>NC_083405.1:76629427-76946927 GCF_020745735.1 Hemiscyllium ocellatum
CTTGTCTGGTATTTCCACGGGAGCTGTTCTGATCTCCTGTTGCAATCCAAAAAGATTTTGCAGAAATGCCACAGGAAACACCAACCTTTCTATAAGCTAGTTGAAGTACATAGTTGAAGTATACCTGATAGAATAAGGAGTTCAATAATTTCAGCATCTCCTAGATATGCAGCAGCATGCAAAGGAGTTCTCTTCTCAGCATCCTACAATGAGAGAAAAAATAATTTTACAGTAAGTCTCTTTGTTGTATCAAAGTGACAATGCCTACAAAAGTCACCTTTGGCACATCATTCCAAACTTAAAGCCAAGTAGCAATCTGGTATCTACAGTTGTAGCTAACAGTAAAACACCATTCCATTCAAATTCTGAAGTCCAGGACACATAGTTCATTCCTTGATTCTTACAGCAGAAGAGGCATTATTCAGGCCATCTTATCCGTGGCAGTCCTCTGAAAGTTATTCATTTAAAATTCCAACTCCTATATCTTTTCCGCATAAGCTTTAGCTCTTCAAGTTTGTGTCTTAATTCTCTCTCGAAAGCTGGTCAAACCTAATCATCACTTTTTCAGGTTGTGTATTCCAGATTATAACTTTCTCCTTTTAAAAAGTTCAACTCTGCTCTGGTCCTTTTGCTAATTATCTTAAAAATGTGTCCTGTGGTTATCAACATTCCTACCAATGGAATAGTTAATCCTTACTCCATCAAAGCTTGTTGCCTTCAGAACTTTTCACCAACTCACATCAGATATCCAAACCTTCCTGAATCAGCAAAAAATCAAGCAGAGGAAAACTAAACCAAAAAGGATTTGTGAAGCCTCAATCAATTAGGCTAAATTGGAATTGAAATTAGGTCCATTGGAATTGTGCAGAGCTTATTGATGAATATCTGTAGAAGAAATCGTTCTAAATATAGAGATAGTCAAAATAGGTGACAAAATCTGAATCAGAGCGGCCAGCAGCATAATTGGATGGGGCAGTAGGGGAGGCAATGGCCTAGTGGTATTATCACTATGCAATTATTCCAGCTAATGTTCTGGGGACCTGGGTTCAAATCCTGGCAGATTATGGAATTTGAATTCAATAAAACACATCTTGAATTAAGAATCTACTCATGAAATCATTGCTAATTGAAAAACTAATTGCTCAGAAAAAGTCACCTGGCTCACTAATGCCATCCTCACCACGCCCAGCCGACTTGTGACTCCAGAACCACAGCAATGTGGTTTGATGTTAAACTGTCCTCTGAAATGGCCTTGAAAGCCACTTGGCTGTACCAATCACTCCCACGTCTCAATAAAGAATGAAACTGGGTAAACCGCTTGGAATTGAACAAGGCACCAGAAAAGGTGATGGCAGAAACAGCCTCATCGATCCTGCAAAATTCTCCTTACTAACATCTCGGGATGAGTGCCAAAATTGGGAGAGCTATCTAACAGACAGCCAAGCAGCAGCTTGACACCCAGTAAGGTATGATTCCATGAATATGACAATGCCCCAGACAACACCACCATTGTCCCTCTCCTGTCCTAGGACAAACCCAGCAGAGGTATACAGTCAGGAGGGAGTTCTCTACTTTGACTCCAGAGCCCATGAGGTCTCATGACTTCAGGTTAAACATGGGCAAGGAAACTTCCTGAATAACATGCACCAGCCTCTTTCAACTGAAAAATCACTACCCCTCCATGTTCAACAACACTTGGAGGAAATACCAAGGGTGGCAAGGATGCAAAATGTACTCTGATGGGATTTCAATGCCCAACCACAACAGTGACTCAGCAACAGAATTTTACTGAATGAGCTGGTTGGATCCTTAAGGGCATAGCTGCTAAACTGGGTCTGCTGCAGGTGGTGAGGGAATCAACAAGAGAAAAAAAAACATACTTATAGAGTCAGAGTTACACAGTATGGAAACAGACCTTTTGGTCCAACTCACCCATGCTGATCAGACATCCTTATTAAGTCTAGTCCCATTTGCCAACATTTGACCCAATCCCTCTAAATCTTTCCTAATCATGTCCCCTTCCAGATGTCTTTTAAATGTTGTAAATGTATCAGCCTCCACCACCTCCTCTGACAGTTTGTGCCATACACACCCCCACCCCCATCTTCTGTGTGAAGACATTGCCCTTCAGATGCCTTTGAAATTTTACCCAAATCACCTTAAGCCTATGCCCTCTAGTTTGGACTCACCTATCCTAGGGAACAAGATCTTGGCTATTCACCCCATCAATGCCCTTCATGATTTTACAAATGGTTGCAAGGTCACCCCTCACCCTCCGACATTCTCGGCAAAAAATGCCCCCCCCCCCCCCCCCATTCAGCCTTGCCAAATAGCTTAAACCCTTCAACCACGACAACATCTCTATAAACCTTTTCTGCACCCTTTCAAGTTTAACATCTTCCCCATAACAGGGAGACCAGAATTGAATGCAATATTCTAAAAGTCGTCTCACCAATGTCCTGTAGAGCCGCAGCATGACATCCCAACTTCTAGACTCAATGCATTGACGAATGAAGGTAAGCATGCCAAATGCCTTTTTCACCATCCTGCCTACCTGCAATCCCACACCTGCACTCCTCACTCCCTATGCCTGGCAACACCCTCAAGGACCTACTATTAATTGTACAAATCCTGCCCTGAGTTGTCCTACCAAAATGCAACATCTAACATTTAGCTAAATGAAACTCCATCTGCCACTCCACTGCACATTGACCCATCTGATCAAGATCCCGTTGTACTCTGAGGTAACCTTCTTCACTGTCAACTTCACCATCAATCTTTAAACTAAAGTCATTTACATAAAAATGATGAAAAGCAGTGGATCCAGCATCTTATAGCATACCGCTGGTCACAGGCCTCCAGCCTGCAAAAAAATCCACCATTCTGTCTCCCACCTTCAAGCTAATTTTGCATTCAGTTGGCTAGCTCCTCCTGGATTCCATGTGACCTAACCTTGCTAACCTTCAGTCTACCACGCGGAACCTTGCCGAAATCAATATAAGCAACATCTACCACTCTGCCTTCAATCTTCTTTGAATTTTTGGAAGAAATGACAATCAAGTTAGTGAGACACAGCTCCCCACACACAAAGCCATACTGACTCTCACTAATCAGTCCTTGCCTTTCCAAAGGAATGTAAATCTTCTCCCACAGAATCGCCTCCAACAACCATAATGTCATCCTTATTAATCTGCCGGTTGTAGATGTATCTTTCAATGACAGCATTGGTAAGAGAGACTACTGCACAATCCTTGGAAAGACTAAGTCCCATCTTCACATTGAGAACATCCTCTATCGTATGGTGTGCCACTATCATCGTGCTAAATTGGACAAACTTCTAACAGATCGAGTCACTCAAGATTGGACATCCATGACCTACTGTGAGCGATGAGCAGAACTGTATTCATGCACATTCTGCAACCTATGGACTGGCATATTTACCACTACCATCAAACCAGGGGACCAACACTGGTTCAATGGAGAGTGCGGAAGGGCATGATAGCAGCAGTACTTGGGGCATTCCTAAAACTGGGTGTCAACTTGGTGAAGCTACCAAACAGGAATGCTTGCTTGCCAAACAACATAAGCAGCAAGTGATAGATAGAGCTAAGTGATCCCACAACCAACAGAACAGACCTATGTTTTGCAATCCTGCTATATCCAATCATGAATGGTGTTGATCAACAAGATACGTCAGTGTAAGAGGACGGTTCACAAATATCCTTATCCTCAATAATGGTGCAGCCAAATAAATCAGTGCAAAAAAATAAGGCTCAAACATTCACAGCAATCTTCAGCCAGAAGTGTTGAGTGGATGATCCATCTCCGTGTCCTCCAGTGGTCTCCAGCATCACAGATCTCAGTCTTCAGCAAACTCGATTCACTCCTCATGATATCAAGCAACAGTTGGAGGCACTGAATATGGACTATGGACTATGGACCCTGACAACATTCCAGCAATAGTACTTCAGACTTGTGCTCCAGAACTTGCAGTTTCCATATCAAAGCTGTTCCAGTACAGTTACAATACTGATATCTACCTAACAATTGCCCAGTATGGTCTGTCCACAAAAACATAGGACAAATCCAAGTTGAACAATTACTGCCTCATCAGTCTACTCTCAATCATCACAAAACTGACACAAGATGTCATCAACAGTGCTATCAAGCAACACCTGCTCAGTGTTGCCCAGATTGGGTTCTGCCAGGGTTACTCAGCTCCTGACCTCATTAAAACCTTGGTTTAAACATGGACAAAAAGGTCTGAATTCTGGATTAGAGTGATGCTGGAAAAGCACAGCAGGTCAGGTAGAATCCGAGGAGCAGGAAAATCAACGTTTCGGGCAAAAGCCCTTCATCAGGAATAACCCAAAATGTCAATTTTCCTGCTCCTCAGATACTGCCTGACCTGCTGTGCTTTTCCAGCACCACTCTAATCTAGACTCTGGTTTCCAGCATCTGTAGCCCGTGATTTTACCTAAAAGATCTGAATTCCAGAGTTGAGGTTAGAGTTACTGCTCTTGACATCAAGGTTGTATTGGACTAAGTGTGGCATCAAGGATCCAAATGGATACTGGGGGCAAACTCTCTGCTGGTAGGAGCCATACCTGGCACATAGGAAGATGGTTATAGTTGCTGGAGGTCACTGATCTCAGCAGGACTATCTTCAGCTGCTTCATCAGTGACTTGTCATCCACCATTATGTCAGAAGTGGGGATATTTGCCAATGATTGCACAATACTCAGCACCAATCACAATTCCTCAGATACTGAAGCAGTCCATGCTCAAATACAATAAGATCTGGACAATACTGACAGGCTGACAAGTGGCATGTAACATTCACATATACAAATGTGATTCAATGACCATCTCCAATAAGAGACAAGCTAACCACCACTCTCGACATTCAGTAGTGTTATTGTTGCTGAATCCTTCACCATTAACCAGAAACTGAACTGGACTCGCCACATAAACACAGTGTCTACAACAGCAGGGCAGAAGTTTGGAATACTGTGGTCAGTAATTCATCTCCTGACTCCCCAAAGTCTGTCCATCACCTGAAAGGTGTGTGATGGAATATTACCAACTTGCCTGGATAGGTGCAGCTCTAAAAACACTTTAGAAGCTTTCACCATCCAGGACAAAGCAGCCTTCTTGAGTGGCACCACATCCACAATCAAAGTTCAGTCGCAGCAGTATGTACAATCTATAAGATGCACTGCAGAAATTCACCAAAGATCCTTAGACAGCACCTTCCCTCCATGACCACTTCCATCCAGAAGAACAAGGGCAACAGATAAATTGGAAGACCACCAGCTACAAACTCCCCTCCAAATTACTTACCATCCGGAGTTGGAAATATTTCTCTATTCTTTCACTTTTGCTGGATAAGAATCCTGGAATTCCCACCCAACGGCATTGTGCATCAACCTACAGCAAATGGACTGCAGTTGTTCAAGAAGGCAGCTCAACACCACCTTCTCAAGACTCACTAGGGATAGGCAATAAATGCTGGCTAGCTAGCAACACCCATAAGTGAGTAAAACAAAACAACAGAAGCACAGCAGATTTCACAGCAACTCCTGCAATTGAAAGAGTTAGGGCATAAAATACAGGAATGACTAAAGAGTACAAATACTGCATCAGCAAAAATTAAAAAAAGGGCTGCACTCAATTCTTTAAAAACAGTGCTCAAAGTTACAAATGAGATGAAAAAAATACGGATTTCCCCAATGGCTAAGTAAGTTTATGCAATCACTAAATCGTGACCAGGAAATTCAATCCCATGGTACGCAAAGAGGTATTTGATCTCAGTTTATGCAATGACAGATGTAAGAAACAGCCCAGATTCGAGTGTGGTGAGGGAAGAGCAACACAAGAAAAGAAAATTATAAACTATGTTCTCAAGAAATTCTAAACAGTAACACTGTTATAGATGAACATTAGGTACGTGCTGTTACTGGTTAGACTATCTGTAATAGCAGGATCTTTAATTCTCAGCAACCATTGCTCCTTTACCAGCCTTTTCATCAAATCATTCATTGATAAATATAGCTCCAGTTACACCCACCACTTAGCTCACATCTATTAATTGCATGCTAAGCAGTAGCAAAATCGTTGAAAAGTAATTATTTTTGCGTTTTTTAAATGAAAGGTAATGGATGTAATGATTACAATGTGACCTCTTTCTGTGTTTGTGTAGTTTTTTTAAAAAAGGGAGCGAGTGAGTCCAGTCTGGGAACCAACATGGTTTGTTTAAAGTATATTTCCACCACTCCATGGGAGATTTTTGTGGGTTGTAAAATGACTCACCCTGTAACTCTAAAAAGACAACAAAGAGTACACAGGAAATGTGTAATGTATGAGTCAGAGGTAAAAAGTAATTCATTGCTTTAAGAGAATGTATGGATCTGAATGGAGAAAATAAGCTGAATTTCATGCAGTTATTAAATCTCGCTCCTACTGATGTAAACTTACACTAATACCCCAGCAAATTACGTAAAACATCTCTATCATACCTTATTAGAGTTAACAACACCCAAACATAAATTTGTCTTTATAGGTGATGCCATTACATTATAAAGATTCTCTTTGCCCACGCTGAAGTCTCACGTGCCCTAGAGGTGTGTCATAAATGGCTACAGATATTTTTAATCAACCTCTATCTAAAGGCTCTTGCAGCACATTGGAAATATCTCTACCTCAGGTGAGAAGGGCAGAGTTCAAGTCCCCCCTGCCACAGTGGTGGGTCATTACATGACTGAACAGGCTAATTACAAATAAGATGTGTTCAAGAACCAGGATGGAACAAAGGTTTTGAAGGGCGTTGACAAGCAAGGTAGGAATAATTTGAAAGAATGTTTGGATGCACAGTTGACATCGTAAAAGCTTGTTCAAGATGCATATACAAATGTAAATTAATTAAAGAATTAGCTTAAGGGAAAATAGATTTTCCACTGGTCAGGAGTTGTTATTCCAACATAGATAGGAGTTGTGCTTGGGGACTTTGTGGAATCCCCATTGCAACATACTCTGAAGGAATTGCTCTGGAGATTGAATTTACTGCAGGGTAATTCTTTGACACCAAGAACTCTCCAAAGTCTCGATAAAAAGACTTTAGAAGGTTCAAATGAAATTCAGTAAAATTTATTTGGGGAAGTTAGACTATGAAATAAATTCTCTAACTTCTGAATATCTTCAAGGTTTGTGTGAAGATTTGTAGCTCGGGTGCTCTTTGTTGTGGTTCTGTTCGCCGAGCTGGAAGTTTTTGTTGCAAACGTTTCGTCCCCTGGCCAGGCGACATCATCAGTGTCAAGCGGCAAGGACAGACCACTATAAATACCGGAAGAAACATCAAAGAAGCGCTTCGCAGGAGGCTCCAGAGTTCTGAATATCTATTGAAGTGACCCCATACTTACCTTTCCCATACTCAATTACATCTCTCTCAGACCACTTACATTCCTCAGATCTTGACTTTATACACCCCTCTGGGACCAGATCATTTAGCCCCACCTTGGTATGATCCAATGCTGTTGGACCCTTACAGGAACATCCCCCAATCTCTGCTGGACCTGACCGTCCCATTCCTTTCTTCTAACATACCCAATCCATCAAACATCCCCTTCTCCAGATCCATCCTATCTGCAAAAGATAGCCATTGCTTGGAGAATTCAACCCAATGTTTGATTAACTAAGCGGAGTTTTAGAAGAGATTTAATATTAGAAGAGAGGATTGACAAGTACATGCTGTTGATGTTGAGCACGTGGAATTCCAGAAGGCCTGTGATGAACTTGAGCACAATAGACTTATGAACTAAAGGAGAGTAGCAACATGGATACAAAACTGGCTGAGTGACAGGAAACAGCAAGTAATGGTTAATGAATATTTTGCGATAATTGGCGATAATGCAATAATTGTTCCCTGGCTAGGAGGCTCTGTCTCCTAGGCGAAAGCGAGGACTGCAGATGCTGAAGAATGGTGCTGGAAAAGCACAGCAGGTCAGGCAACATCCAAGGAGCAAAAAAATTGGGCAGGAGCCCTTCATCGGAAATGAGTCTGGGAGCCTCCGGGGTGAAGAGATAAATGGAAGGGAGGTGGGGCTGGGCAGAAAGTAGCTAAGAGTACAATAGGTGGATGGAGGTGGGGATGAAGGTGACAGGGCGGAGAGGAGGGTGGAGCAGATAGGTGGGAAGAAAGACTGGCAGGTAGGACATGTCATGAGGATGGTGCTGAGCTGGCAGGATGGACCTGGGGTCAGATGGAGGGAGAAGAAATGAGGAAACTGGTGAAGTCCACATTGATGCCCTGGGATTGAAGTGTTCCGAGGCGGAAGAGGAGATGTTCTTCCTCCAGGCGTCGGGTGGTGAGGGAGTGGCAGTGGAGAAAGGCCAGGACTTGCATGTCCTCAGAGTGCGAGGGAGGCTTGAAATGTTTGGCCACAGGGCGGTGGGATTGATTGGTGCTGGTGTCCTGGAGATGCTCCCTAAAGTGCTCTGCGAGAAGACGCCCAGTCTCCTGAGGGTAAAGGAGACCGCATTGGGAGCAACAGTTCCAATAAATGACATTTGTGGAAGTGCAGGCGAAACTCTGATGGATGTGGGAGTGCACTGACCCGACCAGGTAGTCTCATTTTTCTGCCATTCGACATACTTCTCATTCACTCACTGTGAAAGCTGAGAGATAAAAGGACAGGACAGTCTATTCTTGCATAAGCAAGCCAGCTTTGAGGGACACAAATGATTTAAAAAAATATTTGCATGCCCCATGGAAATCAACTGAGTCATCACCATGCAGTACTGGAAAGGGCTGCATTGCCAAAACACAAACAAGACAATAAATCTCATGTGAGCATTAAATAAAGTTCTATTCAAAGATGAGCAGAATAGCTCATTGATTGCCCTGGCCAACCTTTATCTCTCAACCAACTAGAAGAGATCATCTGAATATTTATCTCAAATGCTGTTAATGGAAGCTTGTTATATGCATGCTGACTGTCTTGTTTTTGATATTCTTGTGTATTCTCCTCTAGCCTTAGGCCAGTTTTGGCATTTACACCATCAGTTATATAAGTCCTCAAGCCTGAATTTCTATCCCTAGACCTCGCAGCTGCCATTTCTCTGTACTCCATTAAGACACTCCTTAACCTCTCTTATCAATTATACATTTATTTGGGTAATTAACACACTGCTTTTTTTTGCTGTCAATTTGACATTTTCCTACTTTAGCATGCCTCTAAAATTAAAGCTGTTTCCACAACTGAGAGTACAACTCAAAAATAATTGTGAAATACTGTGGACATCTTGAGGTTATAAAAGATACTTTATCAATAAAGGTTTATTTTTCTTCTCAATAATGCCTATTAAATTTTCCACGATTCCAAATGAAATCCTGTAAACCAAATGTCTTTTATTACTGTGATTGTGACCATTTACCTGTATGATTGTAAATTTCAGTATATTAAATATCAACATATAATTAATATTAAATATTAATTGCATCAAGTTAAAATATGGATTCTTTGCTCTCAATTTCAGTAAGTTTATTTAATCGTACATTCATCCAGTTTACCTGAACAAAAACATTTCAAAACAATCATCGCGGTTATACTTAGTTTTATAGTCTGGCTTGACTACAAGACGATTTTCACATGCGGAGCCTACAAGAGACAGTGGATTACTGTTCTCCTGCCAGAGAACTTTCCATACACTCTGAAACAATCAAATGTTTATTGCCACATCCATTCTCTGCAGCACAATAACTCCATTGATGAAATAAGATGAGTGGTTTCCACTTCAAGCTTTACAGGTTTGTGTCGTGGACTTAATAATGATACCATGTTCTAAATTTGCGATTATGATTACTTACTCTAAGTTATGGTAAATAAACTCTCATTCTGCAGAAGGTTGCTTGAGAAATGAAGCCAGCAAGTGGATATGCAAAGAAATGCAGGAAAGACTGGTAGATCAGCTTGGGCTTCAGGGTCTGCAGAACAACAAACAAAAAGCTGATTGGATGGCCAGTTTACAATATCACAGGATGTAGACATCGCAGGAGCACATGAAGTAACAAGTAGACAGATGAAGACACTGGCTACCCAAGTTTACTGGACTTCAATTAAGTCAAGGAAAAGACAACAGGGTTGATGCATGAAATAGTAGCGAAATAATGCACATCCGATAGAAAGAAAAGAACAGAAGCTCTGAACAACCATATGACATTACAGAGAGAAGGAAAAGTCCTGCATTGGGCTCCCAATGAAACACTTGTGGAAAGCCCAATCACTGAGAGAAGGTGTGCAGAATAAACAGAGCATCAGGGAAATGTGAAAGAAAAGAAACCAAATCACCAATAACTCTGGTAGATGACAATAAGAATACAACTGCATGAAATGTCTTTATGAGATTTACTAGATAAAGAAATTCAGACTTATCAGGGCAGGAAGACAGCAAGAAATAAGCCACAACCATAAATGTGAAGCTGAACTAGATTCTGTAACACAGAGAAACATCATCCTGAGTAGTGTTCTGTTGATAGTATATGGTCAAACTGAGATTCAACAGCTAGGAACAACTCAAATCAGAATGACACAAAAGAAAAGATGATAACTACATGTTCTGTTCCTAAAACAGACTATGCTACTACAGTGGTGCTGAAAAGTTGCTGGGAACTGCAGTAGATCTCGGTAAAGCATGAAATGAAGGAAGTGCCACTGAATGCTGAAGGTAATACAATGACTGAAAAGTCATCTCTGATCAGAAGCAAAAAAAAACTGGTTCAGTTTATTCAGATTGATTTGGTGAATGGTTGGATGAGTATCAATGCAGAGAAGAAACCTGTGACCCATTCCTGTCTATGTACACTGCATCTCCCACCTCAACCTTCATAACCCATGTAAAATATCAACAGAACTGAGATGGTAGGACAGAAAGTAATTGCCAATGTCTCACAGCTTACAAATTAAGTAAGTTTCATCATACTGAATGAGAGATGTCAAATGAAATACCATAAATTTGCTTTAATGCTTCTCTATTGTCATATGAAAATCATGATCGAAAAGACTTAGATGTAAAAATACATCAGCTAGCAACATTGCACCTCTGAAATAGAGTAAAATCAGAGACATGACCAGTAAAGACAGTTCAGATGCTCTCTCAGCAAGTGATCTTAAGGTTTCCTAATAGGATACAGTAAACAAAGTCAGGAATACATTTTATGATGACTTTCTTTGTATGCATTTTTGAATTGTTGAAGTCAGCACTCATTAAATAATGTAACACTCAGGGGAAACAATTCCAAGGGGTTGTCAATTTCAAGTCCCACTGCTGATTTACATTTAACTGTTCCAAATATTTGCCAAGAAACAAGGCATCCCTTGAATGTCTCATCCATGTTCTGCTGGATGATATCCTGATTCATTTTAAAGTCAAAAGGTAGATGCAGTAAGTTATATCATCTAAGGGGTATGGTGAATGTCGACAACAACCCAGATTCCTCACCTAAGCTATATGTTCCTGTGTCTGTTTCTAGCATCAAGTTTGCTGAAAAGGTTTGGTCCTACCAGGATTGGCATGATCTCTTCCAATATTGGTATATGGTAGTGATTTCTCGATCACTTGCACAACATGTTTGGCAACAAATTAGCAGGGTTTTTTTCAGATTTTCAAAGACCTTCTGGTATTGTGTGACTAGAATAATACATAGTTGATGATATTTAGATATGAAATGGATGAAAAAGATCAAGACTACCATCTACATGAAACCGTGGAGAGAAAGCTGGGATGAGCTAAATGCAGGTAAATGTGTTGTGAAAGCGACAACATGTCAATTCTTCAGAATAGGGTGCACAATTTATGATGTCAAGCAGTGTCCTGAAATATATCTCAGCTTCCTCATAGCACCAGAGATCCGGGTCCAATTCCTGCCTCAGGCGACTGTCTATGTGGAGTTTGCACATTCTCCCAGTGCTTGCGTGGGTTTTCTCTGGGTGCTCCGGTTTCCTCCCACAGTCCGAAAATGTGCAGGTTAGGTGAATTGGCCATGCTAAATTGCCCATAGTGTTAGGTGAAGGGGTAAATGTAGGGGAATGGGTTTGAGTGGGTTGCGCTTCGGCAGGTCGGTGTGGACTTGTTGGACCAAAGGGCCTGTTTCCACACTGTAACTAATCTAATCTATCTCAGAAATTAAAGCTCCAAAAGGACAAGGAAGAGCTATGAAATTTTCTTAGCTTGATCCAGTACATAAGTTCTTTTATACCTCGCATCATAAAACACAGAAAGGAGACAGGATGTTGAGTACAGAGATCTAAGTTAAGAAAGGAGTTCAGCAAACTTAAGGAAGGAGATATATGTCATATTAAAAAAAAGTACTTGTCACTCTACAAGTAAATATTTTTCACAAAAAAGACTGGGTGTTGGTCTGCTAAAAATATCAGTATCTGCATTCAAACCTCTAACATCTGCTGAGCCAGATATGACTCCAACATCTGCTAAAGCAGATATGACAAAGAATAATTTTAGTCAAATGTGCATAGATGAGATGTTCCAAACATACTTCCAAAGGAGAAAGGCTATAGTGGAGACTTGTCATCATCCGTGGGAGCAAATCTACAAGAAAATGTTCTATGAAATAAAAGCAAGAAAGCAGAGTTTACACTGGGGACTTGAAAGTTATAATTTCACTTTAAAGCAATCCATGGAGAGAAATGATCTTGTTCAATGCCATTTATCTATTGCCACATGAAAATCATGACCCATAAGATTTAGATGTAAAAATACACCAGCTAGCAACATTACACCTCTGAAACTGAGTAAAATCAGAGACATGACCAGTATAGACAAGGTTCAGATGCTCTCTCATCAAATGATCCTAAGGTTTCCTAATTAGATACAACAAACAAAGTCAGGAATAAAATTAAAATTATTCCAGTTGTCACCAAAAAGCAGTTTCCATGTCACAGTCAGTTGGAAAAAATGTCTAAGACAGAAGCAAGCGCTGTGCAGAAAGATAGTTGACCTCCACCGTTGAAATTTAACTATACTGGTTATGTGTAGTTGGGGATGTGGAGAAGTCAAGAGCATGAGGACAGCTCTGTACAGTTTGAAATTAGAAATAGTTTTTGGGAATTTTTGGGAACTATGTATTGGAGTTAAGGCTCTTTAAATGTTGAGAGAACTATGTTGGCTCAGAAAAAAGCTGTGTGCTTCTAACAGTTCAGTGCAACTGGATCGCAAATGAAGGAAACCCACAAAGCAGTTTTTGCTTTGCGCAATAGTCAGATTAGAGCTTGGAAAACTAACCGCCAAAGAAAGCATCACCTTAAGAAAGCTCACAGTCTGAGAGAAAACTAGAGCTACACCTATGAGTAAATGGTAGAGGGCAGTCTCCAAGAATACAGTGGAGTGAAGTCTCAGGAAAGGAAGGTGAACGACCGGAACATGAGCAGCTGCTGAGGCAGTCCACGACAAACTGGCTCGAGGAAGTTTCAATGCCAGGTGAAACATTGTAAACTGTTGTAAAGTTAAAATGAGATTTGGTGACCCACAGTGTCATTATCTGATCATGGGGCGTGGGTTGCATGTGTGTACAGATACACGTGTGTATATATATTTGTGTGCGCGTGCGCGCGCGTGCGTGTGTGAGATATATATAAAAATTGTTGTAAGAAATCCAGATTGATTGTATTTGCTGTTTGATGTGTTCTGCGGAATGTTTGACCAGTTTATCTGTTACACATACCCAGTCTAGGATATCTTATCTACGGTTGCACAGTCTAACCCATTTTATGTAAATAATTTTTGTAATTTTGTTTGTGCAAATTTAATTTGCAATAAACTTGTTATTCTTTGTTGACAAAATAAACTTGCTGATTTGTTTCAAGAACTGAAACAGATGCAGTTTAAACTTACATAATTGGTTTTACTATCACCCTGATTAAATTTCAAATTCATAGTGACAGGTGAAGAAACAGGACTTGAAAGAACTTGATACATCCTCCTATCTTGGTCACAACAACCTGTGCTGGTCTGTCAGAGATGACACCACACTCGTAGGTGATATTTAGTTGGTTGGATCCAGAATCATTGAATCCAAACAATGTAGAAAGACCAATTCAAGAAGAAAGGAAGGCTACATGGCAATATAACAGTGAGAGTTCAGAGACATTACAGCTTTGAAGTGGATGGGCTTCTATAAATAAACAAAAAGAATGGCACCTACATGTCACGCATGCCAGAAATGTAGAAAAAGGAAATAATAGCTAGCGAAACGGAACTAGACTAGGCATGCTGGAGAGACAATTTATTCACATTTAATTGAGAATAGCACCACATAGTAAACAGACTACTCAAAGTTCCCGGTTATCAGAAAAGAAATAAAAATCGGGAACTACAAACAATCGTCTCAAAAGCAAGAGAGTCCTTAAAGCGCAGGAAGAATGGAACCCAATTCACTGCGAGTGTGTTTATGGAATTTGCTGAACAATGTAGGTTTAACATCACCACACTACCCAAAAGCTCACTCTTATAGAAGGACGCATCTAGATGACAAAGGAAACCCTCACAAGGTGCTGGAAGACAAATGGAAGACCCTGGCCTTAATCAACACTCCAAGATGCACCTCTAAAAGCTGACGCAAAATTGTCTGTTGAGCTACGCAATGGCAAAAAATACAGATGACAATTTTGCCAATGAAATTCAGCCTACAATTTACCAGGAGGAAGAAAGAAACTGCTGGGTGCACATATGGCAGGGGGTGGTCAAAACCTGACGAAATATGTCAAATCTTTGCCCTAGTTGTTGAAGACAAATAATGAAAAGCTGCAAGCCAGCAAGAATTGTTGGTAAACCTCAGGGTCCACAGTCATACATGAGTAGTACAACAGCAACATCATCAGCCAGAAACACAGTATCAGCCAACATCAGGTAAAAATTCTACAATACCAGGGATACCATGCATAGCATCTCTTGTGCAGTATGTCAATTGAGAGTATAATGACAAACAAATTCATAAAATGGAGATATACCATCCTACCACCCATGTGACAATGCAAATGATTATTTTTGAGAAAAGAAAGACTATAAAATATTTGATAGCCCTCATCAATGAGTAAACCATCAGAAAGCACTGACACGTAAAGGTATAGACTTTTCTCATGTAATGAAAGCTGTTAAGATTGCAAACTTGATTTGAACAAGAACACTTCACCACTACTTGTTTAAACTCTTACTCTACAAAAGGAAACAGCCAAGATCAACTAAAGAGAGCATAAAACGAAGAAAATGGCTCTCAGAAAAAAAAACACAGATCCTGCTGAGCATGAAAGATGCAAAGATCAGCTAAGTGTCACAGAACTTCTAAGAGCTTCTAAAAGTGATTATGGAAAGAAACTCATCAAGCCCATCAAAATCAATAAGAAGAAACTTTATAGTTACATAAAGAGAATCAGCTGGTCAGGAGTAATGTTGGCTGACTAAAAACTGAAAGTGGGGACACTGTCAATGGCTACAGGGAAATGGTAGACACGTTGAAAAAATTACTTTGCCTCAGTATGTACGGCAAAAAGGATAGAGTGGTGCTGGAAAATATTCTTGATAAAGGGCTCCTGCCCGAAATGCCGATTTTCCTGCTCCTCGGAAGCCGCATGACTTGCTGTGTTTTTCCAGCACCACTCTAATCTAGACTCTAATCTCCAGCATCTGCAGTCCTCACTTTCGCCTGGTAAAAAGGACAGTTTGCTGGAAGTCTAAACAAAATTAGCACTGGAACAGGGATTGAATGAAATTAACACAAGTAAAACATCGGTAATGAAGAAACTAATGGAATTATAAAGTGAGCTAAATCCCAGGGATTTGATGACTTCCATCTAAGGTGTGAAAGTCGTGGAGCAGATTGTAAACATCCCATCTACATCCTTTCACAGTTCCTAGATACTTAAGTCCTCATTGTGAATTGAAAAACTGCACATCACTGAACTTTTTAAGAAGATGAATGAGGAAAACCAGGGAATTAGAGACCAACTGGCCTAACATCTGTCATACAGAAATTGGTGGAGTCTATAATTAAAGGTGGGATAACTGAACAGCGTGAAACTTTTCAGTTAATCAGGCATGGAATCATGACAAGTAGGTCACGCCTGGCAAACCTTGCTGAACATTTTGAAAAAGTGAAAAGGTCGTGGACACAGTAATGTCGATGGATGTTGGTTATATGGACTTCCAGAAGGCATTTGATAAAGCCCCACATAAGGGCTGTTAACTAAGGTAGAAACCCTGGAATGGAGTGTTCATTACTGACATCAGTAATGGATGCTGGCATTACTGGGAAATTGGTGTTGGCAGGGATAACAGCTAGGTACTCAAATTTGCAGAATGCCTGCAGTGGTATCCCACATGGAGCTGTGTTTGGGTCTGAACTCTTCAGATTATTTATTAATGAATTGGATAATGGCATAGGGGCATATATCCAAATATGCTAATGACAAAATTTGGAGGCAAGAAAGGCAATATAGATAATAGCATAAAATTACAGAGATATTGATAGATTGATGGGCAAAACTGTGGCAGATAGAGTTCATTTTCGCAATTGTGAAGTTTATTCATTTTGCACTGAAGGAGGGACGATCCGGGTATTTTCTCGATGCGGAGTTCAATACAGTGGTTGCCCAAAAAGACATGGAGGTTAATGTGCACAGATCTTTAAAACGTCACAAACAAGTGAAGAAAGTAATCAAGAAAGCTAATGGAACGCTGGCCTTTAGATCTACAGGATTGGAGTACAAAAATGCAGAAGTTATGCTGCAATTATACAAAATCCTGATTAGATCACAGTTGGAATACTGAGAGCAGATCTGGATCACACCTTAAGGAAGGACATATTCGCAGACTGCAATGTAGGTTTACAGGAATAATATCTGGAATTCAGGCTATGAAGAGAGATCACACAAACTAGATCAGTTTTCTCCAGAATATAGAAAATCAAATAAGGAGTGATCTGATTGAAGACTTTTGGATATTAATAGTAAAACACAGAGTAATTAAAGATAAACTATTCACACTGGTTGGGTTTTCCTTGAACTACAGGATGTGGTCTGAGATTTGGGGACAGACTATTTAGGATAGACATTTGGAAGCACTTCTACAGAGAAAGGATGGTAGATGTTTGGAACTCTCTTCCACAAATGGCACTGGATGTTGGATGTGTTGTCAACTTTAAATTTGAGAGATAATTTTTTCTTAAGGAAAACTATTTAAGGACATAGGCCAAGGGTAGGTAAAGTATTTGAGTTAGGCCAGAGATCAGACATGAATTCTCACTGAATGGTAGAAAAGGCTCAAGGATCTGAATGGCCTACCCCTGTTCCTGTTTCTTATTCCACAAACTCAATGCTCCCTACGGTGAACTAATCTTCCATGTTAATAAGATGATTAAGTTAAAGGATGGTCTGGCAAAGATTTTTAAATTTGATGCCTGAAACCATCACTTTTCTTAAATCAAACATACCCATCAAAATAGTTGATATGGAAATAATTTATATGCAAAATGAGACTAAGCTATAAGTCAAATCAAGACAGCAAATCAAGGACATTGCTCTCCAACATGAAGATATTCAAATCCAAATATTGTAACCCTCTCATAGATACCCACTTAATAGACTGTAGGCAACTAGCACACAAATTAGAACCTCAACTTCAAGACATTGGCAGAGTGTACAAACACAAGTCACTTTGAAACTTGGTGAGTAGAGGAAATAAAATATAGTTGGTTCGATACTTACATCGCACTAAACATAAACGGTTTATTTTTTTTTCAGGGTAGACCTTGGGTTGCACTTAAATTCAAAAAGTATCTTGTATTTAAAGATTGCAGATCAACAGCCTCAGGCTTTACATTATCTCTGGTGTTTTGCTCAATATTCATTCGAGTAAAAAATGAGGTCTGCAGATGCTGGAGATCACAGCTGCAAATGTGTTGCTGGTCAAAGCACAGCAGGTTAGGCAGCATCTCAGGAATAGAGAATTCGACGTTTCGAGCATAAGCCCTTCATCAATGAAGGGCTTATGCTCGAAACGTCGAATTCTCTATTCCTGAGATGCTGCCTAACCTGCTGTGCTTTGACCAGCAACACATTTGCAGCCTCAATATTCATTCCTCAATCAACTTCACAAAAAAATAGATTACATGCTCATTATCACTTTGCTATTTGTGGAAGCAAGTTCTGAGCAAATTAGCTGCTGCATTTCCTACAATACAACAGGGACTACACTTCAAAAGTACTTCACAGGTTATTAAGTCCGTCGAGAAATGTCATACTATAGAAAAGCAAGTATTTCTTCATCCCTTGCATTGCGACAATTTTTCAAAAAGCCCTTCATTGCTTGTAAAACATTGAGCTTTCTCAAGTTTGGGAAAAACATGATACAATAGCATCTTCCTTCTTTAAAACCTGTCACATAGAAAAGGATCTCAAAGTAATTTCTGGAACTGCAAAATACTGAGCACCAAGGCAAAGCAGAGAAGATAAAAGGTGAAGGTGACTAAATTCTGGCCAAAAGTGGCGATTATGGAAACTCTTACAAGAAAGGAAGCATGTGCATAGGTGGCAAACAAATGGAATTTCAGAGACGAACCTAGGACCCCAAGATATAATCACCAGTAGTTACTCAGAGTTGGAAGTTGGGATAGAAGATACACAGAAGGAATGAGCTATTTAGAATGAAAATATTCATGGCAGGAGGAAATTACAGTTGAAGTTCTCAAGACTATTGGAATTTAAAATGCAAGGCACTGAGGAATTAGACAACAGTGTAAATCTCGAGAAAAATAGTGACTGTTAAATGAGATTTATTGCAGGACAGAGTTGCTGTGGGAATACTTAATAAGATTATCATGACAATCAATTAAGTTGTGAAGCCAGCACAATGAGATGGTTTACATAGAGGTTAGACATTCCGAACAGGAAAAGGGCCTTATATCATTGATGGAAGAGAATAAATGCTGAAAACAGTGGATGGTGTGTCAATCAAGCAGGTTGTTTTGTCTCTGATGGTGTCAAACTTCTTAGGTGTTGTTGGATCTACACTCATCCAGCCAACTGGACAGTATTATAATCACGCCCCGACTTTTGCCTTATAGATACAAGTCAGACTTTGGGAAGTTAGGAAGCAAGTCACTCACTGCAGAAGTCCCACCCACTTACATGTTCACAGCTAATCCAGGTCTGTTTCAGGTTAATGTCACCCCCTGGATGCTGATAGTGGAGGATTCAGTGATTGTTAACAATTCACATAGATAATTTTTACGCTACACTTGGTCCCCTAAATTAACTAGAAGAAAGTGAGGACTGCAGATGCTGGAGATCAGAGTCGAGAGTGTGGTGCTGGAAAAGCTCAGCAGGTCAGGCAGCATTGAAGCAGGTGGAAAATCAATGTTTTGGGCATAAGCCCTTCTTTAGGAATGGAGATTGTGAGCCACGGTGGGGGGCTAAGAGATAAATGGGAATGGGAAGGTGGGGGTGGGGGAGCTGTGATAGTTTGGCTCACCGACCTCTAGTAAAAAGTGAGGTATGCAGATGCTGGAGATCAGAGCTGAAAATGTGTTGCTGGTTAAAGTGCAGCAGGTCAGGCAGCATCCAAGGAACAGGAAATTCGACGTTTCGGGCTAAAGCCCTTCATCAGGTGACCCTGATCACCGACCTCTACACAGCTGAAGCCAAGCGTGAACTTGCACACAGCTCCTTCTACTGGCCCCTCAACCACGACCTCACCTCCCATCACCAAAGCATCATGTCCCAGACCATCCGCAACCTCATCACCACTGGGGATCACCCATTCACAGCCTCCAACCTCATCGCCTGTGAACTCAGCACTGCCTGATTCTACCTCCTACCGAAGATTCACAAACCTGACTTCCCCAGTCGCCCTACTGTCTCAGCTTGCTCTCATCTCTGCATACCTTGACACCTGGCTGAACTGGTCCTCACCCTTAACAACTTCTCCTAAGTGGAACAGTCCATCTTCTGCAGCTACACCGGCACCATTCCCCACCTTTTCCTCTGCTACATCGAAGACTGTATCAGTGCTACCTTGTGCTCCCATGAGGTGGTTGAACAGTTTATCAACGCCACTAATACCTTTCATCCCGACCTGAAATTCACCAGGACCACCTCAGACATATCCCTCCCCTTTCTGGGCCTCTCCATCTCTGGCAACCAACTAACCATGGACATCTACTACAAACCCACGGACTCGCACAGCTATCTGAACTACACTTCCTCCCACACTGCCTCCTATAAAAATGCCATCCCTTATTCCCAATTCCTCCACCTTCACCACATCAGTTCCCAGGATGACCAATTTCACTGTAGAAAATACCTGCTCAAATCTCCTGCTTCTCAGATGTTGCCTGCCCTGCTGTGCTTTTCCAGCACCACACCCTTGACCAAGTGTAGTGTGCCAAAGTTCACAGATGACATTAAGGTAAGTGGTAGAGCAAAGTGTGAAGAGGACACAAAGTCTGCAGAGGGACATAGATATGTTAAGCGAGTGGGCAAGGGTCTGGCAGATGGAGTACAATGTTGGCAAATGTGAGGTCATCCATTTTGGTAGGAGTAACAGCAAAATGGATTACTTAAATGGTGAAAAACTGCAGCATGCTGCTGTGTAGAGGGGCCTGGGTGTCCTTGTGCATGAATCAGAAGAAGTTGTTTGCAGGTGCTACAAGTATTTAAGGCGGCAAACGGAATATTGTCCTTCAATGCTAGAGAGACAAGAGTTTAAAAACAGTGTGCTGGTGAGGCCAAACCTCGAGTATGGCTTACGGTTTTCATTTCCCAACTCGAGAAAGGATATACTGGCACTGGAGGGGGTGTAGAGGAGTTTTACCAGGTTGATTCAGAGTTGAGAAGGATGGTTTATGAGGAGAGACGGAGTAGATTGGAACCATACACATTGTAATTCAGAAGAATGAAGTGTTTCTGATAGAAACATATAAAATTACAAAGGGAACAGATAAGATAGAGAGGTAGTTCCACTGGTAGGTGAAACTAGAACTAGGGGGCAGACTCTCAAAGTAAGGGGGAGTTGAGCAGGAACGTCTTCACCCAAAGGGTTGTGAATCTGTGGAATTCCCTGCCCAGTGAAGCAGTTGCGGATACCTTGTTGAATGTTTTATACGGCAAAGATACATTTTTGAACAGTGAAGGAATTAAGAGATATGGTGAGTAGGCGGGCAAGTGGAGCTGTGCCCACAAAAAGATCAGCCATGATCTTATTGAATGGCAGAGCAGGCTTAAGGGGCCAAATGGCTTACTCCTGCTCCGATTTCTTATGTTTTCATGTTATAGCATTAAATATTAGGGGAAGACGATCAGAGTCTCTCCTGTTAGAGCAGGCAATTGTCTGGCATTTGTATGTCATAAAAACTAGCTTCCATGGCAGCCCAATCTTTGATGTTATCCAGGCAATGTTGTCCACGGGCACTGGCTGTTTCAACTATCAAGACCAACATTTATTGCCGATCCCAAATTGTCCTTCAGAATATGGCTTTGAGACGCCTTCTTGAACTACTTATCTCAAGAGGGTTGGAATATAAAAGCACTGTTGTGCTACTGAGACTTTATAAAGCTCTGGTTAGGTCCCATTTGGCGTACTGTGTCCAGTTTTGGTCCCCACACCTCAGGAAGGTCATACTGGCATTGGAACGTGTCCAGCGGAGATTCACACGGATGATCCCTGGAATAATAGGAACGGCTGAGGATCCTGGGATTGTATTCATTGGAGTTTAGAAGATTCAGGGGAGACTTAATAGAAACTTACAAGATAATACATGGCTTGGAAAGGGTGGACGCTAGGAAATTTTTTCTGTTAGGCGAGGAGACTAGGATCCGTGGACACAGCCTTAAAATTAGAGGGGGTCAATTCAGAACAGAAATGCGGAGACATTTCTTCAGCCAGAGAGTGGTGGGCCTGTGGAATTCATTGCCGCAGAGTGCAGTGGAGACCGGGATGCTAAATGTCTTCAAGGCAGAGGTTGATAATTCCTCGAGACATCAAGAATCTAAGGGCTACGGGGAGAATGCAGGTAAGTGGAGTTGAAATGCCCATCAGCCATGATTGAATGGCGGAGTGGACCCGATGGGCCGAATGGCCTTACTTCCACTCCTATGTCTTATGGTCTTAGTCTTACTGTAGACAATGGGTTGCAGAAACCCGCAATGCTTTTGAGAAGGAAGGGAGTTGTAGGATTCTGATCCTGTGATAATAAAGAAATAGTATAGAACAAAGAACAACATAGCACAAGAATAGACCCTTTGGCCCCCAAGCCTGCACTGACACATTTTGCCCTTTCACACTAAAACGGTCTTCATTTCCAGGATCCATATCCCTATACTCTTTTCCTATTCATGTATTTGTCCAAGTGCTTCTTAAATGCTGGTATTGTGTCTGCTTCCAACATCTCCTCTGGCAACATGTTTCAGGCACTCACCACCCTTTATATCAAAAGCTTGCATCTCATCTCTTTCAAACAGCACCTTCTACCCCCTCTTCCCCCCTACCACCACCTCCTCGCAACTTGAACCCATGACCCCTCGTAATCCACCCTGGAAAAAAGCTTCATACCTTATCCATGCAATTTGCAATCTTATAAACTTCTATCACATCACCCCTCAACCTCCTGTGTTCCAGTGAAAACAAACCCAAAATTTCCAAACTTTCTTCACAGCTAAAATCCCCCATTCCAGACAACATCCTGGTAAACCTTTTCTGTATGCTCTCCAAAGCATCCACATCCTCTGGTAGTGTGGTGACCAGAACTGGACACAATATTTCAAGTGCAGCCTAACTAAAGTTTTAAGTTGCACCATAATCTGTCTATTCTTATGTTTAAATCCCCTTCCAATAAAGGGAAGCATGACATAAGCTTTTTTTTTAAAACTACCTTATGTGCTTGCGCTGCTACCTTTAGTGATGTGTGGACCTGCACACTCAGATGCCTCAGTATATCCTAAGGATTCTGCTATTCACTGTACAATTGCCATCTGTAGCTGATCTTCAAGAATGCATCACATCAGTTTCAAATCAGTATTGTGCATGACTTGAAGGGAATGAGGGAGTGGTGACACTTCCTTATACTTGTTACCCCTGTCCTTCTAGATGGAAAAGATCATGGCTTTAGAAGGAACCTTGGTGAATTGTTGCAGTATTTCATAGATGGCATACACTGCTACCATTGTGTGTCAGTGGGGAAAGGAGTGTATGTTGAACATGACAGAGGAGGTGACAATTAAGCTGGCTACTTTGCCCTGTAAGGTGTCACATTCCAAGTGTTATTTGAGTTGCAATAATTTCACTAAGTATATTCTAGTATTTTATCACACTGCCAACTTACGCCTTGTAAACGGAGCATAGGACTTGAGAAGTCAGGGGCTAAATTGCTGGCATCAAAATTTCTAACCTCTGATCTGCTCTGTAGCCTAAGTGCTTATCCGGCTGGTTCAATTCAGTTTTTACTCAATGTTAACCTACCTCTGAATTTGAATATTCTAAAGAATCCTGGCTGACTTCCAGCTTCCGTAAACCTGAGGTCATCCAAAAGTCTACAGCAGTTGCCAAACTCAGACAAAAATCCCAGTCAACGATCAGTACTTTGCTTTTTGATTTACAAATAGGCTCACAGTCAAGAAATACCTCAATTTTCAATTCTCGTCCTTGTTTTCAAATCTCCCTGTAGTCTGACTGCCCCAAGATAACTGGACTCCTCTCATTCCAGTCTTGAGCATCACTGACTTTAATCATGCGACCTTTAGTAGCAATGCCTTCAGTTACCTGTCCTAAATTCCAGATTTACTTCCCTAGCCTCTCTATCTTTATTTGCTCCTCTTAGACACAACATATGGAATAGGAGGAAGAGTAGGTCATTCAGCCCTTCAGGCCAGCTGTGTCACGGTCACCTTCTCTATTTTCAGTCAACCTAGTTCAATGTCAAACATTGCTTTACAATATTTTTATGAAGTATTTTATTATGTTAAAGACACAATATAAATACAACTTACTATTACAGTCATCATCAGGATATACAATGCAGGGAAATTCTGAATTAAAACAGAGACTTTTAAAAACACACAACATATGCCTGAGATATTAAGGAGGAAAAAAGACAATGTTTATTTATTATTCAAATTATAAATGACCAATTTCCTCATCCAAGTATTTTCAAAATACCATATACAAAGTGAATGTTAAACCTTTCTCTGGTCAGGTTTTTATATGAAATTTAAGAAAAAAACTACTTTCACGCTTTGTAACTCAAACTTACTTCCATCATTTCATTTAAGAAAATAGGGCAATTATGAAAATGGCATATTTTATGAAGAGAACCATTACTTGTAATGCAAATTAGCTGCTCACAGTTCAGCATCAAATTTCTCCACATTTCTTAGCTACTTGATTAATCCAAAGTAACATCTAACTCTCACCTACTCCTCGTGCTCTATAAAATATGATGAAACTTGTGCAACTTCTGAACATTTCTTTTGTATACATGAACAGGATATTAGAAAAAAGCCTATCAATTCATACAATTCTTACCAACCTGTACAACAAACACACTCACCCTTTGCTAATGGATTAATACTTTCAGTGCTCTTTAAATTTACTTTTTCTTTATTCTCCTTTCAGAATGCCAAATAGGTTGAAGTACGTGCTTCCTCTGCCTCTCCACATAAACAGTGCATTGACAAAGATTCAACAGTCTCTAACTGACTCATTTGTTCCTGGTAGAATCAAAGAACAATTATTTTCCTTCCTTACCTCAAAATTCAAAAGACATAGCTTAATTTCTGCTCCTATCCGGCCAATCAAATCTGCTCTGCCATTCAATCATGTCTGATAGGTTTTTCTACTCCATTTTCCCACCCTCTCGCCGTAACCTTAGATCCACTTGACAATCAAGAACTTATCTCAGTTTTAAATAAACTATATGACCTGGTCTCCACAGTCTTCTGTGGCAATGAATTCCACAGATTCACCGCTCTCTGTCTAAAGAAATTTCTCCTTATTCTATCCATTCTAAAAGGTCTTTCCTAAGACTGTGCTTTCGGGTCCTCGTCTCCCCAGCCAATCAAAACATCTTCCCAATGTCAAGTCTGACCAGGCCATTCAGTATCTTTAAGTTTCAATCAGATCTCTGCCATCCATCTAAACACCATCGAATATAGTCCCAGAGTCCTCATACATTCCTCATATGTTAAACTTTTCACTCCTGGGATCATTCTCGTGAACCTCCTCTGGACCTGCTCCAGGGCCAATACATCATTCCTGAGGAATTGGATCCAAAATTGTTCACAATACTCTAAATGTGGTCTGACCAGAGCCTTATAAAGCCTCAAATATATCCCCGCTTTTATATTCCAGTCCTCATAAGATGAATGACAACATTGTATTGCCTTCCTAACCACCGACTCAACCTGTAAGTTTACCTTCTGGGAGTCCTGGACTGGGGCTCCCAAGTACATTTGCATTTCAGATTTCTGAATTTTCTCCCCATGTCTCTATTCTTCCTACTGAAGTGCATGACCTCACACTTTCCCACATTGTATTTCATCGGCCACTTCTTTGCCCACTCTCCTAACCTGTCTAAATCTTTCTGCAACCTCCTCAACACTACCTGCCCCTCTATCGATCTTTGTACAATCTACAAACTTAATCAGAATGCTTTCAGTTCTTTCATCCAAATCATTAATGTATAAGAGTAAAAAGTTGTGGTCCCAAAACCGACCCTTGTGGAACACCACTAGTCACCGGCTTCCATCCTGAGAAGGTCCCTTTTATCCACATTGTCTGCCTTCTGCCAGTCAGCCAACCTATGCTAGTATCTGGCCTCTAATACCATGGACCCTTATCTTACTCAGCAGCTTCCTGTGCGGCACCTTATCAAAAGGCCTTCTCAAAGTCCAGATAGATAACATCCATTGACTCACTTGGTCTAACCTGCTCATTACCTCCTTGTAAAATTCCAATAGATTCATCAGGCATGACCTCCCCTTGATGAAGCTATGCTGACTTTGCCCTACTTTACCATAGCATTTTTTCCCAAGTATTCAGGAATCTTATCCTTCACAATGGACTCCAAAATTCATATTTCTAATATCTATTTTGTAAAATTGAAATTTGGTGTCATCTGCTCACACCTTCCTGGTTTACACAGGACTGAAGTTAATGAGAAAATCCATTCCTCAAAATTCAAAACATAAACATTAAAATATTCAGCAAATGGAAATGAAATGATGGACAAAAAATGAAACTAGAAATTAGTGCTAACAAAATTGACTTTGATGATTAAATTAAACTGCTTGCCATTAAGAGCAGAACACACATATACAAATAAAATTCCTTCCTCTACTTGAATGCCAACACTTAACCATTATAATGCAATTTTTAAAAAAAACTTCAAAGCAATCGTATATTTACTATTCAAAAACATTGGGTTTGCCTACACAGCAGTTTCAACAATTTGTTGCTCACCAAATACAAGTATCAAAATTATCTCTGATTAGTAATTATTTAACAATCATTTTCTGATGAGTAATTAGAACCAAGATCATAAATAGTCTTAAACCAGTCTGAACTGGTGATATCAAAGTCTTGGAATTTGTTTAGGATTAATTATGGAGTATAGACTCCACCGCACCAAATTACCAATTGTTAAATATTACTGACAGACTTTGAGACATGATAGGTTGGACTGGCCAACCAATTAGTCACACTTTTGCACTATTTTTGCTCTTCTTAAATTGGTTTTGAGGTACATTTTTTGGGCATATGCATGATTTGCATTATTCTAGAATAAAAAAAATTGTTTGATGCAAACAAACACAGATGCAAATATAAAACCATACTTATTTTTTAAAAATCCACCCAATAAAAGCAAAAGAAATAACAGCAGGAATTATCAAATTAAAAATCAAATTCAATACATCAAATCACTTTTCCCATTTATGTAAATAATTCTAATTGCCTGCGTTGGAGGTACTTAAGTTCTCAGATCACTCAGGGATAATTTCAATAACTATCAATTTTTTGAAATTCATCTTTGTTCTAAGACATACTTTTCAACCTCCACCAAGAAAATATCACAAGCAGATGTTCCCCAATTCCCATTTTTAACAGCTTTCAGTAGCAATCAAAATTCAATGGTTATGACATGGTAAAACAAGATACTAACTATTAAAAATATTTAAGGGCACAATGACATAAAAAAAAACCATAAAGTGGTCAATTCAGATATTGAAAGCAATGAGGTGGTCATGAAAGACTATATAAGTGCAGACTGTGGAATAGCTGGATAACAAATATGCACTGTATAGTCATGATTTGGAGATTTGGACTGGGGTGTACAAAGTTAAAAATCACACAACACCAAGTTATAGTCCAACAGGTTTAATTTAAAGCATACTAGTGTGCTTCCAATTAAACCTGTTGGACTATAACCTGGTATTGTGTAATTTTTTGCACTGTTTGGTGTTCACTTTGAGAAGAAAATCAAAAGAATTAAAGTGTGCATGCATTAGTACATGAATGAACAGTGGTCTCAGCATAATTTGCTGCTAGTCAAAGTATAAAAACTTACATTTATATTGTACTTTAAAACAATAAAATGTCATAAGGCCCATCATGGAGCAGCATAAAACAGAAGACAACAACCTATCATATGGAGGTATTGGATCAGATAACCAAAGCCTTGACCAAGTAGTAAGCTATGGAGTGTCTTATCAAGACAAAAGCAAAGTAAAAAAGGGAAGAGATTGGGAGGGTGTGGAATGGGGAAGTTCCAGAATTTTTGGTTTAGGTAACTGTTGGCATGGCCACAATTGGTAGAGCAATTAAAATCGGAGGTGTCGAGAGGTCAGAATAAAAGGATCACACAAATCATTGATGGTTGCATGGCTACAGGAGTTAAAGTTCAGGAGAGGCAAGAACACTGAAGGATTTGAAGTTAAACAAAAACATATTAAAAGTCAAAGCATTACTTAACCATAATAAGCTAGTGCAGGTCAGTGAACACATGGTTGATAAATGAACAGGACTTATTACATATTGAGATATAGACAGCAACATATTATCTCAAGTTTGCTGAGAGTCAAATGTGAGATTGCATTAAAAGAAAGCCAAATGTGTGTTGATTTCAACAAAGTCGGCCAGGTAGACATCAGAGAATATAAGAGCCATTTGCTTTACGGGCAGCAATCAGGTGACTGGGAAGTAAAGAATAATCAAACCAGTCCAGTTTGCGGAATGGGCAGCACCAGTTGTACCGAGTGTGAAACCAGATGGATTGGTTCGCCTGTTTGAAGATTTTAAACAAATGGAAACTGCTCTTTGCAGCTTGATAAATACCTAATCTGCTGCACAGAAGATTTTTATATGCAAAGCTGGCAGATTTAGGGGCCGGGTGGAGGTTGCTTTCCTTAATTAAGCAGAACATAAGCCATGCATAAATGCAGCTGCGGTTAGATGTGGATTCCCTGAAGTATGCTAAAATTAACACCCATAAGGGTTTGTACTAATACACAAAACTGTCATATGGGATATCGACAGTCTGTGTAATTTTTCAGTGGACAATGGAAAACATTTTACGAGGTCTTCCCAGGTCACCGTTTATCTAGATGATGTGCCAGAGAAGATCAATAAGGAGCACTTAGAGAATTTGGACATAGCCCTTCAACGTTTCTCCCAGGTATGTGCAGGCCTTCGAGAAGGGAAAAATCTGTATCCCTGGCACCCCAAGTGACCTAATTAGGCTTCACAGTCAACAAAACTGGGTTACACCCCTTGGAAGGTAAAGAGTGATCAAAAAGTGCCCCAACTCTCACATCCGAACCAGATCTTAGGTCTTTCCTTGGACTGATGAATTATGGAAAGTTCAAATATGACCTGGCCTCCATTCTGGTACCTCTGCATCAACTCTTTTAAAAAAAAGGTAAGCCTTAGAAAAAGTCATGGAGCTAAGCCATAGTTTCAAGGAGTGAAGAAAGAGGTTTCATTCTCTAAGGTGTTGGCATGATCCCAAGCGAAATCTGGTACTGACATGCGATACCTCCCTGTAAGGCATCGGGGTAGTATTAGCTCAGAGGTGATCCAAAGAGAGAAAAACCCATAGTGTGCGCATCCAGGACTTTGGCTAATGCAGAGTATGAATACACCCAGATAATTGAAGTCAGAAAGTTCCAACAATGCCTTTATGAATGCAAATTTGTAATAGTTATGAACCAAATCCCTGCTAGACTTACATAAAGAGGACCAAGGCATCAGACCGAATTCAGCAGTGAACTGTCATTGTAAATGTACATAATTCAAATTGGAACACCATCCAGGAGGCCAAGTAACAAACACATATGCACTGAGCCACCTCCCACTAGCAAATATACCAGCAGTCACAGCACACTGGACACAGTTCCAGTCATATCTGACATCAGATATTGGACTCAGAGAGCCCGTCCTGGCAAAACTTAAATAGCTGGTGGCAATAGGGGACCGACAAGGGCCATCACAACCAGAAACGCAATCTTTGTGGAGCCAGACAGATTAGATCATAATAGAGGACAGTACATTATTATGGGGAGCAAGAGTGATTGTCCTAAGTGATTGCTACCAGATACTGACTGAACTCCCCCAAAGTTATCCTGGGATTTCCAAAATGAAGACATTAGTGAGAAGTTATGTCTTGTAGCCAGGGGTGGATGCAGACAAAGCCACATTGGTGGGGCACTACCCTGAGTGCCAGCAAGGACAAAAATTACCAACAGCAGCATTTGTGGGAATGGCTGGATAAACAATGGACTCAAGTGCATGTTGTCTATGCAAGCCCTTTGATGAGCTCAATGTTCTTAGTCATTATAGACACCCACTCAAAGTGGCTAGATATGCATTTGAGTTCTTTCGTCAAACATGGGGATGACAATATAAAAACCTGCGAGCACCTTTTGCAATACAGATGTGTTGGTCACAGATTATGCGCTATCATTTACCAGTGAGAAATTAGCGTATTCCCCAAAGTTGACATACAAGGTCACCTCCATACCATCCATCATCCAATGGCATGACAGAAAGAGCAGTCCAATTTTTGAATGCAAGCTTAACTAGATACCAGCTTCATTAGACACCAAAACTATCCCAGTTTCTATTTGATTATAGGACCACCCCTCATGCATCTACAGGAATAGCTCCAGCAGAGCTACTAATGGGAAAAAGACTTTGTACTAGGTTAAATGTTTACCTTCCTGGACCACCTGGAAGCAGGGAGGCACGCATGCGAGAAATGGCATCAAACAACGAGGTGGCAAAACGCGCCCAGCTCCTTGATGGTCTTTCCAACTGTCTGGAAAAATGGGTGCTCCTTTCCATCAAACGCTGAAGGTACCTCAGAATCAGAGATGGACATGGCAGATGTCGCCACCTCAACCTCTTTGCCAGCTCAAAAGAGAATCTCTTCTGAGATGCTCCGGGCTCCAAGAACTGAGCTACTGTATGTTACTTGCCGCCCCTATCAGAGGCAGAGTTGGAGGAACCTGACCCAGTGATAAAATGCCCCAGGAGGAGCTACAAAAAAAAAACTTGTCTACATCCTCAGACTCAGGGGAGGGATGTAGTGATTGTAACAAGGTCAGCTAGGTGGGCCTCAGAATATGAGCTCCCTGATTGGGGCTGTTAATCTAGTCCAATCAGGGAGCCTTGGTTGACAGACAAGAACAGATATGTCAGACATCCTATTCACTCAAAGCTGGCTCTGGGAGCTGGTTCAGTGTCAGGAACTCACCACATGTAAATAAGTGAAGGGATACTGGCATCTGTGGAGTTACTTCAACATAATTTCCATAATTGTGTTTTAGAATAAATGGTGAAATACTCATGTTAAAAAAAGTTCAATCCTGAAAGAAACATACAAATTGTGTTCTGTTTGAACCCCTTCATAGAAAAAACATTAAAGCCAAACAACGTTGTCGCACCTGCACAATGGCAGAATAGGAACCTAGTTAAGGGGAAAATGGTGATGTTTGTGCATTGTGAAAGGCAGGGAAAATTGGAGGTGATTTAACTAAACATTTTTAAAATTCTGAAGCGTTCATACTGGAAAAAGAGAAAGAACATTTTCCACATAAATTATGTCAACAATTTAATAATGTCTAAAATCTAGCAGAGTTGTTTTTAAACAGCAGGCTAAAATATGAAATGCTTAGTCTTAAAGTGACTGAGGCAGATTATTCCATATTTTCAGAATTGAATATATATTTAAAGCAGAGGAAGACAAAGAACGCCATCTTTAGTTTAAAGTAATATCATTGCGCCAACATAGGGAATTGTACACATAGGGAAATTAGTTTTCTCACATGTTATAATCTCTATGATTCTACGCATATTGTTCAGGTGTTTCGGGTTGTTGAGAGTCATTGTACTGTCCTATGAAGAAAGTTAAATTAGTTGCTTTCCATATATTTAGTGACAAAATCTACATTTTAGCTATCACATATTTATAATATCGTTCATGGTCTCTTTGTGATACATCCAAGTATATAGCACAGGATTATGGCATCAAACTCAACTGGTCTATGATCCACTCCTCTTCATCTAACCTATTAACATTTTATTCTCTTCCCTTCTAACTACCTAATACTGTAAAACTACTTTCAATTCACAAGATGAAAATCATTCATCAAGCAGTCAGTGCTGATTCGACACCAGCTACCCTATATATTACATTGAATAGCAGCTAGCTACAAAACATTCTGTGGTCTGTCTCATGACTCCACATGATTGGCCACATCATTAGCCTGCTGTGCAGTTCCACCTTGAAGTCTTTTGGAAAATCCAAAAAGGGTTACAAATACTACATTACTTGTCTAATTATTTTATAAACAATAAAGTTGAAAAAGCATAACCACTCTGTTTGAAATGTGCATTATAATTCCATTCTAGTTGTTTTTCTATTTTGTCTTTAAGTATCTTTCTCATGGGCAGTAAGCCAACTGATATAGTCAAATTGTGGTAAAAATATAGCAACATGTACTATGTTTGATGATGCTTGTAAATAATTGCACTTATATGCAAACAAGTTTAGAAGATTTGTAATCTGCCTTTTCAGTAATGGACATAATCTGTCGATCTGTGTTCATCAGCACTGGAATTTACAGGTTACTTGAGGATGTCTGACTTTGCGTTTCAAATATCTATGTCGTAGCATTATTAATAAACTAAAGGTTTGCAGCTACCCAAGCTTTGTAAAGCACTGCATGTAATTTAAACAATTCAGAAGAATGAATCGGAAAGAAGAAATTAAAACAAAATGCCCAGATGTTAATTTCATAGAATCCCTACAGTGTAGAAGCAGGCCATTCAGCCCATCAAGTTACACTGACCTTCCGAAGAGCATCCCAGCCAGACACACCTCTCCACCTTATCACTGTAACCCTGCATTCCGCATGGCCAATCCACCTTGCCTGCACATCCCTGGACACTATAGGCAATGTAGCTTAGCCAAGCCACCTAACCCGCACATCTTCAGACTGTGGGAGGAAACCCACGCAGAGACAGGGAGAATGTGTAAACACCACACAGGCAGTCACCCGAGGGTGGAATCAAACCCAGATCCCTGGCACTGAGAGGTATCAGTGTTAACTACTGAGCCACTGTGCTGCTCAAATTTGTGCAACTGAGGTGGTTTGCAAACTGTCCCCTAAATAACAATTTTAACCCCTACATACCCCATGCCAGTTTGCCATCTGAAATTTGGGGAGATCAGTGGGAGTGTCAAACAGCAACAGACATCCAAATGGATGAATGGGAAATCTTAAGCAGTGGGAGTCACTTCCAGAAACCAAAGGAATTGATTCTAATACACAGATAGCTTGTAGAAAGAGGTTTTGAAGAGGTTCTAATTCACCTGTCCCTCAAATTCATACATCTTATAAAACATTAAAATTTAGTTGCTGGTCTTGTTTGACTCCAACTCCTCTCACTTCATTGACCTGAAGGAAAAACAACAATGGGTTCCTTTCTCAGGTCTATTGTTAAAATAGGAGAAAGATCCCGAGAATCCTGAGCCTGATTTGTACACTGAATAAAGGTTTCCAGCAGACAGCCTTCCCATCTGTTAAGTGGAGCAGGCTAAAGTCAAAGGCCATCGGAACAGAGTGAAATACCAGCAATTCAGATACTTGATCAATTCTAACCTCTACAAGGCCAGACTGGAACAAACTTATTCGGGTAAAGTAAAAGTTGCATTATTATAGAGGAAATTAACATGGAAAAACAAAATGTCGGTACTAATATATCCATAAACCAATACACTCCAACTCAAAGCTGAATTTAGCAGTTCATAGTCAGTCAATTCAAAAAAAATATAAGGCTAATAAGACCACTCTATGCATTGATACCATACCTGCTCCCTTGTTATGGTTACCATTGTAATTACTCATTTTCTTCAAAAAATGAAAATAAAATTTAGAATTAAATGTTCAAACTCAAAATATTGATTGACTGGATTAGAATGACAGGCTTTTCAAACAGGTTAAAGCTGACTGGGAAAAAAGGCTAAAAAGTTTCAATATTACAAAAGTGAAAATTATCTCTGTACATAAACTGTTTCGAACACTTGTTTAATAGGAGTCTACCTTCCCTATTCCAATACTTGATTATCCGAATTTAATGCCAACTTAGAGAGAGTCAGAGTTGTCATGACTCTCACCCGCACTCAGCTTAAGAAGAAAATAAAGGCGGATTCTGACTTTAAATTAATTCACGGGATAAGGAGAAATCTCTAATCTCCCAAAAATAATTAAAAAGGAATTCTTAACTAGATTCAGAAAAGTATGTAATTCACAAAGAAATTGCCTAAATTTATCAATAAAAAAATGTGTTTGTAATATTTTACTTAATTCAACAATTAGGTAAAATTGCTAAAGTAAATGGCATGTTTGGTCCCTCTTGAAGGATTTATTTTCATGCTAATCACTGACATTATGAGTTAATACTAAGTTTAAATAGAATCCTTTCAGCTTTTTCAGTGAGGTGAAGCAAAACTGACTTATCAATAAGGGGTCAAAGTGATGATGGTGGCATGACACGTATCCTTCCCCGGCAAGATTAAATAAATGCATGCTGTAGAGAATTTAGATCTGAATGTGTTTCAACTTAATCAGAATCAAAACGTCTGCGTTCAAAATATTAAATACCACAATTTTTCTTTCTATGTAAAAGCACAAAACATTTAAACAAGAAATGTTCTATATTATCAAAGATACTAGCAGATGGATGCATTAAAAAGCTGTCCTGGTGTGTATGTCCATTGGTCTTCATAAAGAAGTTAAAGACATACAAGCAGAATATTCCCAAACATCACAAAATACTTTTTTGCAGCTTGATAAATGTTGCAAAAACAGTAACTACAGAATTAGTACTAGTATTTCCAGAAATCATATTTAAACCTCCTCCCAAACGCTTCTATATAAAAACCAGAAACAAAAGAATGAATAATAAATTTGAACAATTTATACAAAGTTTAAGATTGACTGTTGAACTTTAATAGATGACGCTTGCTTTTAAAAACTGGTCTCCAGTTGACCAGTTTGGAATTTTGGCCATATCACTGCAACAATTAGCCTTAAAAATGGCAAACATTTAACTTAAAGGCTTTTCAAACAAGTAATTTCCTTTAGGATATTTGGTATATTTTTTAACAGGAGGTACAGGCAATCCTTTAGCAAGCAACAAAAAGTCCTCGAGTATCCTGATGAGATTCCTCATCTGCTTAAATATAGGAAGTAAGTGAAGGACAGAGTAAGGAAACAGGTTTTAGTATACCCAATGGTTTAATCATGATCAATAATCAACAACACTTGTTAGCACATCAAACTAGCCTACTAAACCATTGGAACATATGGAAATAGGTAAAATAAAAGGAAAAGAGACTGCAGAAACAGATGTGTAATTTGGTGACAGCAGTTATGCTTTAAACAGAATTTCGGTTATTCACCCGAAAATTTCATTAATTTTGTTCATTGATAGTAACACTGGGTAGAATTCAGACCCAAGTACTGACGATCTCTTTTAGCCTTTCAAGTCACTTCTATAGCAACTGAAGACCAAGAGTCCAAGAACACTTTTGTGATGCACAATGACACCTGAGGGGGTGTTTGAGAGGATGGTCACTGCAGTTGGGAGTTGGCCTCTGGCAAACAATCAAATTACACTTACCTGGACATTAACATCCTCTTTTTTGAAAATTAGACTGCGGACTTCATCAGGATCTCCATTAAAAATAGCTTGAACCAGTGGTGGCTGCAATATTGAAAGAAAGTTAAGATTATACACTAAAATAACTCACCATATGACTGTGACATCACTAATTGACAAATGTGGATCGCATACATCACAGCAATTGTATGTAGGGTCCCTAACATTCAAATGTCAATGGGAAATGTAATATGCAGTATGAATTTACTCTGAAATATGGTCAAGACTTTTGGAAACTGCTGTTACACAATTTGTTTAAAAAATGTTGATACATGCAACTTATTCAGTTTATTATCCTCGAATGCCAAACCTTAAGACGCAATTGTTTGGACTCTCCACATTTTCTTTTTTTTCAAGTAACAAACATATTAAGAAAACATATAAATCCAGTTTTTCTATTTTTTTCAGATTGAAGCTGATGCAATACATTTACAGATATGTTTAGACAAGATGAGATATGCTCACCCTTCCATCTTCAGGTGGAAGAGACTTTGACACATCCTCGTACTTTTGCTGACGCTTTTTAGAAGTAGTAATAGGAGATTCATCGTCCACCTCCTCCAGAACAACAATACACACTCGGCTCATCCGATCCCCTGTTTACAGACTACTTTTATAATCGTTGATTCACAGACAACACCTGCACTTTTTGATGGAAAATAACAATCCTATCTTGTCACTGAGAACAAGTGACTATGCTGGAAATTGTGTGCCAGTTTTATCAATATGGTTTACATAAGTAGTTCCGGTGTAAACTCAATGCTAGTGCCAACTAATACTGCTGAACAGGTATCCTTATTTGACAGAGTATCCTCTATGCAGCGTAGCTGTTGTTATGGGTGACATGACACCATTCCTTAAATAGAAAAGCAGGCAAATCATGTGGTTTAGATTTTCACTGATTTATAAACATAGAGATACTGTGCATTTTCCATATCAGAAGGCTTCAAAATTTCTATTCCTCATCAATAGGTTTTCATCAGCCGAAGCAGAACCCAGGAGAAAGTACAAAACAATTTCACATGAAGATTCATTTAATTGACTCCACCGCAGTATAATCAAATACAGGCCAGATGAGAGCAAGAGAGCGACAAAGAGAAAGAGGCAAAGAGAGAGAAAGAAACCATGAACACGAAAAAGATAGCACAGCTCGTACAATAACGTGGAGTATGCAAGTGTGACCCAGAAACAAAGCACATCTATTACTCCGTTGGCGATTGTATTGTGCCAAGCAGTCACTTTTCTCCAATAGCTAGTCACTGCAGAAACTCCGACAAGAAATTCAATGAGCTGGAAACGTGCAGGCCAGTTCACTTCAACAGCACCCAAGAAGAAACTAGAATTCTCTTGAAAAATCTTGAATACAGACTTCCCAAGGAAGCAGACACTTAATTTCCTTCAGGTAACTGACTAAAATACTGAAGCTTTAATCTTCAATGCTGTGACTGCAGTAAAGAAAATGCCGCCGTCTGTGTATTTTCCCATGTGCTTGAAGTCAAGCTTCTGTCAGTCTGCCAGTTCAAGTTTACAATCCAAAACAGCTAATTTCCTGTTTTAGGCATCAATTATTGTTTCACCAAATCCAATCCATAACATTACAAAGCAGTCAGCAGATATCCGTGCATAGCCACCATTTCAGCATTATGTATGCTGATCCCAGACAGAGCAGCAGCAGAATTCTGGTAGCTTCTTCTACCGTGCTGCTTTCTGGCTGCCCTTGCAATTTCAACTGCATGCCAGAGATGTGAATAAATTACTAGTCTGACGTTAAAGCAGCTTTATTGCAGAATAGCTGCAATTTAACAGTTTCCATTCAAAGCCGCATGGAAAACTGGTCGCTGGCTTTGCTGACTCACACTACTACAGGGAGGACCCAACATTATGAGTAATCCTTTATGTATTTCATGTTTTTAAAAAAGCAATTAACGGTACTACTTCTTCCGTACAGTTCCCAGAAGTGTAAGAATACGCAAGCTTGGACGACTTCAAATGGTTAACCTTTCCTTGGTAATTGCACAAATGTCAGAAACTCTCAATGTACGCATAAAAGTATGGCTGCTGCTGAAAATCAGCAAATAAAACTTAGTGTCTTACAGATAATTGGCATGTAATACTTTGTGCAATTAGTCCAATAAATTCTAAATACAGAGGACTTCACAATTATTTTTGAAGTCTTGATAATGGATAGAGAATTGGTTCAGAAATAGGATTTAAATAAAGAGGGCCTTGCATAACCTGCAAACACTTTAACTTCACCCCAGTTTTGATATGTAAATACCTGGGAAAAGCTATTTTTTTAGCATGTAACATGCAAATAAAAGAGTACAGTAAACATGACACTGTGGAGCAAAGTTTAATTTAAATTAATCTGTTGTATGGGAGCAACTGAATAGATGACAAAATCATACAATGAATGGACATTTCTTTCTCATCATAGAAAAATGGGTGTAGCTTCCTCTACTTTTGCTATACTGTTTGCCTTTCTTAGCAGTCAAGAGAGTAGTCCTTCATGACATCAGAAAGCTCCATCAGCCTATCTGACCCTGAAAACTAACTTTCCTCTTAACAAATGGACATACAGGTCCATTCTGCTATAGTGCACATTTTGTCAGGCAAATTGGCTACAACACAATTGATGAATTGTGGATGTTGTTTGAATAACGCAAAATTTCTACTGAATTTTTCTGGTAGCAACCTTTTACCACACGAATTTCTATAGCAGTTTCCATAGTGTGACTTTCTATAGCGCCAGGTTGCAAAGGAACACAGCTGTCGTTTTATAGCAGAATGACCTGTATACACATACTAAATTAGTCGTTAATCACACGAAACTATTTCAGTTGCTATGTTAAATGCCACATTAGATTTTATAGTTTGTTCAATTAATTTTCATTTTATATTAAACAAAAATCACTACTTCAATATCAAAGTCTGATTAAATTAATTACAATCCCCATTCATTGTAGCTAATCCAATTCACAAAGGAAGTTGGATCGTACTTACAATGCCAGAAATGTACTCTCTCTAGTTAACAAAAAAATTTAATATCACAATTTAATATTGACTTAATTATAGATAAGTATGCTTTTCTAGTCTCAAAATTTACAATAAAGCATGAAACATGCCAGCTATTGGTCCTGTCATTGAACGGTTCCACACAATCCAACACAAAACTGCATCTTTACCAGTCTTGGATACCTCCTAAGATATTGCCTGAATTTATCATCATCAGTTAAGTACATGGTAGTAGCCAGTAGCTTAACAACACTGGCTTCTCAAAATGGTGAGTCAAATTAGAAATCAGAAAATGTTATTTACATATTTCCCAATAACATTACAAATATCCTTAGAAAGCAGATGTGCAGCCTTCAGGAACCTGAAATAAACATGGAAATATATGGAAATTAAAGGCCAAATATGCATAAAGCAAGATTTGGACTACATATCATAAGAATTTCAGCTAAGTGTCAGAAACATAAAACAAGGCACAAACTTCATTTTCACTTAAGCTCCATGTTCAAAACAATCCCAGTCATTCTGATCTTTCATCAAACAAAATTCACCAACCCAAGCAAAAACTTTGTAAATTTCTTCGGTACCATCCCAAGGGCAAGCATATTTCTCTTGCAATAGTTAGCAAAACTGCATTTGTGTACTGCAGCTGTGAGAAGTTACATGTAGTTTCAGGATAATTTCCTGGACATTAAATTAAGTGCTTCGACAAATAAAGGCAAGTTTTCCTTCCTACTACTTAATTGCCTTATCTTCCTGCCCTGACACCTTCAATGATCTCTGGACTCCAAGATCAAACTGCTGTTAATCTTCAATTCAGTATACTCCCTTTCATTACATATTCTCTTACTTTGCTTCTGCCCCGAATGCATCAGGTGAATATATAAAACACGTGTTTGCTCTTTTCCTTGGTAAAAATTGACAGTTATTTATTGAATTATTCTCAGATTTACTTTTCAAAAGTCATTAGTTTTGAATAATCCTTCATATTGAAATTACACCTTTACTAATTTCTTAAATATAGGAGTTAAGACAATAGACAATAGGTGCAGGAGTAGGCCATTCAGCCCTTCGAGCCTGCACCACCATTCAATGTGATCATGGCTGATCATTCCTAATCAGTATCCACTTCCTGCCTTATCTCCATAACCTTTGATTCCACTATCTTAGAGAGCTCTATCCAACTCTTTCTTAAATGAATCCAGAGACTGGGCCTCCACTGCCCTCTGGGGAAGAGCATTCCACACAGCCACCACTCTCTGGGTGAAGAAGTTTCTCCTCATCTCTGTCCTAAATGGTCCACCCCATATTTTTAAGCTGTGTCCTCTGGTTCGGCACTCACCCATCAGCGGAAACATGTTTCCTGCTGCCAGAGTGTCCAATCCTTTCATAATCTTATATGTCTCAATCAGATCCCCTCTCAGTCTTCTAAACTCAAGGGTATACAAGCCCAGTCGCATCAAATTTGGAGACCAGAACTGCACACAGTACTCCAGGTGTGGTCTCACCAGTGCCCTGTACAGCTGCAGAAGCACCTCTTTGCTTCTATACTCAATTCCTCTTGTTATGAAGGCCAGCATGCTATTAGCCTTCTTAAGAGGTCATGTTGCGTCTGTACAGGACATTGATGAGGCCACTTTTAGAATGCTGCATTCAATTCCGGTCTCCCTGCTGTAGGAAAATTGTTGTTAAACTTCAAAGGGTTCAGAGAAGATTTACAAGGATGATGTCAGGACTGAAGGATTTGAGCTACAGGGACAGGCTGAATCGGCTGGGGTTTTTATCCCCTCTATAGTGTTAGAAGCTGAGGGGTGACCTTATAGAGGTTTATAAAATCATGAGGGGCATGGATAGGGTGAATAGCCAAGAGATTTTTCCCAGGGTGGAGACAGTCCAAAACTAGACAGCATTGGTTTAAGGTGAAAGGGAAAAAAATTTAAAAGGGACCTGAGGCGTAACTTTTTCTCACAGAGGGTGGTGCGTGTATGGAATAGCGGCCACAGGTAATGCTGGAGGCAGGTATAATTATGACATTTAAAAGGCAACTGGATGGCTACATGAATAGGAAGGGTTTAGAGGGATGTGGGCCAAATGCTGGCAAATGGGACTGGATCAGTTTAGGATCTCTGTTTGGCAGGGACAAGTTGGACTGAAGGGTATGTTTCCATGCTGTATGACTACGTAAATATACCTGTTCAATCAATTAACCACACAAAATTTCAATAGTTGATTCAATTTTGAATCAATTTCTCCACAAATACCATGATGTGGGAATAGTCAGTTGAGGGTGCGTGAAAGGGCTCTCTGCTGGTAAGTTTCATATAAGGCAAAGTTGTATTATTTAATGTTTTATGGTATAAATAAAATATAACGGTGATGTGAATAGTCCCTACATTAGGTTTCTATTATTTAGTTATGTTTTTATGCTGATTACGTAGACCCCTTGTTCAACCAAAATGTTTGGTCCATTGGCACATTCCTGGCCACATGAGTGTTGCTTAATAAAACATTTGCTGTATTTTGGATAGACAAGAGTGTCAGGGGCAGAAGGAAAAGTGGTGTTGAGATGACAATTAGGTCAGCCTTGATCCTATCAAATGTAGAGCAGACTCAAGGAGCTGAACAACCTACTCCTGCCATGTTTATGCCCCAAAGTTTATAGTCATCTAGAAAAAACACAAGACTGCAAGCATTCTGTGTATTTGAACGAATTCTCAGATGCAGAAATTCATGTTGCTAATTTTTTAGTCTACTCACTGTGTGATAGACAATATCATCTCCTACTGGTATTTAGTTAAGGGTAGGGTGCAGTAGACAAGAACTGCAGTGGAAGCATGGACAATTATTCATTTTTGATCAATTTCAGTCAAACAGGAAATGACAAAACTACCAGATATCAGCTTCCTATTCTAAGTCCATAGATTTTACATCTACAATGGCTTATACTGCTTGCAAAAGATGATGATACCAAGTCCACTTTCATCACACCAAAAATAGATTTCAATCTGGTAGAGCTATTAAGCAGCTTTAAGTACTGATTCGTTTCCAATCAATTAGATTGTAAATTTGAAATTATATGGTATGAATGGCAAGCTTCCATTATATTGATGCACCACAAGTTTCTGAAGTGCATGCAGTCAATGGCAAACTTCAGTGTAAGGCTACTATATTAAAGCAATCTGGAAGAAATTATAAACCAAGTCTTCAGTGCTGCCTCCATAACAGCACCATGGGTGTACTGACACTGCAATAGACTGCAGCGGTTCACGAAGTTAGTTCAGCTCCACCTCCTCAGAACAATCTGAGATTAGCAATATGCGCTAGCCTAGCCAGCGACAACCACATTCTGAGAAAACGATCCTGAAAAAAAATTTAAGTTCTGTGCAACATGAGGCTCATACAAGGCTATTTTCAATTTCAGGCCTTTGACAACATTTTACCATTCATGCACATTAGAAAAACAGTTAAACTTCCCAGCTGTATGACTCACCTTCTGTTAAATATTACCCACACATGTATTTTGAATGAAAGTTTCGAAATCAAATTAACTCCATAATAAATTACATTTTATCTTGAGAAAATAAATCAGGAATCCCAATTCCACACAAGCTGAATTTACAATTTCCAAATTTCTAGTTAAGCTAAAAATGTTCTGCCTAAATAAGTAAAATAATCTAATAAATATACATCCTCCACAATTTGATTTATTTCTGGGAATAAAATCTGTGATAGGTGTGACTCAGATGACTAGGAAAACCCCAAAATTGATGATCTCAGCCACGAAGTATGGAAAATACTTTGAGAGTTTCCAAACCTCTCAGAATTGGAAGTTAGCAGTTGAAAAATGAATGTGCTGCTCTAACTAATAAAATTTCAAACTGTATTAATTCTGGCATTCTAATAGCAACAAATTATAGGCTGAATGAGTAATACAACTCCATACCCATAGATTAGACAATTGTTTTCATGATGCTGTGGAGAAATTGGAATGTAATACATTGTGATAATATCAGTTTTAGAATAAGAACCCATTTCAGCCAATCTTCAAGCAGACTTTCATTGTGCTTTTAGAAACACAATGATATTTGCATCCTATCATGATATAAAGAAAACATTTGTGTCAGTTTTACACTTAGATGTAAAGTTGCCTATAGAAATGTAAAAATAATGAAATATCACTAAATGCTTCAAATCTAAGGTTATTTAATGGGACATAGATTAATACCCAAAACTATCTTAGCTTCACTTAATTCTATACTGGATTTTAGATAGTCACTTTTCCAAACAAAAGCTTCACAAAATGGGCAATATAAAATGTGTTTGTGATAATTATTCATGGGGTGTGGACATCGCTGACAATGCCAGCATTTGTGAATTATTCTAAAAATGCTTGATATTAGTAGCTTGTTAGGCTATTTCTGAAGGCCTTTAGGAGCCAGCCACATTGATGTGGAACTGGAGTCAGACATAGCCCAGACCAGTTAAGGAAAGCATACTTTCTTCCATAAATGGCATTAATAAACCAAATGCAGCAATTTGCTTAGCAGCAATGATAGTTTCACAGATATTTTCTAATCGACCTTTTCAAAGACATTTTACACACCTCTGAAGTAGGTGAGACTAGAACCTCTCAGCTCAGAGATAGGGACACTACCACTGCGCTACAACAGCCCCAGTTTCATTGATACCATTACTGAGGCTACCTTTTAGTTTCAGAGCTTAATAAATTAAATTAAAAGAGGATTATTAAATGAAATTAGTTTGTCCTAAGCAATAACTAAATTGTTAAGTTTGTCTGCATGCTCAAAAATATCTCACACCTTTTTCGCTTAATCTATTCTCATTTCAATCATTCCTGGGATGCACGCAACTTCAGCAATGCTGTAATTACTGCTCATCCAAATGTGATTGTAGACACTGTATGCCAGACCAGAGTGATGTGATAGATTCAATGGAATTGAGTCAGTTGCTTTTTTAGAATAATCGAACAACTTTCATTGTCATTTTGTGGTGTAAACCTACAAATTATAAGATTAATTGAATTAAATGTTACATTTTGCTCCGCTGGGATCTGAATTCAACTTCTAGATTATTAGTATAGTATAACTTTCAGACTACGACACTCATTAGTCTAAAAGGGGAGATACAAATAGAAACTGGATCACAGGATAGGGGAAAAAGCCTGTTGAGACAGAAAGGTCACAAGGGTAATCAGGTTTATTATAAAGGAAAGCTAGAATAGCTTTGTTGATGGAAATTGGCTTGAAATGCTGGAAAGACTTGCTGTCAGATAAGACAATGAACAGATGAGGGGAGATGTATTCTCTTGTATTATTTCAAAAATAAGTTATACCAATTGCACTTCTTAAAAAAAAATTGGGTGACCTTTAATAGTTCAATTACCTGCTGTCAAATAAAGTAGCTCAACGATCCACAATAATCTGATCTGAATCATTGTTATCTTAATGTGCATTCAAAAAGAGGTGGAAGAACAGAGGGGAACAAAGACACATCACATCTTTGTACAGTCAATTCTGATATAACGCATGTTTCTTCAGCGCAAATTGGCTGTAACGCAACTGAAGAATTTAGACCATTATTTGTAGAACACAAACTTTCCTTATATGTATTGGCTCTAATGCAATTCCGATCCCATTGGTTTGAATGGTGCTATAATACAACTTTCTGATGATGTGGAATTGTGGGAATGGAATTATCGCATTACATCAAAACAGAGTTACATCAAGGGGGCAGACATCATAGTCTGAGGAATATAGCAAACATGCAAGTACATTAGTGTTTCAAACTTGAAGCTGTCTTGTTCACTGAGTGCAGTGGAGGAAATGATTCTATTCAAAATTCAGACTGATAACAAGCTTGGAGAAATTGAGGACTGTAGATGCTGGAGATCAGTGTCGAAAAGTGTTGCGCTAGAAAAGCACAGCAGGTCAGGCAACATTTGAGGACCAGAAGAGTTGACGTTTCAGGCATAAGCCCTTCACGGGTACTTTTCCAGTGCCATTCTTTTTGATTTTGATTGGTGTGGGTGATTTGGCTACTAAAGATTAGGGGATAGTGGCAGCAGGTATGCTGGCAAGTTGGAGACCTAAAGGATAGCTAGTTAACATTCCTACCTGAATAGAGGACTTGTGTGATTCAGCGTGACACAGTATTGGGCTTTAAGAAGGGATAAAGAGTCCATCGCAAACCATTGTAGCATCCAGTTACAGAACAGGAGTTTTGTTAAGATACCCCTGCACTTCACAGGTCAATCAGCAAGAATCTGGGAAGCAGTGACAGCAGAATCCTAAAATGAAGCTAGTCTGATGCCAAATAAAGGAGAAGTGTTTACTAAGAGAGCCAATACAGACAGTTAGAATGAAGAGACCAAGTTCTTGAGGATTTAAACAAGATTCAAGGATTCTTCCAACTTGCCTACAGGGAAATAATCTCCAATTCAGGCATCATGTTAGATCAGGGATTAGATGTTATTTGACTAGGACAAAAGAAAGCAAGCCCATCAGGTACTGTGAACACCACTGAACTCGTCCCTGGAAAATGAAGTATTCACTACTTATGGGACAGAATAAAGTGTATCCATGTAGAAAGATTTTCTGCTGTTTTAAAAGTTAATTTTCTACAGTTTGGAAAGAGTGTTTAGACAATGTTCCTTTAATGACTTTTTAAAAAATCAATAAACTTGAAATCTTGTCATGTGATTCTTTTTGTCAGTTGTTAGAAATTTAAAAGAAAACAGAAATGCTGGAAAAACTCAGCAGAACTGGTAGCATCCGTGGACAGAAATCAGAGTTAAAATGGCACGTCCAGTGACCCTTCTTCAGAAATTTAAGTATCTTTCTAGATTATAACATCAGTACAATTTAACTCCAGCACATTGAGGATACAGATCTGGGTATTGAAATCTGCACACTGGAGTGACAGGTGCCAATAAACTCAAAAGCGTATCTACCACAGAAATAAAAAAAATACTTTAATAGTACCACTATCAACACTTGTCACCATGTTAAATGCTACAGATACAAACTACATCCCAAACAGCAATTCAGAACGTTTTCACATAACATGCATCTTTTTAAAAGTTTAAAAACCTAAAGACCAAGATTGCATTTTCATATGTTGTATTCGAAATTGATACATACACAATGTATACATAAATGAATAAATGAAGTATTTAAGCTTTAGAATAACAACTCAAAAGAGCTAAACCAATTGTGATCAAAAAAATAATCGATTTGGGCAAATACTATTCTTCAACCCAATCAAAATTTGCAAACGCATCAGTAAATTAATTTGCCACTTCTGGGACCCTGTTTGCAGGAATCCTTTCTGCATTTGCCTCTGTACAGTAGCAATATTAATCTATTCACTGTAAAACCCTTTTTATGTAGTGTCATTCTTCTATGAACATGCTCATTTAAGTAAAGTTAAGTAGTTACATTTTGTGTCAAATATATTTAAAATTAAATGATTAACTGGATATTAGAATAAAATCACTTGTTACTTAAATAGTAGACCTTTGTCACTACCACAGATCATCTTTACTGTCATAAGAATTACATCATTCAATCAGCCTGACTTAATTCAAAAACATGCACCCCATTTAGAGTCATAGAGGTCTTACAGCATACAAACAGGCCCTTGAGCCCAACTTAGACATGTCACCCAGTTTTCACAATTAGACTAATTCTATTCATCTGCATTTGGTTCACATCCCTCCATACTTATCTCTTCGATGTACCTGTCTAAATGTTTTTTATGACAAAATTGTACTCACTTCCACCACTACCTCTGGCATCCCATTCCTAGCACACACCACCCTCAGAGAAAAATGCCACTTTGGACTCTTTTAGATCTCTCCCCTCTCAGTTTAAATCTATGCCCTCTAGTTTTAGACTCCCCTACCATGGGGAAAAACTGTTGGCCATCTACCTTATTTATACCTCTCATGATTTTATAGGCATCTATAAGATTAGATTCCCTACAGTGCGGAAACAGACCCTTTGACCCAACAAGTCCACACCAACCCTCCGAAGAGTAACCCATCCAGAACCATTCCCATACATTTACCTCTGACCTATGCACCGAACACTGTAGGCAATTTAGCCTGGCCAATTGACCTGACCTGCACATCTTTGGACTGTGGGAGGAAACCAGAGTACCTAGAGAAAACACATGCATACATGGGGAGAATGTGCAAACTCCATACAGACAATTGCCCAAGGTTAGAATCAAACCCAGGTACCTGGCGCTGTGAGGCAGCAGTGCTAACCACTGTGCCACCCAAAGGTCACTCCGCAGTCTCCTATGCGCCAGGGAAAAAATTCCCAGCATTCCAACCTCTCCTTATAACTCAAACCTTCCAGTCCAGGGAGCATCCTGGTAAATATTTTCTGCACTCTTCCTGGTTTAATAATATTTTTTCTATAGTAGAGTGACCAGAACTGCCCTCAGTATTCCAAATGTGGCCTCATGAACATCTTGTACAGCTGCAAAAAGATGTCCCAACTCCTATACCTAATGATCTAACTGATGAAAGCAAGCATGTGTCGGCCTTTTACTGAACCAATAGATCAAACGTTCTATAATTTTCTGACGATAGAATAAAAGTACATTTGTAGCTTAACTAGTAGTTAACTGCTCTTTAATTTAAACTGAAATGATGGTATGCCCAAAGTAAACCTAACTGAAGAGGAATGTTTCAATTCCCATTTTAATGTACATCAAAGCAAGACATTGTGCATGCTGCTGTATATATAATAGGCTGACTGATAAAATCCAACAGGACTGACTCAGACAAGGTTAATATTTATATAGTGTGTTCAAATCAATCTGTGAACTCACCAACTGAATAAAAGGTTATGCAGTAAAATGTTTAATGATATTTATCAAATGACAAATGAGAACAATTTTACATTAAAGCATGATCCTGCTTAATTAAAGCCTGAAGTTACAGAACACCTCAATGGTCCTAAATAACAAAGGGTGGGTTCCCAGTTTCAATTTCAGGGGTCTCAAATATCATCTTCAAAATCGAGGAGGAATGAGGGATCATGCAGGTTTACCACTAACAGAAATCTAGCTCATCTGGAAAAGCAAACTGCAAAGACAGAATCCCATGTGACAACAATGTCTCACTATAATCAAAAGGATGCCACATAACTCAGAAAAATTTCACGATATACTGCAAACATCTTGGCAGTAGAATCATTGACTTGTACTCCAGAACTAGCCACATCTCAAGTCTACTTCAATTGACACTGTGAATTACCAATATAATTCCTTTTGCTTTCTGATTTCTAAGCAGTTGTAAATCCAAATTATAACTCATTTCTTAACTCCATAATTTAAAGGAAAATGGATGACTAGCACTGCTGCCTCACAGCGCCAGGTGACTCTGTGTGAAAATTGCACATTTTCTCAGTGTCTGCATGGTTTTGCTCTGAGTGCGTCAGTTTCCTCCCACAGTCCAAACATGTGCTGATTAAGCGGCTTGGCCATGCTAAATTGTCCTTACTGTCCAGGGATGTGTAGGCTAAGTGGGCTAGCAAGGGGAATGCAGGGCTACAGGGATAGGGAAGGTGGGGGGGTGAGTCTGGGTGGGTTGGTCATCAGAGGGTCAATGTGGACTCAATGGGCTGAATGGCCTGCTTCCACACTGTAAGGATTCTATGACTGGCAAGCAAACTGGAAACAGTAAGAATAAATGGGTCACTTTTAAGTTGGCATGATGCAACTAGTGGAATGCCATAGGGATCAGGGCTATTGCCCAATGCTTATGTCAATGACAGATGAGGAGACAATGTATGATTGCCAAATTTGAAGATGACACTTAGAGAGATAGGACAGCAAACTCTAAAGACAACACAAGGAGCCTGCAATGGGATTTACAAAGCTTAAAGCAGCACATTAATTCAAAGGCGAGACATTACAGAACTCTACGGTACAGAGGAATTTGGATGTCCCAGTAGATGAATGACAACATGTTTGAGTACAGATACAAATTAAGAAGGCAAATGGAATATTGTTATTTAGTGTAAAAGGAATGGAATATCAAAAGAGGGGCTTGTATTTATAGGTTTCCAGAAAGTATTTGATAAGGTGCCATATCAAGGGTTATTGTGGAAAATAAACACTCATGGTATAGGGGGTAACATATTGGTAAAGAGAGAAGATTGGATTATTAACAGGAAGCAGAGAGTAGGGATAAGTGGGTCTTTCATAGGCTGGCGTGATGTATCACAGGTGTCCGTGTTGTGGCCTCAACACTTTACAATTTACACAAATTATATGGATGAAGGAATCAAAGGTATGGTAACTAAACTTGTTGCTGATACTAAGATACATAAGAAAGTGATTGCAAAGATGACAGAAAGGAGCCTATAGAAATAATATAGCTTGGTTAACTAAGTGGACAAAGATTTGGTAAATGGAATACAATATGTAAATTCTGTCCATTTTGGCAGAAAAATATTAAGTAGTACATTGTCTTAATAGGGAGTAGTTGCAAAACATTGAGGTGCAGAGAAATCTGGGTGTCGCATTACATGAATTATGGAAGATTACCAAGCAAGTACAGCAAGTAGTCAGGGAAGTAATAGAATGTAATGGCTTATTGTGGCTTAACTGAATCTAAGAGCAAGGAGGTAATGCCTAAGTCATCTAGGTGATATTGTATTGGGATGACTCTGTTCAGTACTGATCACCATATTTATGGAACGCCATTAACGGATTTGAAGCAGTTCAGAGAAGATTCATTAGACTAATACCTGGAATGAACGGATTGCCTTATGAGAAAAGGCTAGACAGGCTAGGTTCATATCCTCTCGAGGCTGAACGAGTCAAAGGTGACTTAACTGAAACATACAAGATCCAGAAGGGGCTTGACCACTTGGATGCTGAAAGGATACTTCCTCTTGTGACAGCGTATAGAACATGGTGTCATAATTTTTAAAAAAGGGAAGCACTACTTAAAACATAGATGAGGAAACTTATTTTTCTCTGAGGGTTGAGTGTCTTTGGAATTCCTTTCCTCAAAAGGCAATGGATGAAGATTTTAAATATTTTAAAAGCAGAGGCAGATAAGTTCTTGATTACCAAGGATGTGAAAGAGTTATCAGGAATATGCAGGATTGTAGTGATTAGGTTAAAATCAGATCATAACGCACTTGCACAGAGTTTTGGACTGGTAAGCCAGATTGGACCTTTGCAGTTTAGGGCAATGAGAGGTGAGAACGTATTGAAATAGAAGATTCTGAAGGGCATTGTCAGTGTGGATGCCAAAAGGGTCTTTGTCCTTCCAGGAGAGTAGAGAACTCTAGAGTCCACTTTAAAAACAGGGGATTTCCAATTTAAAATAGAAATGAGGAGAAATCTTTTCTCTGAGAGGGTCATTAATCTGCAGAATTCTCTTTTCCAAAAAATGACAGAGACAGTCGTTGACAATGTTTAAGTCAGAGGTAGATCAATTCTTGACCAACAAGGGAATCAAATGGTATTAGAGACAGCCAGGAAAATGAAGCCAAGGCCATAATCAGCCAAGATCTAAATGAATGGGGGAGCATTACAGGGAGGTGATGGCCTCATGGTATTATTTCGAGACACATAATCTCGAGATCCAGGTAATGTTCTGGGGATTTGGATTTGAAACTCACCTGTCTGACACTTATCCACACTTATTAAAATCCTTAAATAAATTCTAAGGCTTCCATAATATCTTTCCTAATTCTTTCAGGACTGTTGAATGTATTCAGTTTAGTCTGCAAGCCTGCCATTAAACATGGAAAAGATTATGAACAGCCAACTGACTGATGTTGGGTTCCAGATTCTGAATTAAAAGCCTACACAAACAGTAGGTTAACAGCAAATGGTATTCTAATGACTGAGCAGTAAGCATGCACATTTATCAAACATGGGTTGCTGAATAAGAATTTATGAACAAAACACTGTACCTCCCGATGGTTGGGCAAGGCATGGACAATGAACATTGCCATGAATATCACTCTGGAATTCTAATCTGTGATTCGGTGCAATATGATTTTTGAACTTCTGAAAAAACACTGAATTGCTAAAAAAAAAATCAGATTTCCAGCAATTACTTTGGCTAGTGATGCGAAGATCACAGCAACATAAATTCTACAGTAATGTGCTTGGAACTGTACTCAATTAGGTCAAGCAAAGGATTTCATTATTGTATAATGCACCAATTAATGTTAGTTTTAGGAAATATAATCAAATGCATAATTATCAGGAATGTCAACGACTGAAAGTATGTCAGAATTACCTAATCTTATCTGAAGTACAAGATCAATACTTCCTTTTGTTCAAGACCAACAAGATGTATTTAACAGCAACATTCAAATGCATGAAAGTAATTAGCTGATAGGCATTGAGCTAATTTTCCACATTAAAGGAGTCCAGAGTATACAGAACTATGCAAACAAATGAAAATGAGGGGGAAACAGAAATGTGTACAAAACAGCTGAAATACACCAAGAGAATAGGCTAGAAAGGAAAAAGGAAAAATTACAATATTTATTTCATAATAATAAATGAGCACCTTTCAAGGGGTCATAATGACTAGGAAAGATGATCAAAGAATTCTGTTAAATGGGAGGAATGGTGCTGGAGAAAGGACAGCTAAAAATCAATATGGCAGGTTAAAAAGAAAGGGACTAGACCAGTGAAGGAACAGAAATACCTGAAAGGGAGGGTAAACAGTTTGCTGACTACATGCAAGATGAAGTAAATTGTGTGCTACCTTTAATAGTTCAAGTAGTTAATTTAATTAAACCACAAGTTCATTTGTTCCTCCAATGTCATACTGCTGGACTTCCTACAGGGAAGTAAGGCTAAAATATAACAGGGAAGTAAGGCTCTTTCTGCTGATCTAATCATTTTAAGTCTGGCTACTGCTCTTTCAAATATCCTGTACCACTTGTTCTGCCAATGTGAATTTTAATTTTAGCCCTTTGTACAACCTCTAATGAAGAATTTTGAAGGAAAATATTTTGTTGGGATGCAACATTTCACAACCTTAAAAATTGAAGTACATTTGCAAACACAAGAGATTTAAGTGAAATCATCTAAGAAAAAATATATTGTATTTGAGTATCTGCCCAATAAAACAAATGCAGCTGCTTACGAAGGCAGCATGAGAGATTTAGTTCTGCCAGCAACACAATTTTTCCTCTGGCAGGAAAACTTTGCTTATTTAAATCAGGCCTTTGAGAACACAGCGCCAACTGATTCACAGACCACTTTTTTTTTCCTGGAAGGGTGGAGCATGAACACTCATAACTATAGTATGCTTGTCTCCATCAAAAATGTGGAAATTGATCCAAACCTACTTCTAGGCATGGTTCTTTTGGCACAGGGTATTTCTGAAACTGTCATGAGAGATTTGTTGTATAACCAAGACCACAAGTTGTTTGTTGCCATTCTCTCGTTTAGAGAAAAGGTTGGGGCTTACATTTATCATGTTTTCCACAACTGCCAGATATCTTAGAGGGGTACAAGGTACAGGTATAAGGCGGGCTGCAGCCACAGAGAAGTTTGATAAAAAAAGGGTGAGAATTTGAAAGCCTAGGCATTGCTACCAACCAGCACATCAATGCAGTACTGCAAAAGCTTTTCACAACCTCATCTGTGAGCTTAAAGGTCCTTTTCCCAAAAAAAAGAGTTGGGAGATATCTTAGTGCATTAAGTAGTATATATTCCTGAACAAAAAGACACAAAGTGTGCAATTTGTCCACAGAATCGTGATTACGCTTGAAAAGTTCATTTGCTTTAAATACATTGAGGATGCAGAAGCATTCACTGTAATAGCAAATTTTGAGAAGATTTATAGCACAGGTTGAGGTTTTGGATGTAGGTTTGCGCACTGATTTGGAAGGTTCATTTCCAGATGTTTTGTCACCCTTCTAGGTAACATCTTCAGTGGGCCTCAGGTGAAGCACTGCTGAAAATTCCTGCTTTCTATTTATATGTTTGGGTTTCTTTGGGTTGCTGATGCCATTTCCTATGGTGGTGATATTTCTTATGGTGATGTTATTTCTTGTGGTGAAGTCACTTCCTGTTCCTTTTCTCAGGGGGTGGTAGATGGGGTCTAACTCGATGGATTTGTTGATAGAGTTCCGGTTGGAATGCCATGCTTCTACGAATTCTCATGTGTCTCTCTGTTTGGCTTGTCCTAGGATGGATGGTGTTGTCCCTGTTGAAGTAGTGTCCTTCCTCATCTGTATATAAGGACACTAATGAGAGGAGGGTCATGTCTTTTTGTGGCTAGTTTGGTGTTCATACATCCTGGTGGCTAATTTTCTGCCTGTTTGTCCAATGCAGTGTTTGTTACAGTCCTTGCACAGTATTTTGTAAATAACATTAGTTTTGCTTGTTGTCTGTATGGGGTCTTTCAAGTTCATTACCCGCTATTTTAAGGTGTTGGTGGGTTTGTGAGCTATCATGATGCCAAGGGGTCCAAGTAGTCTGGCAGTCATTTCTGAGATGTCTTTGATGGAGGGGAGACTGGCTAAGATTTCTGGACGTGTTTTGTCTGCTTGTTTGGGTTTGTTGCTGAGAAACCGGCAGACTGTATTCATTGGGGACCCATTCTTTTTGAATACACGGTATTGGTGATTTTCCTCTGCGCTGCAGTGTGTGTTGGCTCATTGGAATAATGTTCTGATGCAGCTTTGTTTGTTGATGTTGGGGTGATTGCTTCTGTAGTTCAATATTTGGTCCGTATGTGTTGTTTTCCTGAAGACGCTTGTATTGAAGTTCCCCATTGACTGTTCACTCTCCTGTGACATCTAGGAATGGCAATTTGTTGTTGTTTTCCTCCTCTTTAGTGAATTTTATGAAGATGTTACCTAGTAAAATGATGAAATGTCTGGAAAGGAACCTTCAAGCTCAGGTTGAGTTACACCCAAAGCCTCAACCGGAGCTACAAATCTTCTCAAAACTCGCCAAGACCTATGGGCATAATACGCTAAAAATGGCCCGAAAATGGGAAACTAATGCCATCCGACAGAGTGCCACCCGCGAACAGCTGTACTTCCTGCACGAATGCCTAAGCAAACAGGTACTACCTAAATGCCTTAAATACAAATCTCCTCTTAACACCCCACTAGCCAAAAGAATTGTTGAGCAAAACGGTCTCAGAATGCTCAGAGAAACAATTAATGATGCCCACAACAGACTCTGTAAATACAGCCGGGAAATTTTGCACCAAAAATCTTTACTCACTCATGCAACAGACCGTGAATGGATAGACACAATACACAATATTAGACAGCGACAAACACAGAAAATGAAAAAAACTAGATTGCAGAAAAAACTAGACAAACTTACATCAAATAACAACACTGACAACACAGAAACATGGATTTAAAAAAAAAACTTATCTGACCGACCCTTAACAGACACTGAAAAAGCCGTCTTAGTAAGAGGATTAAATTACAACTGCCCGGATGTGGACAAGAAAGATTCCTTAGCAGCATTAGAAACAACACTAAAAGACAACCAACTCACAGAAGAAACCCAGCAAACCATCAGACAGGTAGTCGCACCAACATTAAGCAGAAAAAAGGAAGGAAGCACACTCAATACACAAGAAAGGAAAGCACGAAAAAAAGTTAAAAACATTGTTATCCTATTTGCAGACAAAGGACACTTGACAGTAATTTTAAATCGAAGAGACTACATTGAAAAAGTGAACGCACGACTTACAGATACTAACACTTACCAACAAGTGGTGGTAGACCCGACCTTATATCTAGAGAACCAAATCATAGCCCTACTCAAAAAAACTTCAGAAATCTGAAGAAATAAATAAGACAGACTTCCAAAAAATGAAACCAGACGGATCCAACACACCACACTTCTACAGATAACCCAAAATTCACAAACCAGGATCCCCCCAGTCAGACCCATAGTCTCACCACCCTGGAACACCACTTACGGATTGGCCAAGGAGCTACATCAAAAGACTAAAACACTTAGTAGAAGGCTCACGCCACTCCACCCATTCCATCCAAGAATTCCTGAAGATCAAAGACACTAAGATAGAAAAGGATGAAATAATGGGTCTCCTTTGATGTAGCAGCCCTGCTTACATCAATCAACATTAACCCGGGCCAAGAAAACACTGACTACACTATTAGAAGACCCAAAGACACATACACCAAACACCACTAACTTCATCAACAAGGACAGTACCATCAAGCTAGGGTACCTATGCCTTACCACACACTTCACCTTCAACACCAAAACCTACAGAAAACCAACGGAACACCTATGGGATCTCCGATATCAGGGTTCTTTAGCAGAAGCAATAATGCTGAGACTTGAACAAACAGCTCTGCCAACCATCCAACCCAAACTTAGGTCCGTTATATGGATGTCACCATTGTCATCATAAAACGAAACAAGTTAGAGGAAACCTTCAAGACCATACCCTTACTGGCATAAAATTCACTAAAGAGGAGGAAAACAACAACAAACTGCCATTCCTAGATGTCACAGTTGAGCAAACACGGGAACTTCAAACCAGCGTTTACAAGAAAACAACACCAAATATTGAACTACAGAAGCAACCATCCCAACATCCACAAATGAAGCAGTATCAGAACATTATTTTGACGAGCCAACACACACTGCAGCACAGAGGAAAATCACCAATACCGTGTATTCAAAAAGAATACCCAATGAACACATTCCACCGATTTCTCAGCAACAAACCCAAACAAGCAGACAAAACATGGCCAGTAACTTTAGCCACTCTCCCCTCCATCAAAGACATCTCTGAAATGACTGCCAGACTACTCGGACCATTTGGCAACATGGTAGTCCACAAACCCACCAACACACTAAAACAGCGGCTAATGAACTTGCAAGACCCTATACAGACAACAAGCAAAACTAATATCATTTACAAAATACCATGCAAGGACTGTAACAAACACTACATTGGACAAACAGGCAGAAAACTAGCCACCAGGATACATGAACATCAACTAGCCACAAAAAGACATGACCCTCTCTCACTAGTATCCTTACATACAGATGAGGAAGGACACTACTTCGACTGGGACAACACATCCATCCTAGGACAAGCCAAACAAAGACACGCACGAGAATTCCTAGAAGCATGGCATTCTAACCAGAACTCTATCAACAAAAACATTGAGTTAGACCCCATCTACCACCCCCTGAGCGAAGGAACAGGAAGTGACTTCACCACAGGAAATATCACCACCATAGGAAATGACATCACCAACCAAAAGAAACCCAAACATATAAACAGAAAGCAGCAATTTTCAGCAGTGTTTCACCTGAGGCCCAATGAAGATGTTACCTAGTAGGGTAACGAAACATCTGGAAGTCAACCTTCAAGCTCAGCAAGCAAACCTACATCCAAAGCACTCACTGTATAATTTTATCTGTAGGAACATATATAAATTATTCCAGATACACAAGCAAACATTTGCAATATGGAAGTTTATTTTGAAAACAACAATCTCAAACACAAATGAACGCATTATTTCACAAAGACACATCTACGCTTGAAAGGCATCCCAATATTTATCAAAAGCCAAAAGTGATAATTATTAGTATTGAATGAGTACATGGTTTAATGCCTCAAAGGATTAAAACTGCTGTAATACATAAAATAATACCTATATTTCGATGAAGATGCAGGCACTGAAGTTTCGGAATTCTTCATGCAATACATGTATGTCAACTGATACAATATATGTTAGTTTCATTATCAATATTACAACCAGATGAGGAAGGATGATTCAGCTCCTCTCCTTTTACACCCTGTGAATCAGCTGCAATAAATATTTTTATTTCTTTTTAGCACACAGATATTTCTATTAAAGATGCAGTTATCTGGACTAATACGAAGGAGCCAAAATGTAAGGTTTACTTGAGTGAAATTAATTGGAGTTATTTTGTTTAGAAACACAACAAACAAATCTGGCACAGTGGCTCAGTGGTTAGCACTGCTGCCTCACAGCGCCAGGGACCCAGGTTCAATTCCAGCCTTGGGTGGCTATCTGTCTGGAGTTTGCACATTCTCCCTGTGTCTGCATGGGTTTTCTCCGGGTGCTCCGGTTTCCTCCCACAATCCAAAGATGTGCAGGTCAGGTGAATTGGCCATGCTAAATTGCCCATAGTGTTAGGTGCATTAGGGTAGGGAAATGGGTCCGGGTGGGTTACTCTTCAGAGGTAATCTACTCCACCCTTTCCTCCCTGACCTATCACCTTCATCTCCTCCCCCACTGTACTCTATGCTACTCTCGCCCCACCCCCAACCTCCCCAAGCTTATCTCTCCACGCTTCAGTCTCTCTGCCTTTATTCCTGATGAAGGGCTTTTGCCCGAAATGTCGATTTCGCTGCTCCTTGGATGCTGCCTGAACTGCTGTGCTCTTCCAGCACCACTGATCCAGATCCTACTCTTCAGAGGGTCAGTACAGACTTGTTGGGCCTAAGGACCTGTTTCATACTATCGGGAATCTAATCTAAATAAAAAGCTTAAAGGTCTGCTCAATACAGATAGGATGAATCGAGGTTATATATTTAAAAATTATTAGTGTACTTGTGGTGATAGATTTTTAAAACTGAGATCACACATCACCGTGTTCCCTGGGCCCCATCTCTGTCTCAGGCTTACAGCAATGCTGCAGCAAAGCTCAGTGCAAGCCAGAAGAACAGCACGTAATTTTCTACTTGGAAATCCTGCAGCTTTCAGGAGTCAATATAGAGTTCAATAATTTTAAAGCCTGAACGCCTTCTCCCATGTCCTTATCCCAACCCTACATTCCAGGCCTTGCTATCACATGAGCTGCTACCACACCAACCCATTGTCAGCCACTGATGGTCTCCATTAGCAGCTACTGATTCTCCTTGGCTGACCTTTACCCATTCCTTTGTCTGCTCAACATATTTTTTCTTTCTCAGAGCTCCATGTCCACCAATCATTTACTTCTCCCCCTCCCAATCTTCAGCTTATATACCAAATGTTTCCTAACTGCAATCAGTCCTGAGCAAAGGTCACAGGACTTGAAACATGAACTCTGCTTTCTCTCCACAGATCATAGAGTCATAGAGATGTAAAGCACAGAAACAGATCCTTCGGTCCAACTCGTCCATGCCGACCAGCTATCCTAAATTAATCCAGTCCCATTTGCCAGCACTTGGCATATATCCCTCCAAACCCTTCCTATTCACATACCTTTCCAGATGCTTTAAAATGTTGTAATCATACCAGCCTCCACCATATCCTCTGGCAGCTCATTCCACACAAGTACCACCTTCTACGTGAAAATGTTGCCCATTAGGTCTCTTTTAAATCTTTCCCCTCTCACCCTAAACCTATGCTCTCTAGTTCTGGACACTCCCATCTCAGGGAAAAGACCTTGTCTATTTACCCTATTCATGGCACTTGTGATTTTATATACCTCTATACGGGTGACCCCTCAGCCTCCGATGTTGCAAGGAAAACAGCCACAGCTTATTCGGCCTCTCGAGCATCTCCCTTTACAGACGAACCTCAACTATTCAGCATTCAACTATCCAAATATCAGATTATCCAGCAGGATCGCAAGGTCCCGATGCTCAGCTAAACTATGTTAGTCAGTAGTCGATTAACCGAACGAAATACTGCCCACCCATGTCCTTTGGATAATCAAGGTTCCTCTGTAGTTCAAATCCTCCAATTCTGATAACATCCCTGTCTTTTCTGAACTCTTTTAAGATTCATAACATTCTGCTGCCAGACTTGCTGAGTTTTCTAACAATTTCTGTTTCTGATTTCCAGCATCCACAGTTTTTTGTTTTTTTTTCCTTTAGTGATCTCTAAAATACTAGGAAGAAAACTAAAACACTCTTGCTATTGTAAGATAAACATGTACAAAAGGCTCTTTGCTTTTGGGACCATCATCTTCTAGGAATACATCCATCTCAGAAAACAAAGTTTGGTTTTGATGAACTTGCCTTTTCAGTATCAAACCTCGAGTAAAAATAACCACTGAGCAATCAAATGAACACATCTTTTTCTCAAAGCAAATTTCATTACAGGAGCACAACAGGTAGCACAGAACAAAAACACAATGACTTAAAAAGTACTCTTGCAGCAAATAGGTATCTAAGTTAAAGTCAGAAGTCACACGACACCTGGTTATAGTCCAACAGGTTTATTTGAAATCACAACATTTTGGAGTATGACTTCTGACTTTGTCCATCCAGTCCAACACTAGCACCTCCACAGTGTGGCTGGCATCTAAGTTAATTATTGGTGTAGAAACAAAGATTAATACTTTGTTAACAGGGAATTCAGTTTCATTTTGCATACTAATTTAAATAACAGGTGGGTCAACTGCTCTCATAAAAGGTGATCCAGATTGTGGTCAAAAATCTAAAACTAATTTAGCAACAGTCCACTGACAAGAAAGTAGCAGTCAATCCATTAATAAGATAAAATGGAATGAAATCTCTCTCCAAAAATCTACTGACTAAAATCCTTGGAAATAGTTTTCAAAACTTGATAGAAAACGACACTTGGCTAGTGCTAAATATTTAAATGATGCACTGTGCTGAAGCAGTAAGTTGAACTACAATGACAAGCAACACACAGTATTGCACAAAAGCATTACATTTTCTGCATTCATTTTATATTAATTTTGTTCAAGCCTGCAGAGATAAAATCAAATATTTCAATGGACTATTTAGATCAACATAAATATATTTCATTCATCATGACGGATGCACAAATTCAGATTGGAACAGTGTGCATGTGCAAGCAATGGGTGGAAAGAGAAAAGAGATATATATCCAAACGTTTTTAATAGTTGCATATGAATCTAAATTTCTTATATGCCATAAAGATGTTATGTGGTGTATTATGACAAAAACATGAAACCTATAAACAAACAGCATTATAGTGAAAAAGTGAGGGGTCATTTGACAGACATTCATGTTTCTATGCTTGACAAGGTGGATGTGGAAATGTTTCTCTTGTGCAAAAGTCTAGAGCTAAAGGACTCTGTTTAAAAGTAAGAGATCACCCTTTTAGCACAGTGATGTGGGGAATTTTTGCTCCTTCGGAGGGGTGTGCAACTCTTAAATTCTGCCTCAGAAGACCGTGGAAGTGGAGTCGTTAAATATTTTTTCCAGAGGGGGTAGATTGATTCTTCATGGGTATTGAAACCAATGGTTATAGGGGATACAAGAAAATATGGAATTCAAAATACCAGCCATGATCCTACTGAGGAGCGGAGCTGGCTCGAAGGCTTACTTCTGCCTCTAATGTTTCTGAGTGAAGGACCTTTACTAAAGCAAGGACTTCATCTGCACAAAATGGGGTTCAACTGATGACAAATCACTTCAACTAGAAAGTTAGTTAGATTTATGATCAATGACTAATGAGTAGAGAAGTATGGACATTGAGAAGTCTTGTGAAGCGGAAATATTTTCAAATTGTTCTGTTCAGAGATATTATTACACATACCACTGAAGCAGTTTGGATAGGAATCTGGGCCTCTTTGCTCAGAGGTAGGGACACTACCATTGACCACCACTGTCATGGCAAACCTTGGGTAAGGTGATTGCTAGCTTCTGAAGTCTAAATTTCAATATCAAAACTTACAGTTTTGCAAAGAAATTGTCATTTTATTTTTCTGTATTTTTGACGACAGACTGAAATGGAAAGTGCACTGTTTTAAAAATAAAGTATTGTGGTAGGCATGCTACACATTTTGCCTGATATCCACTGTTTACACTGCAGTTTGTTTAGTTGCAGGATCACTGGAATCAAAGTGTAAATAAAAATGGAGATTCGGCAGCAATAAAGTCACTGACTTGTATGGGGAATGGTGACCAGTTATCGATGACAAAGGCTTTCTGCTTTCCAACAATGATGTGATTGTCTCCCAAGTTAGCCAAACAACTTTCATGAGTGAATGTTTGGGCAGAAGCTTTCACAAACTCAGAAAGGAAGGAGTGGTCTCTTCTCTACAGAAGAAAGTATCTCAAACTGAAAAAAAAGGATCATTGAACAGCCTTCCCTGTCTTCCACACCACCAATGTCACCCATGCTTTGTCTCGTGTCTATTTATTTGCCTATGTGTTTGTAGAGGGCACTTTTATAAAGGGAGCTAGAATTAAATTCTTATAGTTAAATGGAGAAAGTGAGGACTGCAGATGCTGGAAATCAGAGCTGAAAATGTGTTGCTGGAAAAGCGCAGCAAGTCAGGCAGCATCCAAGGAGCAGGAGAATCGACGTTTCAGGCATCAGCCAAAGGGCTCATTCCTGAAGAAGGGCTCATGCCTGAAACATCAATTCTCCTGTTGCTTGGATGCTGTTTGACCTGCTGCGCTTTTCCAGCAAAACATTTTCAGCTCTTATAGTTAAATGTCAACTGTTCGTTATTATTTACCACCAGTTAGAATCTATTTAATAGTAATCCTTGTTAAATGCAGGAAAGAGTCTGCATGATGAAGAACAGATAAATTGGGAAATTTTACGTATTTTTATAAAATCTTTCACTTTATTCTGATTGGGGAATAGCAGAACTTGATTTCCAGTGTTAATCCAAGGAGGCATAACAGCATTGCAATCTGCACATGAAGTCAAAAAAAACCTTTGTATTAAGAATCTTAATTAAAAGCAACACTGTTCCTGGAGGGTGTTTTCTACTGTTTAATTAAGGAAAGTCTTCCCAAATTTAAGAGGTGTCACCTAATTGTTTATTTTGTTGTTAAGTGGTGAAAGTGAACACATTCCAAGACAAATACTTAGTTAATTTTGTGTTATGGATTCACAAGAAGAACAATATAGAACACTGCTGTGACCTTTGTTAACATAAAAGCCTCTTCTGAAGAAATCGTTCCAGAGTGGAAATGTTCTATGTTCTATTAACGCTATTCATTTCTAGGATGCTGCCAGACCTGTTGAGTTTCTCTAACACTGTGTTTACTTCAAATTTCAAGCGTTTACACAAAAGCCATGCTTTCCCCCCCAAACATCAAGATATGACAGCATACATTTTTAAATGTAAAAGTCCGTTTTAATTTATGACATACATGATAGTGACTGTAATAAGGTCAGCCAGGTGGACTTCATGAGTTACCTGACGAGGGTTGTTAATCAGGTTCAATCAGGGAGCCCTGGCTGACAGATATAAATAGGAGTGTCAGAGGTTCTGTTCACAAAGAGCTGGTTCTGAGGAAGCTAGATCAATGTCAAGGACTTCCCACGTGTAAATAAAGGAAGACGTGGTGAAGCAATACTGGCCTCTATGGAGTTATTTAAGAACTGTATCTTTTTCTAACTGACAAACATGATCACACAGTTACAAGACAAGCAGAAAATTCAATAATTGGAGCAAAATGCCCACTATGCAGCCAGGATGTTGCATATGATCAAACTAAACAAAGTCACATTTTCTCGGCAATTGCCTTTCAAAGCACAAATTACTGCTTAATTTTAAACAAAAAACAATCACACACACAATGAAAACATACCATTATTGCTGCGCATTAAATGCTCATAGATATTAGATAATTGTTGCTCCAGCTTACTTTGCTTCTCTAAGCTTTTGACTATAATATTTAAATTCAAAAATATATAGAAATATGGAAAAATATAGGCCTAAAATAAGCTATGAAAATGGTGTACCCTTCCCCAATTCCAAAAGTATTTTGTTGAACTACTGTCAATATTGTTTTTTTTCTCTCATTTAGCAAGAGAAGCAATGTGCAGCTAAAAATGCAGAGTTATAAGAAATGTAACAAAACTGGCACCAGGCCTAAAACTGATTGAGTGTTACTCTACACGGATGGACGACATCTAACAGAATGAAAATAGAGTGGCAAGTGGAGAGAACAATGTGGACAAGGAAGGAGGAGTGGCAGTTAATATAGTTGGAGATTCAAGATAAAACTATTCAGGACTTTTTGCATCAGTACCGGTCAATTAAAGACTATTAAATTGTGGAAGAGAAATAGCAGAAGAAATCTAGAAACATAGAAGTTGTGTTTCTGAAGAAATTTTAAATCATTTATCCGCTGGAGTAAATTGGAAAATTAAACAGAACTTGGAAAGTATGCTCAACAGTACTATTGTTTAACAAAAATTAACAATGAAGAAAACTGAGAGCTGTCAGAATAATCAAAGCACTCCTACACTTCAATATTGCTGAACCAAAAAGGATATACTGTTAAACCTTTTTGTCTTGCAATTATGGGCGTATGGCCTATATCCCTTGCATCATACCAGGTAAAACAGCACATCCCTTCACTTGTTCACAAAGGCAGAAGGTTGACCATACTGAATCAGCACACGCTTGCAAGACTCATAACAGTATCCAACACTGGATATGATTCTGCGATTGGATAATATCTGTTGAAAGATTCTGAATGTGCTCAGCATTACACAAAATTTCAGCTATCAGTCAGACTTGTGGTGTGGTTCACTTATTTTACATGTAGTCACATGCAACACCCTGTCCTTTGCAAACAGAAATAACTTGTCCACGCATTGCACCCTTTCAGCCATATAAAAGCTTTATGGTAGTCATTCCATACTGAATTCCCAATGGGAAGGTTTTAGTAAATCAGATTTGCCTTGCCTAGTTTGAATTTAGACAAAAACTTGGCTGTAACTGCTCCTGATGCACTTTCCATGGCAAAAGGGGCACCATTTACATGCGAACCAATCAGTAACCTTTTCTCATCCAGTAACCCTCTTATTTCATCTTATATCTCCTGATTTTTTAAAAAATGTAACACTCAAACATCAAAGAAAATAAATTTAAAATGATAAAGGAAGGGTAAATGATGTGGTGGCAATGTTACTCAGCTAGCAATCCATAAACCTAGGATAAAGTTCTGTGGTCTTGGCTCAAAATCCACCATGGCAGACAGTGAAATTTAAATTTAATAAAAATCTGGAATTGAGCTAGCTAAATGGTGTCCATGTAGCCATTTTAAAACTTGTTGTAAAAACTTCTGTTCACTAACATGGTCATCCTTACTCGATCTAATCTATGTGACTCCAAATCCCACAGCAATGTGGTTAAGTTTCAACTAGCCACTAAAATGGTCCAAAACAAACCACTTACATCAAAAAACAATTAGGGATGAGCAATAAACACACAGCCGGCAACATCTATGAACAGGAAGAAAAAGACGGGGGATATTTGTGAAATCTCATCCTCCAGTGAGTTGTTTAATTGTCCACCACTGCTCCTGACTGCATTTGCCATGAGTGCAAAACTTGGATTTGATTGATTGGTTTCAGGATCAGATTGCTCTGTTTATCATTTGCTACTTGTGGGCAACACGGTGGCACAGTGGTTAGCACTGCTGCCTCACAGCGCCTGAGACCCGAGTTCAATTCCCGACTCAGGCTACTGACTGTGTGGAGTTTGTACGTTCTCCCCGTGTCTGCGTGGATTTCCTCCGGGTGCTCCGGTTTCCTCCCACAGTCCAAAGATGTGCAGGTCAGGTGAATTGGCCATGATAAATTGCCCGTAGTGTTAGATAAGGGGTAAATGTAGGGATATGGGTGGGTTGCGCTTTGGCGGGTCGATGTGGACTTGTTGGGCCGAAGGGCCTGTTTCCACACTGTATGTAATCTACTTATGCTGTCAACAGGTAAGCAATCCTGTTTTGTGGCTTCACTACATAGAGACCTAATTTTTAGGTATGCCTCATGCTGTTCCTGGCTAAATGCTAACACAAAGCAAGTTCACAGAGAAATGGTTATACTAGTTTTTATATATTATTCTTGGAATGGCAATGTTAGCAATCATTCATTCATTCATTCACACTCATTTTTATGAAGAAGGATTCCAGACTATTCATTCAATTGATGAAGGAAAGGTAAGATAGCTCCAAGTGAGTGACTTGGGAGGTGAACTTGCAAGTAGCATTCTCATGGGTCTGCATGCCTTGTTCTTCTAGGTAACAGAAACACGAGTTTGGAAATTTCTGACTCTGGGGCTTTAGTCACCCACTGCAATGCATCTTGTAGACAGTGCACACTGATGTTACTGCGCACATAGAATATCAAAATTAAAAATAACACAACACCAGGTTATAGTCCAACAGGTTTATCTGGAAGTACAAGCAGCTCTTCGAAAGCTAGTACTTCCAAATAAACCTGTTGGAGCACAACCTGGTGTTGTGCAAATTTTTTTACTTTGTCCACCCTAGTCCAACACTAGTACCTCCACATCATAGAGTATCAAGTTATATAGTTATACAGTCATACAGCATGGAAACAGACCCTTCAGTCCAACCAGTCCATGCCAAATGTAATTCCAAGTTGAACTAGTTCCACCTGCCTGCTCTTGACCATATCCCTCCAAACCTTTCCTATTCATGTACTTATCCAAGTGTCTTTTAAATGTGCCTGCATCCACCATTTCTTCTGAAAGTTCATTTCACACGAACGACCCTTGTGTAAAAACTTTGTCACTCATGTCTTTTTTAAATCTCTCTCTCACCTTAAAAATATGCCCCCTTGTTTTGAAAGTGCTCATACTAGGGAAAAGACTCCTATCATTAACCCGATCTATACTCCTCATAATTTTATAAACCTTTAAGATTACCTCTCAACTTCCTTCACTCCAGTGAAATATGTCCCAGCCTGTACAGCTTTTCTTTATAACTCAAACATTCGATATCTGGCAACATCCTGGTAAACCTCTTCTGAACCCTCTCTATCTTTAAAATAATCCCCCATTCAGTCAGCAAGAATACTCCCAACTTTTCCACGGTCTGTAATCTGACCTCCTCATATAGCTCTGACACTTACATTTGTGTCTCTGGCCTACTGGTGAATTTTTCAAATCTTACAGATGAAATTTGTTCAAGTTTTTTTTAAAATTCACTATTGGGATGTGAGCAACACTGACAAGGACAACAATTTTTTAAAAAACCCATCTCTACCTTGCCGCTGGGTGACTTGCTTTACTATTTCAGAAAGCAGGAGTCAATGACATTGCTATAGGTCTGGAGTCACATGTGGGCTAAACCAGGTAAGGACAGCAGATTTCTTGTGATAGAGTCAGGGTGAGGTTTGGGGTTGATGTTAACCCCATCGCAGATTCTCTTTCCAAAAAGAGGTTAAAAAACCATGAGAGTTTTTAAAGGCGAGATAATGGTTTCATGATCATTATTGATGAGACTTCCCTTGGACCAGTGGACCAGGGAATCACATAGGGAGTAGTACCTTTGGAATGCTGAAATGAGAGCATAGGTTTTGGTCGTGGCATGATGCTGATGATAATGGCTATAACAAAACAATCCATTGAATGTTACCGTCAAGAATTTTAGATGTTTCAATTGGGATACTTTCTCTTTCTTCTAAACTCCAGAGGCCTAATATAATGCAACTCATCACCAGACAATTCCTTTAGCTCAGGTCTCTGGAATAGGAGTCTCATCCCTGTACTTGATCACACTCATAAATACACGTAGTTCTCACATAATGCCATAGTTGCCTTCCAGTGAAAGCTCGCTTAAAAAAAACACAATGTAAATAACGGGGTCTATGGGAAAAGTAGGGGTGTGGGGGGGAGCAGATCTCTCAAAGTCACTCACGATCTCTCAAAGATCATCCAAAATTCTAACACAAAGTACTGTATAGCACAGCCTAATGAAGATTGAAATCGTATTTATTAATAAAATAAAAGTAAATTTAACACGGTACATGTAAAAAATGTAAGAAAGCTGCTTTCTGTACAGTCGAAAAGTGGCGCTGGGAAAGTACAACCGGTCAGGCAGCATCTAAGGAGGAGTCAATGTTTCGCTCATAAGCCTTTCATCAGGAACGTGTACAGTACCTCTCACAGAAAGCTGCTTTTTGAGTTCACAGAATGCAGCTGATATTGCGCATGCACAGAACGGCACGGAGACTTCAGTGCAGACATCGCACATGCTCAAAACGGCATGGCGGTTTTGGCGTGACGTTGGCACAGACATCGGCACATGCACAGCATGAAGTGCTCGATCCGGTCCGCACTGGAATTGTGCTGTTGCAAATAGAGATAAGCATTCTTGAAACCACCGTTCCCAAATTCTTCAATAACATGATAGCCAAATCACACAGCTGGAACATGTGTTATCCAAGAACTACTAGTACAAGCAGTCGTGAATCTGGTATCCCATCTATTTACAAAATGCAACATTACAGATGCCTTTTTCTTCCCGAACAGTCATCGTTACAGAAGTCTCTCTTTATATGTGTTCAAGGTACTCAATCAATGCTGTTCATCTCTTGATCCTTCACCTTAATAACAGAATTAACATAAAAAGCAAAAGAACTGGAGAGGCTATAAATCAGAAACAAAAACAAATTGCTCAAAAAGCTCTGCAGGTCTGTCAGCAACTGGGAAGAGATATCAGAGTTAATGTTTTGGGTCCAGTGACCCTTCCTCAGAACTGATGGTAGCGAGGAAAATGTTTTTTATGCAGAAGATATGGGGTAAGGAGTGAACGATTGGTGGGGATAGAGCCCAAAGAACGGTTGGACAGACAAAGGAGTGGATAATGATATGGCTAGGAGGGTGAATAGCTGACAACTGAGACTTTCAGTGGCTAACAATGGATTGTATGTAATAGCAGACTATGTGATAACAAGACGCGATGTGTGGAGGATGGGACTAGTTCATAGGAGCGTTTAAGCCCTAAAATTATTGAACTCGATATTGACTCCAGAGGACTGCAAGATCCCCAAGTCAAAAATGAGGTGTTGTTCTTCCAGCTTGCGCTGAGGTTCACGAGAACAACAAGCCTAAAACAGGGATATTGGCCAGGGAACAGGGTGGTGTGTTGAAGTGGCTCAGGGTCTGTTTTACAGGCAGAACACAGGTGTTCTGCAAAGCGGCCACCCATTCTACGCTTCACTTCCCCAATGTAGAGGAGACCATATTGTGAGCAGCGAATGCAACAGACTAGATTTTGTGAAGGGAAAGTAAAGTGCTGATTCATCTTGAAAGTATGTTTGGGTCCTTGAATATTGAGGTGGAAGGATGTACATGGGCAGGTGTTACACCTTCAGCAGTTGCAGGGGAAGGTGCCATGGGACTATTGGGAATGTCGAGCGTGAAGGAGGAGTGCATTTCTTAATGCAGATAAGGGAGGGGAGAGGGATGGGTGTCTGGCAGTGGCAGCTCACTGGATGTGGCAGAAATGATCTTGAGGAAATTCCTTCCAGTGACCCCCACGCCATTACCTCGAAGCTGATTGTATCCCAACTCCATACAGCTTGCTTCCACCTCCTTCCAGAAATCCACAAACGGACTACCTGTGCAGACCCATTGTTTCGACTTGCTTCTGCCCAACAGAGCTCACCTCTCTTTCAATCTTGACTGAGTTCTCTCCCCCGTTCCAGTCCCTACCTACTTATATCTACCATTCCTCTGATGTTTTACATCAGTTCCGGAATTTCCAGTTTGCAGGTTCCATCTGCCTCCTGGACACATAGAACATAGAACAGTACAGCACAGAGCAGGTCCTTCGACCCACGATGTTGTGCCGACCATTGACCCTCATGTAAGGTAAACCTAGTGTATGAACCCTCAAATTTCTGTGACCATATGCATGTCCAGCAGTCTCTTAAATATCCCCAATGACCTCGCTTCCACAACTGCTGCTGGCAACGCATTCCACGCTCTCACAACTCTCTGCGTAAACAACCTGCCTCTGACATCCCCTCTATACTTTCCGCCAAACAGCTTAAAACTACGACCTCTCATGTTAACAATTTCTGCCTTCAGAAAAACGTCTCTGGCTATCAACTCTATCTATGCCTCTCATCATCTTGTACACCTCAATTAGGTCCCCTCTCTTCCTTCTTTTTTCCAGGCAGCATCCTGGTAAACCTCCTCTGAACCCTCTCCAAAGCATCCACATCTTTCCTATAATAGGGCGACCAGAACTGGACACAGTATTCCAAGTACGGTCTAACCAAAGTTTTATAGAGCTGCAACAAGATCTCATGGCTCTTAAACTCAATCCCCCTGTTAATGAAAGCCAAAACACCTTATGCTTTCTTAACAACCTTGTCCACTTGGGTGGCAATTTTAAGGGATCTATGTATCTGCACACTGCCAAGAATCCTGACTTTAATCCTGTACTCAACTTTCAAGTTCGACCTTCCAAAATGCATCACTTCACATTTATCCAGGTTGAACTCAATTTGCCATCTCTCAGCCCATCTCTGCATCTTGTCAACGTTAAGCTGCAGCCTACAACACTCCTCTATACTATTTTGGATTTGGTGCTCGGCAATGAGCCGGGGCAGGTGTCAAATCTTGCGGTGGGAGAGCATTTTGGTGATAGTAACCACAACTGACTCACATTCTACATAGCTATGGAGAAGGAGAGAAGCAGGCACAATGGGAGGATATTTAATTGGGGAAAAGGAAACTATGATGCTATCAGACGAAAGTTGGGAAACATGGACTGGGAGCAATTGACCGATGGAAAGGGCACTATAGACATGTTGATACTGTTTAAGGAACAGTTGTTGCGAGTGATGCAAAAATGTGTTCCTCTGAGACAGGCAAGAAGGGGTAAGATAAAGGAACCTTGGATGACGAGAGCGGAGGAGCTTATTGTCAAAAGAAAGAAGGCAGCTTACATAAGGTGGAGGAAGTAAAGGTCTTGCTCAGCTCTACAGGATTACAGGCAGGCGAGGAAGGAGCTCAAAAATGGTCTGAGGAGAGCCAGGAGGGGGCACGAAAAAGGCTTGGCAGGAAGGATTAGGGAGAATCCAAAGGCATTTTACACATATGTGAGGAATAAGAGAATGATCAAAGAAAGAGTAGGGCCGATCAGGGATAGCATAGGGAACTTATGTATAGAGTCTGAGAAGGGAGGGGAAGCCCTAAATGAGTTTTTTGCTTGTCTGTACTAATGTAACAAGGAATGTTCCATGTACTTCACAAAGAGACAGGCTTAACTAGGGTCCATGTGGGTGTTCATGGCCACCCCCCCCGTACTGAAGAATATGAGAGGAGTTGAAAGTGAAGTAGTTTAGGATGAGGACGAGCTCAGCAAGGCACAGAGAGATGATGGTAGGTGGGGATGGTTCAGATCTTTGTTCACGGAAGAAGCAGGAGCAGGTGTGCATGCTGGAACGGATAGAGATTGAGGAAGCTGATGTGCTGAAAGTTTTGATAAACATTAAGATTGACAAGTTGCCAGGGCCAGACCAGATTTGTCCTCAGCTGCTTTGGGAAGCGAGAAATGTGATTGCTTCGCCGCTTGCAAAGATCTTTGCATCCTCGCTCTCCACTGGAGTCGTACCGGAGGATGGGAGGGAGGCAAATGTAATTCCTCTCTTCAAGAAAGGAAATAGGGAAATCCCTGGCAATTACAGACCAGTCAGTCTCATGTCTGTCATTTGCAAGGTGTTAGAAAGGATTCGGAGGGATTGGATTTATGACCATCTGGAAGAGCATGGCTTGATTCAATACAGTCAACACGGCTTTGTGAGGGGCAGGTCATGCCTCACAAACCTTGTCTAGTAACATCTTCAAAGAACTCGATAAGTTGATGAGGGTCGAGCTATGGATGTGGTGTATATGGACTTCAGCAAGGCATTTGATAAGGTTCTCCATAGTAGGCTCGTTCAGAAGGTCAGGAGGAATGGGATACAGGGAAATTTAGTTGTCTGGATACAAAATTGGCTGGTCGACAGAAGACAGCGAGTGGTAGTGGAAGGAACATATTCTGCCTGGAAGTCAGTGGCGAGTGGTGTTCCATAGGGCTCTGTTCTTGGGCCTCTACTCTTTGTAATTTTTATTAATGACTTGGATGAGGGGATTGAAGGATGGTTTAGCAAGTTTGCAGACGACACAAAGGTTGGAGGTGTTGTTGACAGTATTGTTGTAGGCTGCAGCATGACATTGACAGGATGCAGAGATGGGCTGAGAGGTGGCAGATGGAGTTCAACCTGGATAAATCTTTCTTCACAGGCATCCTCCACCAGGATGGTCTCAGGGCTCCCTGCTTCTTCCGTGAACAAAGATCTGAACCATCCCCACCTACCATCATCTCTCTGTGCCTTGCCGAGCTTGTCCTCATCCTAAACTACTTCACTTTCAACTCCTCTCATATTCTTCAGTACGGGGCGGTGACCATGAATACCCACATGGACCCTAGTTAAGCCTGTCTCTTTGTGAAGTACATTGGAACATTCCTTGTTCCAGTCCTATTCCAGCCCCCACCCAAAAAGAGAAAGAACAAAGAAAATTACAGCACAGGAACAGGCCTTTCGACCTTCCAAGCCTGCACCAGTCCAGATCCTCTATCTAAACCTGTCCCTTTTTTTCTAAGGATCTGTATCCCCCTTCTCCCTTTTCATTCATGTATCTGTCTAGATGACGCTATCATGCATGCCTCTATCATCTCTCCTGGCAACATGCTCCAGGCATCCACCACGCTCTGCATAAAGAATTTTCCACACATATCTCCCTTAAACTTTCCCCCTCTCACCTTGAACTCAAGACCCCTAGTAATTGTGTCTCCTGCTCTGGAAAAAGCTTTTTGCTATTTGTGTTGTCTATACCGCTCAATATTTTATATACCTCAATCAGGTCCCCCTTCAACCTCTGACTTTCTAATTAAAATATTCCTAATCTACTCAACCTCTCTTCATAACTAGTGCCCTCCATACAAGGCAACATCCTGGTGAATCTCCTCTGCACCCTCTCCAAAGCATCCACATCTTTTTGGTAATGTGGTGACCACAACTCTTTGTCTCATATAATCGATGATATCATCAGTGCTGTTTCCTTCTCTTCTCCAGAATTGGAAAGGTTTTATCAATATTGCTTCCAATTTCCACCCCATCCTCACTTTCACTTGTCCATCTCTAATTCCTCCTTTCCCATCCTCAACACCTCGTTTTCTATTTCTGGGGATAGATTGGCTGCTAATATCCACTATTACCCCACCAAATCCTACAGTTACCTGGACTATACATCCTTGCACCCTGCTTCCTGTAAAGACTCTAACCCAATATCCTAGTTCCTCCATCTCCATATCTTCCAATGATGTCAACTTCAACAAGGGAGCTTCCGAAATGTCCACCTTCTTCCTGATTCGAGGAACCCCCAGCACTGTTGTTGGCAGGGCCCTCAACCAGGACGGACCTCACCTCCCTCAACAGCGATAGGGCTCCCCTTGTGCTTACCTACCATCCCACTAGCATCCACATCCAACAAACATTCAAAGCCCCTCTCCCCAATACCCAAAATCTCACTCAATCAGTAGTTCCTTTGCCCAAAATTTCTCCCTCAACTTGCTCAGTCAGAAGTACCTCTCCCAACATTCACTCAACACATCTTTCAAAACTCCCTGCCTCTTGCAAACTCAATCGCCCAGTAACCTCTCTTCCCAAACCTTCCTGCCCCTATTCATTCTCTGTAGGCCCATTTCCCAAAGCCAATTCTCTCTTCCAACTTGCAGTTAATCTGCAACTCTTTTCCCTCATCGCCTTCTATCCCAGAATTACTCAGCCGACAATCACCAATCCCTCCTTACTCATTCACTCTCTCTTGGCAGTTCTTGTTCCCAAATCTGCAACCCTCCAAAGACACTTAACAGCCTCACTTCCCCTCCCCAGTTTCAGTTGACTTGCAGGTTCAAAGTATTGCTGATATCCTGTGGAAATGAAACAAGAATGGAAATATAATAAAATGTGAAGCCATTGTAAACCTTCCCAGTTCAAAAACAAATAACTACCAACCTCTGACTGCACAAACATCGAAGGCTGTTCATACATTGCTCCCAAAGCTAAATGGCACTTTAAGTTCAGAGTTGTCTTTGTTGTTTGGCTTTAAACCAGTGAATCCAGGTCTGCTCTGCCAGAGTTCCCTCTACACAATCAACTATTGTGACTTTGAAGGAGCAAGACTTCAAAACTCTGCAGGCAACCTCTGTAATCCTAATGGGAGAAATAACTACAATCATGCAGCTCAATTTAAAATACTAAAAGCTCAACAAAGGAAATGTATGCTAAATAAACTATAACATACTCAAACGTTAAGTGTCTGAAAAATAAATCTATATCTACCTTTCTTAAACACAGAGTAAAGGAAAACACCTAAGTGGAAATCAGCACTTTTATTTAAATTAGGAAACGAAAAGTATATATGGATTGGAAAAATCACTGACTTTTCTGTTTGGAATTTGGAATGGCAGTACAAAATTTGTAGCCAACAATCATTTCTATCTCACATTACTTCACATTAAAAAGACAAACCACAATATCAACGCTAGCCTTAAAAAAACATTGTTAAACCAGAGTAAACAAAGTGACATGGGTACAGTAACCAAGTCACAAATAACTTTCTTCTACCTCTTAAAATTACAAATCAAAAAAGCAGTTGCAAAACAGCACTGTTTACTTAATTTCATCAAGTTGAAGACTGACTCTATCTTAGTAGGCCCTCTACTGGCAGCTAGTTAACTTTTGTCTAAAGAATCACCCGAAGATAAAAAATTACAGAGTCAGAGTCAAAATGATGTACAACACGGAGACAGACCCTTCGGTCCAACTCGTCCATGCCGATCAGGTATCCCAACTCAATCTAGTCCTATTTGCCAGCACAAACGCCCATATCCTTCCAAACCTTTCCTATTCATATACCCATCCAGATGCCTTTTAAATGTTGCAATTGTACTAGCCTCCACTACTTCCTCTGGCAGCCCATTCCACACACATACCACCCTCTGCGTGTAAAGTTCCCCCCTTAGGGCTCTTTTATATCGCTTTCTCCTCTCACGCTAAACTTATGTTTTGGACTCACCCACGGCAAGGAAAATACCTTGTCTATTTACCCTATCCACGCCCCTCATTTTATAAACTTCTATAAGGTCACCCCTCAGCCTCCGCTGCTCCAAGGAAAACAGCCCTGGCTTTTCCAAAATGCAGCACCTTGCATTTATCTAGATTAAACTCCATCGGCCACTCCTCAGCCCATTGGCTCATCTATCTGATTAAGATCCCATTGCAATCTGAGGTAACTTCTTCACTGTCATCTGCAAACTTACTAATGAAACAACAAAAAAAGTGGTGGACCCAGTACCGACCCTTAGGTCACAGGCCTCCAGTCTGAAAACCAACTCTCCACCACCACCCTCTGTCTTCTACCTTTGAGCCAGTTCTATATCCAAATGGCGAGTGCTCCCTGTACTCCATGAGATCTAACCTTGCTAACCAGTCTCCCATGGGGAACTGTGTTGAACACCTTACTGAAGTTCAGATAGATCTCATCACTGTGCCCTCATCAATCCTCGTTGTTACTTCTTCAAAAAACTCAATCAAGTTTGTGAGACATGATTTCTCACGTACAAAGCCATGTTGACTATCCCTAAATAATCCTTGCCTTTCCAAATACATGTACATCCTGTCTCTCAGGATTCCCTCCAACAACTTGCTCACCGCCAATGTCAAACTCACTGGTCTATAGTTCTCTGGTTTGTCCTTACCACCCTTCTTAAACAGTGGCACCATATTTGCCAACCTCCAGTCTTCCAGAACCTCACCTGTGACTATCGTTGATACAAATATCTCAGCAAGGCACTCAGCAATCACTTCCTTAGCTTCCCACAGAGTTCTAAGTTACACCTGGTCAGGTCCTGGAGATTTATCCACTTTTATGTGTTTCCAGATATCCAGCACTTTACTGTCCTGTGCCTTAATATCTCTTTTGGTCAATCTACATGAAACCTCTTACAGCTAATTGCATGCAAAGGCAGAACTCAAACATTTCTAAAACGAGACATGAAGGCAAAGGATTTTTGTCTAGGATCAGGATGGAAAGGCAAGAAAACCAACTGTAGAAAGGAAACTATAACTTATACAGTATGGAAAGACTGTGATAGATGGACTACTGTTGACAAGGAAATGCAGCAGAACTGTTAATCATCTTAAATTAACTGAATGAACTCAAACAGAAAATGACACCCCTTCTGTCTACCATGGGAAGTAACCGCTGCTATACTAACTGCTGTGTACATACCGCCACAAGCAAAGGTTGATGAAGCTCTGGATGTGCTGTACTCCACCACTAACACCCTGGAAACGGAAGCATTGTTTATTGTAACTGGCGACTTCAATCAAGCCAATCTAAGGAAGGTGTTGCCCAAGTACCACCCGAACATTTTAGACCACCACCACACCATTGTGAAAGATGCCTACCCCCACCATCCCCGACCCTCATTTTGGGAACTCTGACCACAGTGCCGTGATTTTCTCCTGGCTTGCAGGCTAAAGCACAAGCAGGAGACTCCCCTCGCGGATTCAGGTCCAGTGCTGGTCAGAGGAGGCAGAGGATCAATTGCGGTGTAGTTTGGAATCAGCTGATTGGACCATTTTCAAAATTGTCCAAGGTACCTGTGGACTGTACGCCACCACCGTCACAGACTTTATCAGCAAGTGTGTTGGACGGCTGCATACCGAGGAAGTAAATCCGGGTTTCCCCAACAGGAAACCTGGATGAATCAGAACACACAGAACCTGCTAAAAAACAGGTATGAGGCCTTCAGTTCAGGAGACCCATTCAAATATAAGGCATCCTTCGCACAGCCATTAAGACAGCTAAGGACCAGAACCAATCCAAACGGGAGACCCAAACAGACACCCGGTGACTACGGCAAGGACCGAAGGGCATCACAAGTTCTAAAAACAGACAGTGCAAAATAGCAGACAATGACATATCCCTCCCAGATCGTCTCAATGCCTTCTATGCTCGCTTTGAGCAAAGTTTCGACGGAAATGTAACACCTATTCTAACAAGTCCTGATTAACCTGTCCCAACAGTCACTGCATCAGAGACCAGATCTGTTTTCCTTCATGCGAATCCAAGGAAAATGGGACCAGTTGGAATACTAGGCCGTGGACTCAGGGCATGTGCAGATCAACTGGCAGAAGTCTTCTTGGATATCTTCAACCTCTCCCTGCAGCAGGTCACTGTCCCTCCCTATTTCTAGAGGGCCAACATCATCCCTGTGCTTAAGAAGGCTCATGCAGCATGTCTCAGTGACTACGACCCAGTGGCCCTAACCTTGGGGGTCATGAAGTGCTTTGAAAGACTTGTCATGGCATTAATCAACTCCAGCCTCCCCACTGCTCTTGACCCACTCCAATTTGCCTATCGGACCAACGGATCCACTTGCTCTTCACTTCTCCCTGGAATATCTTGACACCAAGAACAGCGACATAAGAATCCTCAAAGTTTGTGCGAAGATTTATAGCTCGGGTGCTTGTTGTAGTGGTTCTGTTCGCCGAGCTGGAAGTTTTTGTTGCAAACATTTCGTCCCCTGTCTAGGAGACATCAGTGCTCTGGAGCCTCCTGCGAAGCGCTTCTTTGATGTTTCTTCCGGCATTTATAGTGGTCTGTCCTTGCCGCTTCCGGGTGTCAGTTTCAGCTGTCCGCTGTAGTGATTGGTATATTGGGTCCAGGTCGTTGTGTCTGTTGATGGAATTTGTGGATGAATGCCATGCCTCTAGGAATTCCCTGGCTGTTCTCTGTCTGGCTTGCCCTATGATAGTAGTGTTTTCCCAGTCATTGGGAAATAATGACATAAGAATCCTACTCATTGACTACAGCTCAGGCTTCAACACTATTATCTCCTCAAGACTGATTACTAAACTTAGTGATCTCGGACTAAAAGCCCCACTCTCTGCAACTGGATCCTCAGTTTCCTGACCAACAGGCCACAATCAGTGAAGACTGGGGACAATATTTCATCCTCACTAACACTCAACACTGGAGCCCCCCAGGGGTACGTACTCAACCCCCTACTGTACTCACTATATACCCATGGCTGTGTCACCAAATACCAGACGAATGCCATTTACAAGTTCGCTGACGACACCACCATAGTCAATCGAATCTCAGATGGCGATGAAACAGACTATAGATGGGAGGTGGAAGACCTGGAAAAATGGTTCACTGAGAACAACCTAGCTCTCAATGCCAGAAAAACTAAGGAAGTCATTATTGATTTTCGGCGGGATGTTACTCATGCCCCTCTACACATTAATAGCAGAGGTGAAACGAGTGGAAACTGTCAAGCTCCTGAGAGTGGTCATCCACAACAAGCTTTCTTGGACTCTTTATGTGGACGCACTGGTTACAAAGGCATAATAACTTCTCTTCTTCCTCAGATAGCTTATGAAATTTGGCATGATGGTGAATACCCTTGTCAACTTTTATAGGTGTGCCATCGAGAGTATTCTGTATGAATGTATCACTAAATGGTATGGGAGCTGTACCATTCAAGATCAGAGACAGTTACAAAGAGTGGTGAACTCAGCCTAGACAATCACAAAGGCCAACCTCCCATCTATAGAATCCATCCACCAGGCCCGCTGTCAAGGAAAGGCCACCAGCATTCTCAAAGATCCATCCCACCCTGGCAATGCTTTGCTACATCCGCTCCCATCAGGAAGAAGATACAGAAACCTGAACACACGCACCAGCCAGTTTCGAAGTAGTTTCTACCCTACTGTTGTTGGAATGCTGAATGGACCAAACTCTTAACACTGGCCTGTATCTGTGTTTTCTTTTTGCCACTGTTTGCCTATTATTTACTTATCTATGCTAGTTAACTCTGATCTGCCTGCATTGCTTGCAAGACAAAGCTTTTCACTGTGCCTCAGTACATGTGACAATAAATTCAATTCAAAAGTCAATTCTGATTGGTCAGGGGTTGCCAAAGGGATGCAGCAGGGATTGGTTGCCTCCACTACAGCATTTTCATTGAGGAATAGTCTGTATCTGGACATATTCCTTTCACCTATAAAGAACAGGGCTCTGTACAAGTATAAACGTGACTTCTGGCACACACAAATGAGTTGCGTAATGAATACAACTGATAATCTTGAGCTAATTTCTGGTGCAATGACTAGTACCGTAAAGTTTTTAAAAAAATCAATTGTTGACCAATAACAGAATCACAATATTGAACATTTCATACCTTGCAAGCATTGGCTGGTTGATGACATATGGAAAACTGTCCAATGCAGAGTCAAAGAGATGTAATGTTTGATAAAATCTGTTAGTCAAGAGGATGTATGGCCTCTATTCCTGCATCACCGGTGCACTGAAACTCGTGTCATGTAGTTAATTTGTGCAGTAGACAAAAGGTCTTTTTGGCTCGATGACAGCATCCTGTTACCAGAGAAAACCACGTGTATTTACAGAAGAACATAAGAACAAGGAGCAGGAGCAGGCCATCTGGCCTTCGAACCTGCTCTGCCATTCAAAAACATCATGGCTGATCTTTTCATGCCCTCAGTTCCATTTACCCTCACTCTCACAATAACCCTTAATTGCTTCATTGCACAAAAACATTCTATCTTAACTTTAAAAACACTTATTGAAGTTATATCAACTACTTCACCTGGGCAGATTCACAACCCTCTGGATGATGAAATTCCTTCTCAATTCAGTCCCAAATCTGTTGCCCCTAATTTTGAGGCTATGCGCTCTTGTCCTTGTCTTACCTGCCAGGGAAACATCCTCTCTAGATCGATCTTATCCACCCCCTTCATATGTTTCTACAAGATCCCCCCTCATTCCAATGAATACAATCCCAGTCTACTCAGTCTCTTCTCAAAAGCCACCCCCTCAACTCTGAAATCAACCTATGAACCTCCTCTGTATCCCTTCTAGTGCCAGTACATCCTTTCTTAAATAAGGAGACCAAAACTGCATACAGAACTCCAGGTGTGGCCTCACCAGCACCCTATCCAGTTGCAACATAACCTCCATGCTTTTAAACTCAATCCCTTTAGCAATGAAGGACAAAATTCAATTTGCTTCCCTAACTATTTGTTGTACCTGCAGACTAACCTTCTGTGATTCACACAAGCTTACTGCAAACTGGTCGTGTGAGATGGCCAGCTTCACTTGTTGCTCAAACTTTTGACACAATTTCCTCTTCCAGGATATGCGAAATAGACTGGGCACCTTAAAGAGTTTTAGACCCTTTGAGTTTGCACAATGTATAGTTAGTGATGACTTGACCATAGGTGCCATTATTGCACAGGATTTGAAATGACCAATATCAGCATCAAGCCTATAAGGTGAGCAGTTAGCTAGGGTGCTATTTGCAGGATTGCCTATAAAACTGATCTTGTAACACAAAGAGCTTTAAGAATCCAAAAGCACATATTGACTATTGAACACTAGCTTGCAGTGGAAAGCAACATAAATCCCACTGGCACATTTCTCAATGAATATATTAAGGAAAGGGAGGTGGGTTGACTGGACTATTTCAAAGGTGAGTTTGAGCACAAGATAGAATGCACTAAAGATGTGTGAGAAAATGTTTAGATGCAACTGCAGATTTAAATGCAGCAAATGTCTCATCTACACACCAGATGTCTTCAAAGGTAGAAGATTAGTGGTTATTTAATTGCAGATATAGTTCTCATGGTAACCAGATATTAGTTTAAATGGGCAAAAGTGAAGACTACAGATGCTGGAGATTAAAGTCGAGTGTGTGGTGCTGGAATAGCAGAGCAGGTCAGGCAGCATCCGGGGAGCAGGAAAATCGATGTTTTGGGCAAAAGCCCTTCATCATAGAAATGGGCCCAGAGGAAATCTCATGCAAAACTACAGTGATGCCATTGAAATTGAATTCAATTACACAGTTGCAATGTTCATGCGTTTGATGAACACACATTCAGACTGGGCATACCTAGATTGACATAATATGGTAACCTAGTGCCAACATAATGTTGACTCAGTGGTAGGTCAGTGAGTGGACTAGCAAGGTCAAAATAGTACAGGGATAAGATATTACTTTTGATATATAGGTCTTCCGTGGTCTAACAGAAGTGAAAGAATCCTTCATAGTGTAAACATGTTGTGCAGAACATGTCACAGATTATCTAGGGCACTCAGGGACATGGCTTGTGGGTCTGTGGCAACCTCCAAAATGCATCAGCACTGAGCCAGAAGTCAAATCCTATCATTTTTACCACCAGGCAAGTCACAACTCTTACTTAAATCCAATAAAACTCTCTTCAACTTGCCCTCCACATGTACAATCACATATCATGGTTATTCCTATAGTTATGTATAATAAAACAAAGATCTATGGACACAGAAGATCTGAAACAAAAACAGGAAGTGCTAGAGAAACTCAGTAGGTCTGACAACATCTGGAAAGAGAAAGACAGAGTTAATATTCGAGACCAAGTTTGCAACCTATACACAAAAATGACTGAAACAATATTGGACAACACTTTCCTGTGACTGCGTGCATCTGCTCAACCAGCCTACACTTTCACAACCCAGAACAGTGCTGACGAGCAAGTAGAAAAAAAATTAACATTGCAGGTCAATAAGTTTCCAAGATATTCCATGCAAAATCATTGACACAAAATGCCAACTCTCTTTCTCCCTTCATTGGTGCTGCAAGACCTGTATATTTCCAGCTTTTCAATTTTTATTCAAACTCAGTCAGAAAGGCTGCACCAATGGTTTTTATAGTAAAAATATTGGTATAAAAGATAAACTCTCAAAAGTTTGATTTGATTCTAGTCTGATTAGGCATCAACTGTTTGCCCTATTGGAACATTCCTGATGAAGGGCTTATGCCCGAAACATGGACTCTCCTGCTCCTTGGATGCTGCCTGACCTGCTGTGCTTTTCCAGCACCACACTATTTGAATGGCACAAAGATAGATAAATTCCCAGGACCTGATCAGGTGTACACCAGAAATTTCTGAAAAGCTAGGGAAGTGGTTGTTGGGCCCCTTGCTGAGATATTTGGATCATCGATAGTCACAGCTGAGGTGCCGGAAGACTGGAGCTAACATGTGCCACTGTTTAAGAAAGGTGGTAAGGAAAGACCAGGGAAGTGGAGAAGGCTGGAACAATTACAACATTTAAAAGATATCTGGATGGTTTTTTGAATAGGAAGGGTTTTGAAGGGTATCGGCCAAATGCTGGCAAATTGGACTGGATTAATTTAGGATATCTGATCGGTCTGGATGGTCTGTTCCATCTCTCTGACTCTGACTCTCCAGCATCCACAGTCCTCACTTCTTCACCAGAACAGCAGCAAATCTGAGCAATGGCTGAACACTGTAGCTCAGGAATTAAACAGAATAAAAGAGCCTCCGGTGAAATCAACAATAACTAAAACAATTGAAAACCAGCTGATAATGAAGTCAAAACCAACTGATTGGTGAGTAGCTAGTCAAGTCTTTCTAGTTAATAAACTATGAAGCAAGATATGGCAGAGTGTTTCAGCCCTGTGGAATGCACTTGATGTACCATCTAGAAAGTCCTGAATGACCATACATTTAAGAAACATTGCCAGTAAGAACAATAGGAGCTTTGGATTTCAAAGCTTGGGCTGGCAAGTTGAGTCTCCGCTGTGCATTTGCAAACTCAGAAGTCACTTAACACCAGGTTACAGTCAAATAGGTTGATTTGAAATCAAAAGCTTTTGGAGCTTTTGTTGTGAGTTATCCTCAAGTCACATCTTTTGTTGTGTGACTTCTGACTTTTTCCACCCCAGTCCAACACCACATCATGACATGCATTTGCAAGGTTGAGAGTTTGTGGATTTCATGCTTCTGGATAGAATCACTTCACACATTAATAAAGTGCAGATAGAGAGGGAATGAATGACCACCAAGCAGTAAAGGAAGATCTGGCAGGAGCTCCTGGATTACATCTTACACTCCAACAAGTATTCTGATCTGAACACTGGTGAAGGTGACAGTTCCTCCAATCAGTATGGACAGGCCAGGTCTGCAGCACTACTTCCAGCTACACAGAGGTTGGAGGAGTAGAAGACATGTGATAGGGAATTTGAATCCTCAATTCCACTTTTCTGCCTTTTCTCCACAACTGTGGAGTCCCCTACTGTCTCAGTTTGGAATATACATAATGACCAAGCCTCAAAAGCCCTCTGTGGTAAATAATTCCCCAAGTTAATAACCCTCAGAAAAAAAACATTCTTCCTCAACTGTCTTATATGTATATGCCCTTATTCTAAGATTATGCCCTCTGGACTAAGACTCTCCCAGAAGGGAAACAAACTTTCGACATCTACTGCGTCATGTCCTCTAAGAATCTTGTGTGTTTCAATAAGGTCACCTGTCAATTTTCTATATTTCAATGAGTATGGACCAATCTATTCAACCTCTCCTCATAAGACAGTTCCTCGATACCTTACAACAGACCAGTGAATCTTCTCAGACTCACTCCAATGCTGTATTTCTTCTATCATGCAGAAATGCAAGGTGAACCAGCACGAAAGAACAGTTTGATTTATAGGACTTGACAACAAACCACATGCAATGATTAATGCGGCCAGTAGGAGGAATATTTCAAATCAAAACATTGATATATTCACCATAGAGAAAGTGACTTTAGGATAACTCACAACCTATGTACAGTATATCCCTTTGCAGACTTTATATCTTCCTCACAACTTGATTTTACTTTTATATTTGTACTTTTATATTTGTATTTGGCAACAAGATCATCTGTCTCTTGATTCAAGTCATTCATATATATTTGTAAATAGTTAAGCCCCAGTACTGATTCTTGTCATTTTGATACAACAAAAAGATGATTAAGCAATACAGCTAGCAAATGGTCAGCACTTATGAAGATTATAAATGGGAGCCATTTGGAAATAAAAATAGATCCATAACAGCTGTTAACAAAGAATTTTCATATCCAACATAAGATTAAGATGAAATTCCAAAAATGTACTATATTAGTTACAGCAAGGAAATACATTCAGTAAACAGTGCAGGACAGCCATTGAGACATTTACACCTTACTGATCAAAAGTTCAAGCTTTAGCAGCAACCAGCAATGCACGGTGTGTAGTGAACTGATAGTTCACAAAGCATGGCAGACCAAAAGAGTAATTTGGGAAGGCAGTACAAATCGTGGTGGGTTACTTTTAGAGAAATATGGTAGGTAGCGAATAATTCTTCTCAGTAAATCAGTGATTTTATTTGATAAAATTCTCAGATACGTATCATAAGAAGCTTAACTTAACAGAGTAATATTTCAATAATACTCAATGACAATAGGAAAAAATCTTCAAAAGAAAAATCAACTTGGAACCACTTAGTTTCCACTAAACTTGAATTCAGGCCTACAGATTTATCATTGCTCCTGAACATGCTTCTACTCTCCATTACTTCCCTTTCATTACCAATGTTCATTCCATCACAAGTGAAATTACCATATATACATGAAAAGCACTTCCACACCAGACTACTTGATTTATTTTCAATTGCAGAGACAAGGACCTCAGCAGTAATATATATAGAAAAGTAAAGATGCAGTAATGCTGTTTTAAAATAGTGCCATGGTCTCTTTTACAACTAGTCCTCAATTAAAGTTGTGGTCATGTTCCTGAAAATTGTGACTTAGTTAAACAACTTTAATTCACTTGATGTTAAAGACTGCAATTTATTCGTTTGGACATTGTTTCTTCCAAGTGATATCTTATCAGCTTCCAAACCAGTTATGAAGGGTGCCAGGACCCAAAAATTAACTCTGCTTTTTCTCCACTGGTGCTGCTAAATCTGCTGAATTTTCCCAGCAGCTTCTATCTTTGTTTCTGATTTCCAGCATTCACGGTTCTTTGGGTTTTTTTCTTAAATTCAGTTACTTTAAAATTGTGCTTGCTTACAGTTAACTTGGTTTAAACTGTTGAATCATTTGGAATTCTACCTCTGAATCATATAGTGTGGTTGGGGGAAAAAATAAACTTCTCACCCGTAATTAGCAAAACAACTTATTAGATTATCTTGTAGTTTTCTTTTTCGATACAATAAGTACACACTTAATATTGACTTATTTAATAATGTTTTGTTTAGCATTGTTAACTGTCACTGTAAATATTTAATACTTTCAGTTTCATTATTTGCCACCAATGTCCTTTCCTGTGGCCTGCATCGTCACATGACCTTGCTCCAACTCTTCCACCCTCTCCCACGCTCCCTTCTTCCCTTGCCCTAAGGTCCACTGTTCTGATCTCGATTGCTGGTATTGCTCCAGGTTTCACATGGTTGGAACTCACATCCCCCTGGGTTCCATTTAATACAAACTGGTCAATGCAAGTAGTCTCTTCACATTAAAATATAGAGAGATCTCAGCTGATACCTGCACCAACCTACTCCTGCCACTAGGTGAAGGATGGTCAATTGAAATTGGAGTACTGCATGGTGAGTTTCTTTTAAATGCACCTCAATATTTAAGTAATACATTTTAGTTTGTAAGTTATTACAGTTGGGAATTCGCAGTGCTGCACACATACAATACAAAGAAGAACCCTGATTATTTGGCATTCAATTATCCAAATATCGGATTAACCGAAATAAATATTCCCCGCCCATGTCCTTCAGATAATCGAAGTTCCTTTGTAACAGTTTAACTTGTACATTTATCACTTGGAAGAAACAATGTCCAAACGAACAAATTGCAGTCTTTAACATCAAGTGAATTAAAGTTGTTTAAATAAGTCACAATTTTCAGGAACATGACCACAACTTTAATTGAGGACTAGTTGTAAAAGAGACCATGGCACTATTTTAAAGAGAAATGGCATTTCCCCTGTCCTGGTCAATATGCAGCCCTTGGTCAGCATCATGAAGTTATATCACCTGATCATTATCACGTCATTGCTTAGGGGAGTTTGCTTTACAAAAACTTTATTGCTGCACTTTCTACATTACTACTGCAACTAGACTTCAAAAAAGTACCAAATTGGTTGTAAGAAACTTTGGAACATCCTAAAGTCATGAAAGATATTGCATAAATGCAAACTTTTAAAAAAATACATTTCAGGCTGGCCTCAGATATTACCATTAAAGCCTGCTATACTCCTGCAACCAGCAACTTGACCTTTTATTTTTTTAAACAAGGCAAAAATTTCTGGCTCATTTAATCCAAGCAGTATGCAAACCATTTATATTAAAATAGCTTCCACCCTGCACACACACAACTGCTCAGAGTCGTAAAGTAGGTGAAATTTGATGCCATCTGCAAACATATTCGCCATATATTAGAACAGTGAAGTCTCCCTTTCCACTCTCCAGCCTTTACCACAAAAGGCAGTTAAATACAGTGAAGAATAAAGGAAACATTCTTGTCTCAGTACTTGAAACTTCATAAATTCCTCCATCTATTATGAATTCTCAGTACTCACATACTAATTGTAGGACATGCTTGAGATTTGTTTCATGGCACCCATTACAAATCACATTTTGCACCACAAAAAAAAAACTGATCACAGTTACTTGATTTAAAATACAAAATAATGAAGATTCAAAGTTGGGTGATCACTGAACTTGAATTTTTCAGCACTTTTTCTTATATTACAACATACAAGCCAAACTCATTCATTTATATATTCCTAAAACCAAAACATCCACAACGCAACCAAACAGACTTATATTTAGTGTAGAACTGACACGTCAAGCACTATGGCTGCAATCAGAGGCATTACTCATGTTGGCTCAAAAATACAAACATGGATTTACAATAAATATTGTTCCTTCCCTAAAGAGCAGCATGGTAGCTCAGTGGTTCGCACTACTGCCTCACAGCACCAGGGACCAAGTCCGATTCCAGTCTCGGGCGACTGTCTGTGTGGAGTTTGCACATTCTCCCCACGTCTGCATGAGTTCCCTCCGGTTTCCTCCCACAGTCTAAAGATGTGCAGGTCAGGTGAATTGGCCGTACTAAATTGGCCATAGTGTTAGGTTCATTAGTCAGGGGTAAATATAGGGTAGGGGAATGGATCTGGTGGGGTTTACTGTTCGGAGGATCAGTGTGGACTTGTTGATCTGTTTCCATGTTGAAGGGAATCTAATCTCTCTTACAATTTATTTTAAATCAACCTCCTCCACACTAAGGCTCTGCTTACTCAACACGGAATGGAATTTCCTCTTAAAACAGGTCAGTCCTGAGAGAATTTGACAGGGTGAATGTCACAAGGATTCTTTCCTTACGTAAGGAGCAAGGACAAGGGAAGTCAGTTTAAAAATAAGGAGGTGTCCAGTAAAAACAATGAGAAATTCTCTTCTTCAGAATAATTGTGGGATTCTCTTTCAGAACAGTGTAGGTAGGGCCACTGAAATTTGAAGTTAAACTAAATCCCTATCAACTTAAGAGTCTTAGGGTATAGGAGTACATAGGAAAGTAGGGTTGAAGCCATAAATCAAATGAGACATGATCTAATCAAATGGTGAAAAGCATAAAAGGCTAAATACCCTGTCCCTGCATCTAATTCTTAAGTTTTTTTTTTCCCCAATGAGTGGGGTGGGTGGGGGGTCAGACAATATATTGGTGGCTGCTAGTACCAGATCAGGATCCCATTTGCTTCAGCTACCTTTGCACTGCTTGATCCCATTTTCAGGATCTACTTCACACTCAGATTTGAGATTTTTCTCATTTCTGAAAGAATGCATATACCGGGAGTTGCCCTGTCACAGCTTGTTGTAGACGAAGGTTCTCAGCAAAGGTAGGTCACATCGCTCACAGGCATGGGGGATGGAGTGACATACCTGGTGACAGTATTATGTATCACAGTCATTTTGGCAATACCTCCCATTCATGTTCAACCATTTTCACCACTCACAAAATGTCATGATTTTGGCCCCTTCACACATCAGTTCTAATTCATTTCCATTGTCTCTGCAGATGCCTTAAGGCTAACAGATGAGGCAGCCAAAGATTTCTTAACAGAAGGATCAGCTTTGAGCTTGTACCATCACAGGACTCCTCTGCACTTGCACATCAGGACAGAACCTGGCAAAGAGAAGTAACAAGGATGCTATTATGATCCCAGCTGATGGTAATGCTGGACAGGTCAGGTCCCAGAACTAAATCTGGCTTGATAGATTCTACAAGTTGAAACTTGTTCTCAACACTATCCATGAGACACCTAATCCCACATCTATATCACTGAGTAATGGAGGACCTTCAAAGAATTTTTTCAAAGTGCTCAGCAAAAGTATATTCCGGTGAGAAGGAAGGATTGTAAGAGGGGGGTAATCTGCCATAAGTGTCTAAGGAAATAAGGCAGGATATTAAAGTGAAAGAGAAAGCATACAAAGTGGCCAAAAATAGCAGGAATCTAGAAGATTGGGTAAACTTTAAAAGGTCAACAGAAAGCCACAAAAAGAACCATAAAGAAAAGTAAGATAGAGTATGAGAAAAAACTAGCACGGAATATAAAGACAGATAGTCAAAGTTTCTATAAAAATATAAAATGAAGAACAGTGGCTAAAGTAAATGTTGGTCCTTTAGTGGACGAGAAGGGGCAGATATGGAATAGGATGAAACGGCTAAGGCATTGAACAGGTACTGAGCATCAGTCTTCACAGTGGAGAATACTAATAACATGCCAGTAAGTAACAAAGAGATGAAGGACCTGGAAACAATTACTATTATGGAAGAATTAGTGTTGGGCAAGCTAATGGAGCTAAGGATAGACAAGTTTCCTGGCCCTGTTGGAAGGAATCCTAGGGTACTAAAAGAGATGGTGGGAGAAATAGCAAGTGCACTGGTGGTAATTTTCCAAAATTTGCTGAACTCTGGGCTAGTCCCAGCAGACTGGAATACAGCAAATGTAACGCCACTGTTTAAAAAGGGAAGTAGACAAAGGATGGGGAATTATAGGCCAGTGAGCTTAACCTCAGTGTTGGGGAAGATGCTTGAGTCTATTATCAAGAAAGAAATAGCAGGACATCTCAAAAGAAACTGTCCAATTGTACAGATGCAGCATGGGCTCATGAAGGGCAGGTCATATTTCACAAATCTTTTGGAATTCTATGAAGACATTTTAGGGAAGGTGGACAATGGGGACCCTGTGGATATGTGTACCTAGATTTCCAAAAGGCCACACATGATGCTGTTTCATAAGGACGTATGGTGTTAGGAGTAAAATATTAGTGTGGATAGAGGATTGATTGACTGACTGGAAGCAAAGAGTGGGGACAAAGGAGTGTTATCCTGGCTGGCATTCATTGACTAGTGGTGTGCCTCAGGTATCGGTGTTGAGACCACAATTGTTTACAATTGATATGGATGATCTGGAATTGGGAACCACGTGTACGGTATCAAACTTTGCAGATGACACTAAGGTGAGTGGCACGGCAAAGTGTGCAGAGGTCTGTGAAACTTTGCAGAGGAACATAGATACATTGAATGAGTGGGCAAAGGTCTGGCAGATAGAATACAATATTAATAAATGTGAAGTCATACATTTCGGTAACAGTAACAGCAAAATAGATTATTACTTGAATGGCAAAAAGTTATATCATGCTGATTTGCAGACGGACCTGGGTGTCCTTATGCATAAATCGCAGAAGGTTGGTCTACAGGTACAAGTGATTAGGAAAGCAAATGGAATTTTGTCCTTCATTGCTAAAAGGGTTGAGTTTATAAGCAGAGAGGTTATATTACAGCCGTACAAGGTGCTGGTGAGGTCACACCTGGAGTACTACGTGCAGATTTGATCTCCTTACTTAAGAAGGAATGGACTGACAGTGGAGGGGGTGCAGAGGAGGTTCATGAGGTTCATTCCGGAGGTGAGGTGGTTGGTTTATGAGGAGAGGCTAAGTAGACTGGGATAATATTCATTGGAATTTAGAAGTTTGAGGGGGATTTTACAGAAACATATAAAATCATGAAGAGAATCGATAAAATAGAAATAGATAAGATGTTTCAACTGGTAGGTGAGATTAGGACAAGAGGGCATAGCCTCAAGATTAGAGGAAGCAGGTTTACAACTGAACTGAGAAGGAACTTCTTCACCCAGAGGATTGTTAATCTATGGAAATCCTTGCCCAGGGAAGTAGTTGACACAACTGTAGTAATCACTTTTAAAGCTAAGGTAGATACTTTTTGAAAAATAAAGAAATTAAGGGATATGGTGAAAACACAGCTAAATGGAGCTGAGTCCATGAAAAGATTAGCCATGATTTTATTGAATGATGGAGCAGGCTTGAAGGGGTGGATGGCCTACTCCTGCCCCTAGTTCTTATGTTCTTACATTTTACTTAACTGATCTTCCCCAGTTCTCTTTCTTGAGTTGCGGAGACAACTTTATGATTTCTTATAGTTTGCTGGCATGAACCTCTCTTAATTCTGATAATCTAAACTTTCTCCGTACCAAAAACTTGAAATTTTATTTAAATTTTTCTCATTTGGAAGCTCCGGACTAGAAATCACGAGGTAACTAGTTGCCCTGAAATGATTTGAGGACAAACTAACCTACTGTCTAACCTGTACACTGGGTTCTTCTGGACTAAAACTTCAAAACACTCAAAATGAAACTAATGGCTTTAATAAGTTTACTGTGTCCATCATTAGCCCAGATGGGTAAACAATTTATCCAATAAAACTACATGAGCTCTGCTAGGCACTCAATTGCAGTCAACATCCTATAAACTGATGTATTTAGGTCATAATTCTGATTCGAGTTTTACACCTTTAAAAAAAAGACATATCAGAACTGACTTAAGACCATAAGACCATAGAAGAATAAGAGCAGAAGTTAAGCCATTCATCCCATCAAGTCTGCTCCACCATTCAATCATGGCTGATAAGTTTCTCAGCTCTATTCTCCCACTTCCTCCCTGTAACCTTTGATTTGCTTGACAACCAAGAAACTATCTTAAATACACTCAACGACTTGGCCTTCACAGCCTTCTATGGCAATGAATTCCACAGATTCATCACTCTGTGGATGAAGACGTTTCTCCTTATTTCTGTTCTAAAGGTCTTCCCTTTACTCTATCCATCTGCCTGTAACATGAAATACATCTTTCATGATGTTATTTGTGTAACAAATTGTGAAACCCTTCATTACAGCAGGTTTACAAAAGGAATTGGAAGCAAAGTAACCCAGGACTCTGGAGGTGGGTCAAGTAGAAGAGCACCCCACTCTAGTGAGAAAACCAGAATCATAACCAATACATTTTTCTATGTTTGCCCTTGTGGTCACGTGAGCAATCGCTATACCACTCCATCGCATCACTGATAGAAATTCTTACAGAAGTCATCAGATGGGTTCTTAGAGAGTAAGTTTAATCTCCAGGAAGCTACCTACTCTCTTTCTAGAGGCAGGAATTCCTGTGGAAGATGTGACTGGTACAGAAAGAAGAAGTGAATCATCGCAGTTTCCAGGATACATTGCAGACACAGATAATAAACGCCCAGCAGACATTTATCAAATGAATTTCAAGGGAGTGGAATCCCTTCTCAAAGACAAATAATCTAGGCTGTCCTGAGGAAGCCTCAATCCTTTTTTGATTTGTTAATGGGATGAGAGCATCACCAACATTTACTGTGCATCCCTACTTGCCCTCAAGGTGGTTGTGCAATCTATGACTCCCCATACCGATAGAATCCAGACAGTAAAGCAAACCTAACACCTCTGTCTGAATGGCCTCTTCAAAATGGACATAAATGGCAGTCTTGACAAGTCAGGTCCCAGTCACCCAGGATGTGCGCATGCATGCAGCAGACTGCATCAACAACAGATCCCTGGAAGTAATTGGATGAAAAGAAAACAGGACTGCAGTGACCTCCATAGTTTACTGGCAATGGAATAACAAATACTGCATAATCAACAGGGCTGATGCTATATTAAAGATTTTGTGGTCACTAAGACCAAAAAACAAATAAATTAATACTAGTGACAAAGATTGAAAAATCTATAGGTAAAACATCACAATTTATTTAACAGTCGTCATTTAAAATGAAAAACGGATGCAAAACATTTGGAAAAAGTGCTGCTTTTCATCATTTATATAAGTGATTTGGGTGTGAACATAGGAGGTATAGTAAGTAAGTTTGCAGATGACACCAAAATTGGAGGTAGAGTGGACAGCGTAGAAGGTTACCTCAGAGTACGACGGGATCTTGATCAGATGGATCAATAGGCTGAGGAGTGGCAGATGGAGTTTAATTGAGATAAATGTGAGGTGCTGCATTTTGGAAAGGCAAATCAGGGCAGGAGTTATATCCTTAATGGTGAGATCCTGGGAAGTGCTGCTGAACAAAGAGACCTTGGAGTGCAAGTTCATAGCTCCTTGAAAGAGGAATTGCAGGTAGATAGGATAGAGAAGACGATATTTGGCATGCTTTCCTTTAATGGTCAGAGGACTGAGTATAGGAGTTGGGAAGTCATTGCGGCTGGACAGGACATTGGTTATGAAGACTGTGCAATTCTGTTCTCCCTCCTATGGGAAAGATGTTGTGAAATTTGAAAGGGTTCAGAAAAGATTTACAAGGATGTTGCCAGGGTTGACATATAGGGAGAGGCTGATTAGGCTGGAGCGTCGGAGGCAGAGGGGTGACCTTGTAGAGGTTTATAAAACTATGAGGGACATTGAATGAGTAAATAGACAAGATCTTTTCCTGGATGGTGGAGTCCAGAACTACATGGCATAGGTTTAGGGTGAGAGGGGAAAGATTTAAAAGGGATGTAAAGGGCAGAGGATGATGCATCTATGGAATGAGCTACTGGAGAAAGTTGTGGAGGTCAATACAATTATATTGTTTCAAAGGCATCTGGATAGGTATATGAAGAGGAAGGGTTTAGAAGGATACATGCTGTCAAGTGCTGACAAATAGAACTAGATTAATTTAAGGCATCTGGTCAGCATGACGAGTCGGACTGAAGGGTCTGTTTCTGTGCTGTACATCACAGTGACTGTATGACTCTAAACACTTGATCAGTAAATGAATAAATTGATAAATAAATGAATCTCAAATATGATCTTACATTATAGTAACTTACAAAATAAACTATAATTGAAACTGGACCACTCTTCTGATCCCTCTGTTCTATGAATAATCTTGTTACCCCCATGTTCCAGAATAAAAAGGGCTTGTTCATCTCAAAGGCACTGATTCACAATGCCATGCAAATTATTTTGTGGTAGCACAAAAAGTCATTCTTCTTCTTGTAGCAGCATAGATGTTACCAGGCCATTTTACGATTATCAGCCTGAGGGGCATACTGTCTCAGTATCACAAAGTCAAAGACGTACAGCACGGAAACAGATCAGCCCAACTGGTCAAAGCTGACCACATATTCTAAACTAACCTAGTCCTATTTGCCAGCATTTCACCCATATCCCTCTATACCCTACCTATTCATATGCCATCCAAAAGCCTTTTAAATGTTGTAATTGGACCAGCCTCCACTACTTCCTCTAGCAGCTCATTCCATACACACACCACTCTCTACATGAATAAGATGCCCCTTAGGTCTCTTTTATATCTTTCCCCTCTCACTCTAAACCAATGCCCTCAGGTTTTGGAGTCCCCCAACTCAGGGAAAAGACCTTGTCTATTTACCTTATCCAAACCACTCAGGATTTTATAAACCTCTACAAAGTTCCCTCTCAGCCTCCAACGCTCAGGGAAAACAGCCCCAGCCTTATTCAACCTCCTCCTATAGCTCAAATCCTCCAACCCTGGCAACATCCTTGTAAATCTTTTCTGAACCCTTTCTAGTTTCACATCATCATTCCCATTGGATGGAGACCAGAATTGCATACCCTATTCCAAATGTTGCCGAACCAATGTCCCATACAGCCACAATATAACCTCCCAACCCCTATACTCAACACTCTGACCCATAAAGGAAAGTATACCAAACGGCTTCTTCACTATCCTACCTACCTGCAATTCCAAGGAACTACGAACCGGCACTCCAAGGTCTCTTTATTCAGCAACACTCTCCAGGATCTCACCATTAAGTGTATAAGTCCTATCCTGATTTGCCTTTTCAAAATGCAGCACCTCACATTTATCTAAATTAAACTCCATCTGCCACTCCTCAGCCCACTGATCCATCTGATCAAGATTCCATTGTACTCTGAGGTAACTTGCTTCACTGTCCACTACACCTCCTATTTTGTTGTCATCTGCAAACTTACTCACTATACCTCCTACGTTCACATCCAACATCACTAGTCACAGGTCTCCAGTCTGAAAAGCAACCCTCCACCACCACCCTCTGTCTTCTACCTTCAAGCTAGTTCTGCATCCAAATGGCCAGTTCTTCCCGTATTCCATGTGATCTAATCTTGGTAACTAGTCTACCACGCGGAATTTTATCAAACATCATACTCAAGTTCACACAGATCTCATCCATGCTCCTCCCTGTAAAATGACTATATAGTTAATGAAGAATCTGATGTTCCAGAGAAGACCGTGACCTCATGTCTCTGTGTACAGGGGTGATTATTCTGTCTCCCCCTCAGGCCCACAATAAAGATGAAGGAGGTGTGTCTGTGTCTCTAAGCGTTTTGCTTCGACTGGGGGCAGAGGGAAACCGGACAACATGTTGATGCGTCAATAGTACAGTCCCAATAAGGTGATCATGCCTCTCATTTCTCAGTTCCACCTAATTAATTTCCCAGGACATATTCCCAGGAATATCCTCCCTAAGTACAGCTGTAACAATATCCCTTATCAAAAATGCCAATTCCCCTCCTCTCTTGACTTCCCCCACTTCTATCCTTCCTATAGCATGCCAGTCCTGTCCGTCCCTGAGCCACATCTCTGTAATTGCTATGATATCCCAATCCCATGTTCCTAACCATGCTCTGAGTTCATCTGCCTTCCCTGTTAGGCCTCTTGAAATGAAATAAATGCAATTTAATTGATCAGTTTTACCTTGTTCTCTGTGATGTCCCTGCCTACCCTGACTGTTTGACTAGCTCCTTTTCTCAACTGTACCAGTCTCAGACTGATTTTTCCTCACTATCTCCCTGGGTCTCCCCACACACTCCCACCCACCTATCTCCCTCCCTCTTCCCCCCCACCACCTTACTAATTCAAACTCTCCCGAGCAGTTCTAGCAAATCTCCCTGCCAGTTTATTAGTCCCCTTCCAATTCAGGTGCAATCCATCCATCTTATACTCGTCACTTCTACCCCAGAAGAAATTCCAATGATCCAAAAATGTGAACCCTTCTCCCCTGCACCAGCTCCTTAGCCAAGTATTCATCTGCTCTATCCTTCTATTCCTACCCTCACCAGCTCATAGCACTGGGAATGATCTGGATAGGACTACCTTCAAGGACACCTTTTTAAATTCCTGCCTAACTTCCTACATTCTTCCACAGAATTTCTTTCTATTCCCTTCCTCTGTCAAAGAGATGTACAAGACTGAAGCAGACCCTTCAGTCTAACTCGTCCATGCCCAGATATCCCAAACTAATCCACTTCCAGCTGCCAGCACCCGGCCCAGATCCCTCCAAACCCTTCCTATTCATATACCCATCCAGATGCCTTTTAAATGTTCCACATCCTCTGGCAGCCCATTCCACACACACCACCCCCTGCATGAAAAAGTTGCCCCTTAGGTCTCTTTCACATCTTTCCCCTCTCATGCTAAACCTATGCCCTCTCATTCTGGACTCCCCCAACCCAGGGAAAAGACCTTGTCTTTTTACCCTATCCAAGCCCCTCATAATTTTATAAACTTCTATAAGGTCACCCCTCAGCCTCCGCTGCTCCAGGGAAAACAGCCCCAGCTTTTCCAAAATGCAGCACCTCACATTTATCTAGATTAAACTCCATCGGCCACTCCTCAGCCCATTGGCTCATCTGATCAAGATCCCATTGTAATCCGAGGTAACCTTCTTTGCGGTCATCTGCAAACTTACTCGTTAATTTCAATGTGTATTATGACCTCCTGCTGGTCCCTTTCACCTTTGAAAACATTCTGCAGTCTCCAAGATATCCAGGGAGGCAACACACCATTCTGATTTCTCGCTGTCGACTGCAAAAGCGTCAGTCTGTGCCTCTGACTAGAGAGCCCCCTATCACAATTGATCACTTGGAACTTGATGGACCCCTCATTATGTTAAGGCCAATCTCAGTACCAGAAACTTGGCTGTTCATGCTACATTCCCCTGAGAGTCCATCACCCCCTACATTTTCTCTTAAAATACACAAGCACATCACCCAGAACAAATCACTGAATGAAGATCAGGACAGGACATGCAAGCTAATGCTTTTGCTCTTTAGCTCAGATTGCAGGTCCAAGCTGCTGTGGTATAAGAAAGCAAAAAGCAAAATTCAAAATACAAATCACAACCCTGATCCACAACCGGGAATCTATACCTATCTTCTTAGGTGCTAAACTGTCTAATCAATGGAAGAAAGAACAGAAAATGAATTTAAATTGTGGACAAGGATTAGTCAATAACATAAAATGATCTTCCTAGCCCTTTCAGCTTCACTTATTTTACCTGGGGTTGCCATGCTGCTACTAAGCACCCTTCTCCAATACCTATCAGCTAGCAATTTTTAAATTCAACGTGCAAATTAAGACTAAGATTAGGCCACTTATCAAAGATTCATCTACTTCTGCCTTAAAATATTCAAGGACTCTGGTTCCACCATCTTTGGAGGGAGAGTTCAGAAAACTTACGATCCTTCGTGAGGAAACAAGTTCCCATTATCCCTATCTTAAGGCAAAGGCAAACCTTGACTTTTAAACAGTGAACTATGAGAAAGTGAGGACTGCAGATGCTGGAGATCAGAGTCGACAGTGTGTTGCTGGAAAAGCACAGCAGGTCTGGCAGCATCCAAGGAGCAGGACAATCGATGTTTTGGGCATAAGCACTTCATCATTATGCCCGAAGTGTTGATTCTCCTGCCTCTCGGATGCTGCCTGACCTGCTGTGCTTTTCCAGCACCGCATACTTGACTTTTCAACAGTAACCCACTTCTTCTAAATTCACTCACAGAAGCAATATTCTTTCCACATGCACCCTGTCAGGATCTTAGTGTTTCATCTGGTTTACCAATGTCCTTTAGGGAAGGAAATCTGCCATCCTGATTTGGTCTGGCATATATGTGACTCCAAACAACACAGCAATGTGGTTGGCTCTTAACTGTCCTCTGGGCAATTAGGGATAGGCAATAAATGCTGGTCCATTTTTTTAAAAAAAATTTTTTAAAATCACTCACTGTTCTCAATACCAACAGATACAATTCTAGCTTGACTGACCTTTCCACAGAAGACAACCAACCTATTCAAAGCATTCCTGGTCCTTCCAATCTTAATGTGTTTAAGTCTCTTATCACTGCATCTTTTCATCTGATCTTCGGCTTCAATCTTCTTCCTGGTAGTCCCATCTCAATCATTAGCTTCACCAAATTTTCTCCTTCTCTCAACAAATAACCAACCCACCACAGCCTCTTCTCAGCACCTTTCTTCGACACTTCCACATTTTCACAGATCCCAGATGTGCTTGTTCCCTTTTAGGCTTTTTGCAGTAATACATATGTCCCCACTTCAGTATCCCCATCCCCTGAATATCCAATCATTGTTCCTCTCTTCTTGACGTTGCCCATATTTGTAATGTATATAGCAACGGCAGTCTCAACTTTCTTGTAGAACCTTTCAGTTTCAATGACGCGCTTCCATCACAAAAAACTGAATTTCTTCCAATGTTAATACATACATTCATACCCTTGAGGAAATTATGGCATCAAAACATTCCGATTAGAAAATGTTATTTTCAACAGCAGTCAACCTGAGCTGAAAAACAAAGGAGCTAATTTGTAATATCTAAGAGCTCATCATCGACTGTATGGCAGATTGCTGAACAGGATGCAATCTCAACATGGAGCAGCTATTGGTAGAATGAGTTCTTCTTTAAAAAAAGGCAGAAGTCAAAAGGAAAACAATAAATATATAGAGTCAGAGTTACACAGCATTAAAACAGACCCTTTCGTCCAAGTAGCCCATGCCAATGGAAAGCTTCATCATTCAGATAGTTGATGAAGGAAAGGATTAAACAAATGTTAATGTTTCAGGTTGGCAATCTATTAAAAACCATTTAAATTATTATTTTTGTTAAAGGAGGACCATCCAATTTGCATCAAATTAAGTTTTCAAAAGAATAGTCAAACTTCTGTAGAATTTGAGACAAAAATCAATGATAAACGGAGTCTCAAAATATTCGGGTTGCACAAAAGATTTAAGACTTCCAGCTCAACAGGTCATGATTCAGAAAGGTTCAGTGGATTCTCCTCTACCTGGTCTCTACTGGAGTATCAGGACCATTTGCAGGTAAGAATTCTGAATTCAGGAGGATCGAGTTTTCCCCCGGTTCTATTGCCATGCATATCATTTGCCTAACTCTGGATCTCTCAATCAAGGAGTCAGCGACATATCCATTCAGACAAAGCATTTCTCATTAAAGAGATTACAGCATGGTTTATCAAATACTCAGCAGTCAAAACTGAATCAATAACCAGAATGGTGAGAAACTTGCGAAGACTCCCAGCCTCTCACTCTTACCTAGCCATTTATTAATGCTAAGAGGTCACAATGAGGTGAACTCTGACAAAGGGCGGCGGGGGTCTTCATTATCTATGCCCCTCAATCAGCAGAGAATTTTCATGAGCGTACACCTCCTGAGACACTGAGTATCAGTCATATCAGGGTTAACTAATCATCTTAGTCTGCAGACACTTGGTTGAGGGTCTCCCCTCCTTCTAGCTGGACCTCTTGTCCAGGCTGTGCCTGGAAAGAATACTTAAGTGCTAAATAGGCAGTTAGCACATCTACTGGTGGACGTGGCACTGCTTCTGCCTCTCAGAGGTACAAGGTGAAGTAAAACACGTTACTCCCATTGCATGGTCAAGGCTAGCAACAGGGAGGTGAAGTAAAGGTGAGTGAAGTATAGGACAGGTGAATTCTCCCCAAGAAGCTGGCAATCACTTGTCAAGTTCTTTCTCAGAAGTGCTTTGAAAGCTCTCTTATTTGGCCATGAAGGTTCACTAACCAACGCCTGTCCAACTCGTGGTTCTGAGTGAGCTGTTGGTACATTAGAAAACTGATGCTGTAGCTGGGAAATTGAAAATTGAGTGGTAAGAGTTCTTTATTAGCTTAACTGCCCTGGTAAATTACCACTTTGCCTCAATCCAACTCTGCAGAAACCCCAAAGAGAGGCAGAATTCACACCAGATCTTTCTTCCTGAGAAACCTGGTGCCAGGAAAAAGCCACATTGTGTGTAGCGGTCAAAGTAAACTGATTGAAAACTGGATTGAGTTATGCATTGTTTTTAAATAAAAAGACAGATAGCTTAAACTTAGTTATTACATTAATTTGAAGACTGCACAAGATGGACGAGAGTGAGAGGTATAGTTAGTAAGTTTGCAGATGACACCAAAATTGGAGGTGCAGTGAACAGCGAAGAAGGTTACCTCAGATTATAACAGGATCTTGATCAGATAGGCCAATGGGCTGAGAACTGGCAAATTGAGTTTAATTCAGATAAATGTGAGGTGCTGCATTTAGGGAAAGCAAATCTTAGGAGGACTTATACACTTAATGGTAAGGTCCTAAGGAGTGTTGCTGAACAAAGAGACCTTGGAGTGCAGGTTCTTAGCTCTTTGAAAGTGGAGTCGCAGGTGGATAGGATAGTGAAGAAGGCATTTGGTATGCTTTCCTTTATTGGACAGAGTATTGAGTACAGGAGTTGGGAGGTCATGTTGCGGCTGTACAGGACATTGGTTAGGCCACTGTTGGAATACTGCGTGCAATTCTGATCTTCCTATCGGAAAGACGTTGTGAATTTTGAATGGGTTCAGAAAAGATTTACAAGGATGTTGCCAGGTTTGAAGGATTTGAGCTGTAGGGAGAGGCTGAACAGGCTGGGGCTGTTTTCACTGGAGGGGTGACTTTATAGAGATTTACAAAATTATGAGGGGCAGATAGGATAAATAGACAAAGTCTTTTCCCTGGGGTCGGGGAGTCCAGAACTAGAGGACATAGATTTAGCATGAGAGGGGAAAGATATAAAAGAGACCTAAGGGGCAATTTTTCACGCAGAGGGTGGTATGTGTGTGGAATGAGCTGCCAGAGGAAGTGGTGGAGGCTGGTACAATTGCAACATTCAAAAGACACTTGGACGGATATATGAATATTCCTGATGAAGGGCTTGTGCCCGAAACTTCGACTTCCCTGTTCCTTGGATGCTGCCTGACCTGCTGCGCTTTAACCAGCAACACATTTTCAGCTCGGATATATGAATAGGAAGGGTTTGGAGGATATGGGCCGGGTGCTGGCGAGGAGGACTAGATTGGGTTGGGTTGGCAAGGACAGGTTGGACCGAAAGGTCTGTTTCCATACTGTACATCTCTATGACTCTATGAGATATAGACATCAGCAAAAAAGACATCGCTCAATAACTGTACAGCTATGCATAAAGAACGATGTATTAAATCTAAATTCAAGGGCCTGAACTGCATTCACCAATTCCTTCCAAAGATAAACCATCTCCAACACACTTTCCACTGACTTGGAAAAGTAACTTAAGTATACATTTCCAATTCCTGTCGCAAGATACCACCATATCTTCATAACAGGCCCAAACACATAGGGAAAGGCTATAGAAGTTAGGGCAGTAAGGGAATATAATGTAATAAAGCTGCAGTATTACACAGCTGAGGATGAAAATGTGAGTTCGTTCCTGTGATTGCACACATACATTTGTATTGTGATGTAAGAGGATTTCACACTGCAGGAATAGAAACACATTTTAAATCATTTTTGCATACCTATGACATATACCAGGCATTAAATGGAACACAGGAGAAAACGAGGACTGCAAATCAGAATCAAAACGTGGGGTGCTGGAAAAGCACAGCCAGTCAGGCAGCATCCAAGGAGAGTCAACATTCCCAGCGTCAGGAATGAAGAGCTTATGCTTGTAACGTCGGCTCTCCTGCTCCTCAGATGCTGCCTGACTGGCTATGCTTTTCCAGCACCACACCTTTTGACATTAAATGGAATATGGTTGGCAGTGCGGGAATGCAGCTGAACTAAAACCATAGCAGAGAAGAGAAAAACACTATTTTTAAATGTGTTTTAAAAAGAACTTAGTAGGTGAACAAGTTATAAATCATTAAAAATGAATATCATCTTGACTTTCAAAAACATGGCCTTGAATATAAAACCAGAATCAAGTTGCACTATATACGTATTTATAAATCACCAGGTAGGTTTCAATTGAAGCAATCAAGGCCGAGGAGAAGTACGGCACAGATCTGCTGGAATAATACTGAGAGAGGAAGGACTTCAGAAATGTAAAAATGCTGGGGGTCGTTGTTAGAACACAGAAGGTTAAAGGGAGACTGGTCATTAGCTCCTTTAAAGAGCCAGGCTAATCGGAATGTGATTCCAAAAGCACTGGAACTACAGCAGAGCAGATTCAGAAATTAGGCTGACTTTGTTACCACCATCAACATGTTGGAGAAGTGACTACTGATCGCCACCGACAAAAGGCTCACGACTTCTCCCCGCATGAAAACCTCTGGCCTTATAGCGGGGAGGAGGGTAGAGCGAATTCCTGAATCTGCCACCCGCTGCAGGCTCCGGGAGGAAGCAGCCCCGGGCAGCACGTGTGAGGAGGAGAGTAGGGGGTCCCACACCAGGCCGCCCCCCCCCGGGGCTCAGCCTGACCGCCCACAGGCTGCGCTGCGTGCCCCAGAACTGAAGCTGAACCTCTAGTGCCAGCGGGAGGGAGGAAGGGGAGGGGGGAGGCCATGCCGGCCCGGCCCACTCACTCACTAACCCCCCCCGCCTTGCTCAGCTCAGCCCCGCTCCGGCCCCCACGCTGTGAGACGGGGCTTCTCCGCCCGGCACTTACCTGGTCCCGCAGCTTGAGGAACACCATGGCCCGCGGCGGCTTGTGCTGAGCTGGCCTCGGCGGTTACCGGACAAACCCCGAGACCGAGGCCGCCCTCGATTTTCCGCAAATCCCGAAAAATCAGAAACGTTAAAAAAAAACCCAAACTCACAACATTACCGCCACCCGCAGTAATCTGCACGGCCATTGGCCCCGGCACCACGGCCACCGCAAACAACAACCTCAACCATTGGAGCAGCAGCTCGAGGGACGTCAGCGCTGCCCTTTGACCCTTTCACCTGAGAAACAGCGGAGAGAGGGAGATCAGGTTCGGAGAGCGTGTGAGGTAACAGTCAGCACCATCACACCCCTCATGGTCACCGTGTGTGTGTGTGTCAGCAGCGACTGGGGGAGTTCGGGAACACGGGGAGGTGTCAGGAGACAGGGATCTAGTGGGTGGGGGAGGGTGTTGGGGAGATGGAGGGGGCGGGGTTGCGAGAGGGACGGGGGTGTTGTGTGAGGGGGATTGCGAGGGTGGGGTGTGAGGGGGATTGCGGGGGTGGAGTGTGAGGGGGATTGCGGGGGTGGGGTGTGAGGGGGATTGCGGGGGTGGGGTGCGAGGGGGATTGCGGGGGTGGGGTGTGAGGGGGATTGCGGGGGTGGGGTGCGAGGGGGGATTGCGGGAGGGGTGGGGGTGTTGTGCGAGGGGGGATTGGGGGAGGGGTTGGGGTGTGGTGCGAGGGGGGGATTGCAGGAGGTGGAGGAGTGGGGAAGGTTAAGGAGGGGTTGGTGTGCATTGGGGGGGGGGTTCTTTGTGGGTGTGGAGGAGTTAGTGGAGTGGAAGTTGTGTGGGGAGGGGAGGTTGGGTGTGAGGGAAGAAGGAGGTTGTGGGAGGGGCCTTATGGGATAGATTTTGCAGGTGAAGGAATGGTGTATGAAGTTGGGTGTGAGAGGAGAGGCAATGGAGTGTGGGGATGGGAGAGAGGGAAGGTGACTTCAAGGTCATCGGGATGTGCTCCAGCAGCTCCAATCTTTAACAGCATTGAGCAACCATTGATCTGCTGTTGTCCAGAAATATTTTCTGTGACCACTGTTGGGCTTTAATCAGCTCCTGCCATCGTTTGGAGTGCCTTGAGAAGAATCCTTAAGTGTTTTAAGCTTCATCTTCCCTTGTCTCTTCACCTATAATTGTTTCTCGGTTCTTATCTTGCGTTGGTTTAGGAGATATACTGTTCGTATCATCAAGCTTTGCAATACTGCATGCAATTCTGGTCCCTCAGCTATAGGAAGGATGTTGTGAAATTTGAATGGGTTTTCCGAAAAGATTTACAAGGACGTTGTCAGAGTTGAAGGGTTTGATCCATAGGGCAAGGCTGATTAGGCTGGAACTGTTTTTCCTGGAGTGTCGGAGACTGAGGGATGACCTGAAAGAGATTTACAAAATCATGAGGGGCATGGATAGGTGAATAAACAAGATCTTTTCCCTGGGACGGGGATGTTAAAAGCTAAAGGGCATTGGTTTAAGATTAGAGGGGAAAGATATAAAAAGGACTTGAGGGGCAACGTTTTCATGCAGAGGATGATGTGTATGTGAAGTGCCAGAGGAGATGGTAGAGGCTGTTACAATTACAACATTTAAAAGGAATCTGGTTGGGTATATGAATTGGAAAGTTTCAGAGGGATATAGGCCAAATGGTGGCAAATGGGACTAGATTTATTTAAGATATCTGGTCAGCATAGACGGGTTTCCATACTGTCTGGTTCTATGATACCGGAGGCGTGTTATCCTTGGTGCTATATCTTTCAGTTCAAGCAATTATGGTGCAAATATTTTGAACTTTCGAGTGCAGGAGATTGTTGATTAAGACTACGTGTGCAGTGAGGTTTCTAGTCCAAAAAGATTCAACACAATCTTTTAAAACTTTTCCCAATCCTATCCTTTAGATTTCAAAACTAACGCTGATTTGTTTTTAAAGCAGACTTTCATGGCCTTGACTTTCCCCAAATCAAAAGGGCTCAGTTCAGTTGAAGGCTAATCTTAAATAGAAAGTGGCTTCACAGCCAAAGTAGTGACACACATAAAACATTTGTTCACTGGTATCGTTCCAGCTGCATGGATATAGTCCAAGTTGTCCTATTCATAAGCCCCGATGACACTGATGTAATCAAAATAAGTAGTGCTATTTTAGAATTGCTAACGAGAATGATTATTGGCTATAGATCCATTTTTTTTCTAATTGCTTGAAACTGACACAATGCTGCATGTTTGTTGGAGTTACAGCTGCACAACAGATTTATTAGCTCCAAGCCAATCTAGTGGATAGCTATATTAAATCACTTGAAATAAAAATCCATTCCCTCTCTTGGCCATCTGGAGGACTTGAAAGATTTGGTGACACTTTAAACTTGAAGGAATTTTCTTCGTCTCAGCTTTCACGTGCCATCAAAAACAATTATCACATTGTCATTTGTGGGAATTTACTGTGCATAAGATAGTTACTGATTTGACATGTACGACAATGACTGAAATCAAGTCAATTAACTTACATCAAACACTGGGGAGTGATTTCTGTCAGGTATAAGATGTTATAATAATTTATGGTTTCTCTGTCCATTTTTGTTTTTATTCACTCATGAGGTGAGAGTGTCACTGGCTAGGCCAGCATTTATTGCCAACTACTAGATGCCCTTAGGAACGTGACAGTGAGCTATCTTCATGAACCGCTGTGATTCATATGCTGTAGATAGACCACACTTACCCTCATTAGGGAGGGAATTCCAAGATTTTGACCCAATAACATCCAAGGAACAGCAATATATTTTCAAGTCAAGACGGTGACTGGCTTGAGGAGGATTGTGGGTGATGATTTTCCTATATCCTTTGAGATGGAAGTAGTTGTGGGTTTGGAAAGTACGGTCTTTTAGGAGCCTTGGTGAATTTCTGCAATGAATCTGGTCGATTGTACACGCAGCTATTGCAAAGCATCATTGGTGGAGGAGTGGATGTGATGCCAATCAACTCAATTGTTTGTCTTGGATGGTGTTAAGCTTATTGAGTGCTATTGGAGCTCCACTCATCCAGCTAAGTGGGAAATATTCCATCATACATTTGTGCCTTGTAGATGGTGGCAAGATTTTGGGGAGTCAAGGCAGAAGGGGTTACTCAGTGCCAGATTCCTACCCTCTGACGTGTCCTTATAGCCACTGTGTTTATATGGCTAGACCAGTCGAGTTTCTGATCAATGCTAGCCCCCAGATTGTTGTTAGTGGAGGAATCAGTGATGGTAATGCTCTTGAAAGTCAAGGGATGACTGTTAGATTTTCTGCTATTGGAAATGGTAATTATCTGGCATTTATGTAGCACGAATGTTACTTGCTGCTTGTCAGCCAGTCTGGATATTGTCCAAGTCCAGCCCATTTGGACATGGACTGTTTCAGTAACTGAGGAGTCATGAATGGTGCTGAACATTGTGGAGATAAAGTAATTGAAGTTGCAAATAATATCCAGTGAAACTATTCTCCTTTCATCTTTTGATCCTGTCGACAGTGTTGGTCGTGGTTGACCACTAAGTGTTCCTCTCTCTCCACTGTCATCCAGCTGAGTGAGACCGCTTTCACCTGGTTGCATTCTTATCTACCCTGTCACCAGCAGTGATATCATCAACAATGGTGTTTCTTTTTCCTGCTCCTGCGACATTACCAACTCCCAAAGCTCTTTCCTGGACTTGATCTGTGTGCCACAAATCCAGAAGGCTGAATTTTGTTTTGAAACCATTAGGAACCTGGTGATGTGATTTAGATTTCCTGTCAGATCTCAAGCAAGACGATGCTCCATAGTTAAACACCAACCAGCCCTGTCTCTGTGTGGATTCTACAGTCAGCCTTTCTGTAAAAACAGCAATTATTTGCAAGCTGTGTTAATACCCAACAGAAGACAGGGTGCGAGCCAATGAGAATCATCAACTACAACCATCAGATAGTCTTCTGTTGATTGGCAAACCACCTGAAGTTGGCTCTGAAGTCTCAGTAAAGCCAGACGATTACCAAATGTTCAGGGAGAATAAGCTGTAGGACTTCTCCAGCATCTCTTGAGGAGGTGATGGCCTCGTGGTGTTATCGCTGGACTGTTAATTCAGAGACTCAGCAATGTTCTGGGGACTTAGGTTCAAATCCCACCATGGTAGCCATGAAACCATTGTTTGGAAATGTCTAATAGTTCATTAATGTTCCTTAGGGAAGGAAACTGTCATCCTTACCCGGTCTGGACGAGAATCATTGAATCCCAATAATGTGGAAAAAGGCAATATGGCCTTCTGAAGAGCATCCCACTCAGTCCCTGCTCCCTATCCTATCCCCATAATCCTACATTTATCATGATTAATCCATATAGCTTGCACAGCAGTAGACACAACAGACAATTTAGCATGGCCAATTCACCTAACCTACACATCTTTAGACAGTGGGAGGAAACTAGAGCCCACGCAGACACAGGGAGAATGTGCAAACTCCATAGTCACCTAACACTGGAATTGAACACAGGTCCCTTGCATTCTGAGGCAGCAGCACTAACCACTGTGTCACCCTACATGACTGCATTTGATTCCTACCCTTAGCAATGACTGACTCTTTACTACCTAACCAGTGATGCCCTCATTCCTGTGAAGGAATCAAAGAAAATTCTTTGAGAATCATGAAGCCATTTAGGGTGACCAAATTAAACTAGGCAGAGATCACAGCAATGATGAGCAGGAGTAGTGTACAGCCATGGGACAGGGTCTGTTGCAGGAAAAGGATGAATGGTTTTATTTAGACCATAACGGTGTGATTGATTGAGTAGCAAAATTTGAAATAAAGTAGAAAGCACAGAATCGAAAAAGACTCAGTTATTGGCATTGATCAGTATGCAGTGCAGCTTTGCCAGTTCCTCCAGTGACCAGATATATGAGTGTGTGCATATTATGGGAATGTGCTGCTTCCTCTCCAAAAAAAAACATGAATAATGCAAATTGCAAGTTTTGAACATGGGGGCTGTCTGGTGGTAGTGGGTCACTAAGGTACCACTTGCAGCCTCAATAGGCCTTACCTGCCAGACAGATGATGAGGAGAGACCGAAGGCTGTATATCAAGTGTGTGAAGGAGGATATTGCAAGTCGTCTAACCATTGCCCACTGCTGAGATAGAGGCTGCTGGTGGATCAGTGCAGTCATTCCATTTAGAGAAAGTGAGAATTGTAGATGCTTGAGATCAGAGTCGAAAAGCACAGCAGGTCAGGCAGCATCCAAGGAGCAGGAGAATTGACATTTTGGGCATAAGCCCACCTTCAGAAATGTGGGGGCGGTGATGGAGTGTGGAAGGAGCCTGCGAGATAAATTGGTGGTGGGGGAAGAGTGCTGCAGGGAAGGTAGTTTGGAAGGTGATAGATGCAGTGGAGGGATGATAGTGATGGGAAGGAAGATGGACAGGTGGAACAGTTCAAGAGGGCAGTGCTGAGTTGGAGGATTGGATCTGGGTTGAGGTGGGGTAGGGGAGATGAGGATACTGGTGAAATCGACGTTGATGCCATGCGGTTGGAGTGGCCCAAGGTGGAAGATGAGGCGTTCTTCCTCCAGGAATCGGGTGTCTAGGATTTGGCGATGGAGGACTTTGCGCGTATTTGGTGGAATGGGAGGGGGAGCTGAAGTGCTCAACAATGTGGTGGTGGAATTGCTTGATGCACATGTCCTACAGATATCCTCTGAAACGTTCCATAAAGTTGGCATCCTATCTCCCCAATGTAGAGGGGACCGCATCAAGAGCAACGGACACAGTAGATGAGCTGTATAGATGTGCAGGAAAATCTCTGCCAGATGTGGAAGAGCCTTAGATGGAGGTTATTCCATTGCCAATGCAGGGTCTTCAATGGTGAACATAGCAACTGAGGAGGCTCTGCATCCATATATTAACTCTGGCTTGAAACACAGAGTATATTTGGGAGTGGGCAATATATTCAGCTGATAGTGTTTTTGATTCCCTTGCAATTTCCATGCATTAGCAGTCCACCATTGAACCTCAGCAGATCTAGTCTAAAAGTGAAAGTCCCAATATCCCTGTACCCAGTAACAGCGCAGATACAGTCACCTCATTGGGAGACATTTGCAAATCCATTTTGGGTCAAATTTTGGCAAAGATTTTGGAAACCAAGCCTATGCTGTGCCTCAGGCTGAAGAAGGGCCCATAATGAAGATTACACCAGCCTGCTGAAGTGGCGGAGGCAAAACAGGAGAATCTAGTGGAACTATGGAAGGTGCTGAAAAGAAGTGGGTGGTGAAGCAGTCCATTCAAAATCTCTGCCATATCTCAGATGTGAGAGTGCATTGTTTCTGCAATGGAGCGACTGGTGGACAGACCCAGAAGACCATTCAGTGGAAGCCTGATGTTAACAACTAAGCTGCATCCATCTCTGGCACCATCTGCTTACTCAGTGGGAAGCAGAAAAATGCCATCTTGCAATGAGAGGCCAGGCAATTGAACTGCAGGGTGCAGGTGGAAGTAAGTTGCATGGACAAGATGAGCTTGAAGATTACATAAAGGGAGAAACTAGAAATAAAGAGAAAGAAGTGAGTTCAAGAGTAAGGTAGGGTGAACTTGTTTAACAAATCAATCTTCTTCTGCAACCATGGGGAAGTGGAATAACAGTAGAGATGGCTGAATGGATAGCTTCAAACGTAGTCCAATGCTTCTCACTTGTTGGAAGTGATATTGGAAGGAAAAGGAGATGTTCGGAATTGAGGAACAAAAGGCAGGAAATAACAAAAATATGAGACACAGAGTGGAATAGTGTACAGCTCTTCCAACTTGTCATAATAGGACTGAGCCCTCAAGTGAAACTATACAGATTTATGCATAAAAGAGAAGATTGAGCTTTAAAAGACTGAGGAAAAACTGGAAAGGAAGAAGTCTCAGGGTATGTTTGTTGCCCTTATGTTTACTAATACCACATCAACTGATGGTTGGAAATGCTACTCGTTGGATGCTGCCTGAACTGCTGGATCCAGAAAATGGATCAGAATCCAGCAATGGAAATAGATGAACCATTAAAGATTCAACATGTTCAGCAGGTCTAGCAGCATATATGGTAAGGGAAACATTATTGGTTCTGCTCAATGATCTTTCCTCAGTTCTGGAAAAAAGATTACCAACCTGAAAGGTTAACTTTATTTCTCTGCACAGATGCAGGCTGACATGCACAGCATTTTATTGTGCTGTCTATTTTCATTTCAGATCGTTAATAGTCGTAGTATCATAATTTTACTTAAGTCATGCTATCTACTTTCTTAATGTTCAATAGTTTGACTGCAAAAAAAACTCAAGTTTACACAGCAACTTCAGTGGAATATGATTCCCTATAACATGGAACAGGCCTTTCGGCTCAACAAGTCCACACTGACCCTCCCAGACCCATTCCCCTACATTTACCCCTGACTAATGCACCTAACACTACAGGCAATTTAGCATGGCCAATTCACTTAACCTGCACATCTTTGGACTGTTGGAGGAAACCAGAGGAAATCCACACAGACACGGGGAGAATGTACAAACTGCACAGACAGTTGCCCGAGGCGGGAATTGAACCCAGGTCAGTGGCGCTTAAGACAGCAGTGCTAACCACTGAGCCATGTGCCGCTGGGATAAAATATCCCAAAGTACATCACAAAACATGTTACAACAAAACAGGATGCAGTCATGAAGAAACTAGCATCAGTCAACCAAAGGCTTATTCAAAGAGGTTAAGTCTTAAGGTCCATCTTAAAGGATGAAAATGAGATAGAGATGAAAGAGACATGTGCAACTGAAACGATGGAAACCAATGCTGGAGTGATTAAAATCTTGGATGCTCAAGTGGACAGAATTTGAAGATTGCACATATTTTGTAGGAGTGTGGTTGTGTGTAGGTGTGTGTGTTGGTGGTGATGGTTGTGGAGGGTGTTGTACAAATAAGGAGGGCAGTGCCATAAAAAGAATTATAACCAAGGATGACCATTTAAAATCAAGATGTTGTTTGACCAGGAGACAATGTACTTGACAAGCGAAGGGTAGGGGGCGGGGTGGGGGGGGGAAATAGGATTTGAAGTAATTCAGTACAACTTTATGGAGGAAAATGTGGAAGATCACGTTGGAAGAGTCAGGGTTAGAGATAACAAAGGCATGCATAAGGGTGTCAAAGTCAAATGATGTTATGAAAATGATCTTAATCTAGCTCAGAGATGAAGTCGTACCAGAAAGATCAATTATCAGTACTGCCTGATTGGCTTCACCCGCAAGGACATTATTAACTATTTCTGTTGTCTCTTCTAAAGTTATTGATCTGATTTGGAGTGTTATAACTTTATTTGTTTCACTTGCCAGTTAAATAGTATTAAAGAAAATTAGCACAAATACAGGTCAAGGGCTGGAATTTTACAATGAGTGTTTCATCTCCTGACTCCCCAATTCCTGTTTGCCACCTAAAGACACAAATCAGAATATACCATCTGGATGGTGCAATTCCAACATCATTCAATAAATTTGATAGCATCCAGGACAAAGCAACCCACTAGAATTGTACCAATAAATTTTCCTCCCTCAATGACAGCACACAATAGCAACCGTGTGCACCATCTACAAGCTGTCCTGTACAAACTAACCTTCACCAGCTGCACTGCTCCTTCATCAGCAGGTTTCAAACTTGTGACATTCACTGGAAGAACCAGTACTAGGAAGGTGCAAAGGAACATGAACATCTGTAATATCCCACCAAGTTTTATATATCCTCACTTTGAACTAAATCACCATGCCTTCACTGTTGCTGGACAAAACTCTGAAACTCTTTCCCTCACAGCATGCATATGTATGACTACAGTAACTTTTGGGAAAAAGTCACTTCTACCTACTGAAGGGGAATTACTTATGAGTAATATATGTTAGCCTTGCTATGATATCCACATTCCATGAATTAATACAAAGTATAAATCAAAAGCATTAAATTATCCACAAAATAGATTTGGAGATGCAATGGTTGATGAAAAAAATCCCATAATATATATTTTGTTTCAGCAGCAAGATGGATATGATATTTTACTGTTATATGATCAAAATAGTTACCTTTTTTCAGCATCTTCCAGTTTTCTATTCAGTTTGAAAATGAATCAATGGACAGTTAAACCCTGAGTACTAAGCAAAATAACTTTCTTAAGTATGCCTTTTGTTCATTACAATGCAAAATAAATTGCTCGGCAATATTTTCTCATCTTTCAAGTAAAAGTAAATCTGCAGCAATTGTAGGAATGTTGCATTTATAATATATATAATACCATTAACAACTCAGAACCTCAGAGCTCTGCTTAAGAGTCATCCAGACTCGAAATGTTAGTTTGCACACTCTCTGGATGCTGCCTGACCCACTGTGATTTCCAGCACTTTTTGTTTTCAGTACAGTTTCCAACATCTACATTAAATTGGATCAGGTCAGATTAACCAGCAGACCAATGGAGGTTGATTGTCATATCTTCCTAACTGGAAAGCAGCAGGACTTTCTATTCCCAGAGATGGAGAGTTTGGAGGCAGAACAGACATTTTATTAAGTGGGTTGGTGATTTACCTGAACACCTGTGTCTTCCAGAAATGTTTTGACTTTTGTACCTCACTGTCAATTGAAACCCTTACATAGCCAATTAAGGGCCTCATCCAATGTGGTTTGTACTAATAGCTTCAATTTAGCTTGTCACCATGTGCCATTCCTAATAGCTGCCAACCTGCAGGGATGGTTCATGACCAATGGCAATTAGTGTCTAATCAAGGGACTAGATATTGAGCAGGAGCTGTCTAGTGGGTGCCATCCTGGTCTTTGTTTGCAATTGCACTATCTTCCTGTCCCTGCAAACTGTAAGAATCTCACCTACCCATCATGTACTTTTATCCTGGGCACTAAGCAAATTTGGTCTGTCCAAAGTGCTCTTCGAAAAGTAGCCATGGCATCTTCTGTGGCATTGATGAGTGCAAGAGCTCCTAGCCTCTGATTGTCAGCAGCTCTCACTGGGTAGGATTTCTCTGAAGGACCTTGATTCTAGGGTAAAAGCCCACTCGTGTCCTCACCAGTTGTGATTGATGGGTAATTCAACAGGTCTACATTGGAAGAGGTAGTACAAGTCTCTCACTGGAGCTCCAGCTAGAAGGCAAAACCAGCCAATGTTTGGCAAAATTCTGCCCACTGTAACACTTCAATCTTTTACTTTATACCAACATCTCATGAGGGCCACCGTTAGGCCAATTGTTGCTGAATTTGTGGGTTATGCTACACCATGGAAAGAGAATCGATCTGTTGAAACATTTTCTTAAAATTTCCTTAACAATCATGGGAGTCAGCAATCTTGTCCTCAGCCGGTGATTCAAACCTACAATTTCTGGGATGAAGTTTGAAAAGAAAGCTGAACAAATTGCATACACATCATGTTTCTTACATATATTACCTAAAACTAAATCTTGGGGATGTACATTTAGTAGATTATATTTATAAGCATATGTAATGATTGATTTTATTTATGAAAGCACTGACATGAGAATTTTAAGAATTGCTCACATTGATGTTTTCACATTGTGCAGTATCTGAAGAAGGTGAATCATTAACATAAAAAGAATCATGGATGACAGTTGCCTTATAGACCCTTGCAACAGCTGTGATTAAAAATATTACCAAACATACAAGGGCTGAGAATAATAATGCATTGGATGTATTAGAGGCAACAGGATAATTCTTGCCTGAGGACCAAATATGTTAGCGAGTTTGAGAAGATTTGTAGCTCAGGTTGAGGTTCTGGATGTAGGTTTGAACGCTGAGTTGGAAGGTTCATTTTCAGACATTTTGTCACCAGACTAGGTAACATTATTAGTGAGCCTCCGGATGAAGCACTGGTGGTTTGGCCCTATTTCTGTTTGTGTTTTAGGTTTCCTTGGGCTGATGATGCCCTTTCCTGTAGTGCTGTCATTTCCTGTGGTGACGACATTTCCTTTTCTCAGGGGAAATGACGTCACCACAGGAAAGGGCCATCACCAAGCCAAGGAAACCTAAACACATAAATAGAAAGCAGCCATATCACCAATGCTTCATCCGGAGACTCATTGATGATGATATCTAGTATGGTGTCAAAATGTATGAAAACAAACCATTCAGCTCAGGGAGCAAACCTACATCCAGAACCAAATATGTTCCTCTGGATGCCTTAAGAGAAATCTGAGACTCTCATACAGAAGGTTCCCTAACCAGCTATCCGCTTACAAATTAAAATTCACTCATTTGTGCCTCCTTTTGTCTCTCCCTGTTTTATATTTTGTGTTTCATGGCTTCTATTTGTTTCCATTGTTCTCAGGTTTTCAGTTGTATAAAACTCTGCTTGTCTTTTCCTCTCTGAATACCTGTCACGTTTTAGATATTTTCTAATTAACCAGTTCAGAGATGTTATTACACACCTCTAGAGAACATGGGACTTGAGCCCAGGCCTCTTGGTTCAGAGGTGGGGCACTACCTATGCACCATTGGAACCCTCAAGGGACCGTAGGAAGCAATAGCATCCAAGTTGCATATTAATGGGAATGTAAATAATCTGTCACTTTTTATGTAGGTATGAAATCCTCATTTCCTATCTTTCTGCGTATACTGCCTGGGTATTATTACTTCCGTTCTGGCATTCTCTGGCAATGCTTCTCACATTTGCTCCATGTTATGTCTGTCTCTCTTTGTTCTTTTGTACCCCTCACTGTCTATATTTCCTTTCATGTTTTCCCAAGCCGCTCTGAGGTAGAGAAGCAAAAACTGTTCTGCAGCTATCAAGGTTAGAGCCAATCAAATTAACCATATCACCTCTTCATTCCCTTTGCCTCTGCTGTGTACAATTCTGACTTACCCAAGTAAACAGGCAGGCAATATTTTCCTATGTTAGTGCAAATGCCTCTGTGCAAAGTAAGATGACAAAAAGGCTTAACCGACCCAATGTAATCCACGTAAATCATAACTTGTCGAGTGAAATTTATATAAACTTTGGGATTAACAGAAGATTCATGTAAGAGCCTAATGTTGCAATATACAATTCTGTTAAAGCATATAGTACTGCAATATACCGTATTTTTGCTGGCGGTTAGGGAAATGCATTTAGCTCACCAGTTGAACAGACATAAATAACCAGTTGAGATGGGATTTAAAATTAAGGAATTACACAGAGAAACAAAATGTGTAATGACAATGGAGGAAATAAAAGTATGAGTATTTTTAGAAAATTATATATTGCACAGATTTAAAGCAGTAATTTCATTTGGATTCACTGACAATTTTTAACCTCAACTAAAAATGTATGATTTTTGCCTCAATCATATTCGACTTCAAATGGTTGACCAAACATTGCACAATTATGGCATTTGTCTATTTTATTTGATTTTGCTGAGTGCACATCCAGATACACAAGTTCACTGCACAAAACCAATATCAATGCTTATCTAGGTCACTTACAGATAATCAGACAGTTGTAGTCTAAAGAAAACGCAGTCCAATCATCCTGAAAGGTAGGGCTTATACCATAATAAAAATGGATAGAATGCATGAATTAGAGCTTGTCTCCTATGAGATAATTGCACACTGAATATCTTTGTTTACCTTCTTTATCTTGTTATTCATATGTTTAAAATAAAATCAATGACGTATGCATCCTGCTATTCCTCATTTTATGTTCTTTCTGGTATGTACAATTATGAAATCATGAGGGAAAACATGCAATATTTTTCTAAACAATGTTCCTCCTACACTTAGAGGTATACTAAAAACTAAGGGAGAGGAACCACTTTGACTTGTCCTCTATTTGTTCAAACAATGCGTTGTAGACAAATTATAAGGATTAGACTGTAATTTGCAATTTTATGTTGTGTTATTTTAGTGCGCCGGTGTATTGTAAAGATGACCTTCTAATCATGTCCCTCAATTTTAGTAGTGTACAGCTATTTTCTGTTGTCTATTATCAGGAAATGATCATTTATTCACTTTTTTTCTTTTTTAAAAATTGCTCATGGAATGTGGGCATCACAGGCCAGGTTAGCTTTTTGCCCATCCCTAATTGAGACGTTGGTGATCCGACTTTTTAAATAGTTTAAATTGGTTGAAATAGGTCTACTCACTGTAGTGTAAGGAAGGGGGTCCCAGGGTCCTGACCCAGCAATAGTGAAAGAATGGTGACCTAGTTCCAAATCAGAATGGTGTGTACCTTGGTGGGGAACGTGCAGATGATATCCTTCTTTTCATGTACCTGTTAACCTTTTTTAAATGATCTATGCTATTCTAATTTTATAAACTCAACCTAGCTATATCAGGATGCTAAATGTTTTAATCCACTTATTAAATGCAGACCTGTTCCTCAGAGTATTGTGCGTTTATGTCTTTTAGTGTTCTCACCATGTTAGATATATATTCTCTTTTTTTTTTAATTTTAAGATGCCCTCTTTTATTTTCAGAGTCACTTTATCTTTAAAGTGTTGTGTCTTATGTTTAATGAAAAATATTGGTTATCTGTCGTTGAAAACAATCTACAACAGATTAAGAAAATGTCAAACATTTTTTGTGCTCATTCATTGATTGCTGTTTTACATTACATTCCTACCCTTCAGTGTAGCAGATACAAAACAGATGCAAAGAGGTGTCGGAGGGGTATCAAGAACTTACAGAAAGTAGGTTAATGGTCTCATTGCATGTGATATGGATTTACATAATACCTTGGGAAATGCTCACTTGTAATGCAGCAAACCGGCAATGGGAACACGTAGCAATAGGAATTTCGTACAGCCTTCCTAATTCAGTTGTCTGAATGATGATCAGTTAGTCATAAACTGAAACCGTGACAACCATTTCTATGGGGCCGCAATATAGACATCTGTTTTGGCAAAATAATAAAAGCAAAAACATTGCTGATACTGGAATTCTGCACTTAAAAAGAGTCCACAAAATCGCTCATCAAGTTTGATAGCGTCTGTCGAGAGAGATGCACAATTAACGCTTCAAGTATGAGTTCTTCAGAACTGAGGAAGGTAAAAATATGATTAATTGCACACCACGGAAAGGAAGGAGGGATAGGAAGAACAGAAGGGAAGGTATAGGATAGAGTAAAGGGTGGGAGAGATTAAATATCAAAAGGGCAAAGGGAGTTATAATGATTGTGGTGAAAAAACACAGCCTGTTTTCAGTAAGAATGACTGATAGAATAATGTACAACTTCCAGACAGCAATTTAGCAACACTTTTACACAAAGTGTATCTTAAAGAGTAATGACACGTGATATTTGAAAGTGTAGCTAATTGTTAATATTTGGTTATCTTATTTAATGTTTGAAAACTGCACACCCATTCAGAAAGAAAATTCTTTTGGTGGTTTACCAGGACTAAATTGCAGGACAGTCTGCTTCATTGTGTAGTGTGCACGTGCAACGATGAGAAACTGAAAGAACAGAAAAAAGCCATTAAAGTATCCATAGCACTTAATAAGGTGGTGAACATGCAATAATTCCCCCCACCCTCCACCTCCATAGAGACAATTCACTGCTGCCGAGCAAGAATTCACTGTGTATTCTAGTGTCCCACTAAAACATTACTGAAAGATCAATAATATTTGAGAGAAACAACACAAATTACCAATCATACGAGTACTCTGCCATGTTTTCCACATTTCTTTGTCACTGAAACTTAAGCAGGAGATTGGAAGCTGTGGAAATTTACCCCAGCGTGTTGAGAAGTTTTCAAAAAGGCTTCATGATTTTTGGTATGTAGAATCCCTGCAGGAACAAGCCATTCATGCTTTTGTCCACACTGACCTTAAGAGCATCCACCCAGACTCTCCTTCCTACCCTAACCCTGTAACCTTGAATTTCCCATGGCTAATCCCTGGTCACTAGACAATTTCACATGTCCAATCCACCCAAACTGAAGATCTTTGGACTGTAGGAGGAAACCGGAGCGTCCGGAGGAAACCCATGCAGACATTTAGAGAATATGCAAACTCCACACAGTCACCTAAACCAGGATCCTGGTGCTGTGAGGCAGCAGTGTTAACCACCGTGCCAATCCATTTCAAGAGTTGTGTTTATTAGCTAGACATATACAAATATAATGGAAAAGTATCGGAATCATATTTCTTTCCCTGATCTCAAAACAAAATTAAAATGGAAACTGGTTACTTTAGCATGTTTTCAAATACTTTTCAAAGACCAGTGCTTCCAGCTATTTGTACACGGAGGAAAAAATAGAAATTGCTGGAGAGACTCACCAGGTCTGGCAGCATCTGTGAAGAGAAGAATTAACATTTTGAGTCCATTGAAGAAGGGTCATTGGACTTGAAATGAATTGCATTATCTTCACAGATGCTGCCAGACTTGGTGAGTTTCTCCGGCAATTTCTGTTCTTCTATCCCGAGCAAGTTATCATGATCTGTACCTATTGTTATCATGCAACCTTGGTCCCTAAGTGCCTTTTCAGTTTAGGCTATGGTCTGTCATCTACCAACAATAAACAAGGCCTAGACTTTGCACTGAGGAAGGAGTGGTGGCAGCAAATGCACTCAAGCCAGAATACTACAGGCTGATATTGGTGCTACCTAAAGAAAAATCAAGAATTGGATTTATTAGAATCAGCTACTTGAAATATATGCATAAATAAACAAATTTATTTTTAAATGTGGCTGCTCAGATCTTCTGCTGTGAATGTTTATATTATGTGAAACAACTATATCTGCCATAAAACCTAATGAGGACCAAATTGACTGACTATATTGTAGCAAATGCAGTTAAAGGGAAGTGATCACCAGGGAAACTATCTTTCTGAATAGTTTGCAGGTGACAGGAACATTCTGGCCACCCAGAATAATGCCTACCTCTGTTTTAACTCTATCAATGTTTGACAGCCTCTGTAAGTGCACACGCAGTTTATGAAAGTTGCTATTGGCTTTTCTAATCATTGAGCAACTCAGCAATATAAACCTGGACGTTTCTAAGTTCAGTTCCAAACCTATGCTGTGTTAGCTGATTTTAGCTGGATTGGTATAGGTTGCTAATGTTAGGCTGGGCAACTCCAGATTAATGAGTGGAAAAACAGTCAGGACTTCCTGCTTGTGTTCATTGTTCACTGGTAACTGCTGTAAATGGACATATGCCGACGTTGAATGATAAGAAGCGTTGGAATATATAAGCATAAATAAAAGGAACATTTTATTAAATTAGCCAGTTCCAGAGTTGAAAACAAGAATTTTGCTATTTATATTTGTCAGTTGATTATCTTTATAAACACTGTCTTAAGCTTTCTGATCACAAAAACGAAAGAACTTCTGGAAAACAGAAACAAAACCCAAAACAAAAATTGCTGGAAAAACTCAACAGGTCTGGCAGCATACGTGGATAGAAATCAGAGTTAATGTTTTGGGTCCAGTAACCCATCTTCAGAACTGATGGTAACAAGGAAAAGGTTGGTATTTATGCAGAAGATGAGGTGAACAGGGGGGACAGTAAATGATAGGTGGAGATAGAGCCCAGAGAGAGACACAGTCAGGCAGACAAATGGATGGTTAAAGATCAGTCTGGGGAAATGAGTAGCTGCTGTGGTTGATTGGTAGCAGACAATGTGTGTTAGCAACCCCTGTGATGACAAGGCCCGGTGTATGTGGGGGTTGGGGTAAGGGCATGAGAGAAAGTTTTCAGGCCCGAAAATTGTTGAATTCAAAATTAATTCTAGAAGGTTGCAGGATTCCCAAGTGGAAAATGAGGTGTTGTTCTTCCAGCTTGCGCTGAGCTTTGCTGGAGAACTGTAAGAGGCCTGAGACAGAGACAAAGGCCAGGGAACAGGGTGGTGTGTTGACATTGTCAGGAACTGCAAGTTCAAGATCTTTTTTGTGGACAGACTGGAGGTGTTCTGAAAAGCAGACACCCAGTCTGAGCTTCGTTTCCCCAATGTCATTAAAAATCATATGACACCAGGTTATATAGTCCACCAGGTTTATTTGAAAATACAAGCTTTCAGAGTGCTGCTCTTTCATCAGGTAGCTAGTTGGCACGATACGTAGGACACAGAATTTATATGTAAAAGATCAAAGGGTCATACAACTGATGCAAGGTGTTAGACAAACCTAGATGGCTGGGGATTGTGACTTGAAAGAAATTCTGGAATTTACATATCAATCCAAATGAAACCTGCATTTCCATTCTAAGTCATTACAAAGTTAACAACTGCCTAGTTTGTCTAGTACATCACATCAGTTGTATGACATTTTCTCTTTTACTCATAAATTCTGTGTCCTGTGTGGGAACTAGAGGAATTACAATCCAATTTGGGACTCTGTGATGGATACAGCTCATTTTGTAATAAAACAGTATACTTCTGTCTGTAAAGGCCACACAAAAATAAATTAATTGACAAGGTTGGATATAAGCAGTAAAGTGAATACAAAATAAACTACCTTACTAACACATGACCATAAAATATAGAGTAGAATTAGGCATTTTGACCCATTAAGTTCTTTGATATTCAATATGCTTAGAGTCATAGAGACATACAGTATGCAAACAGACCATTAGGTTTAACTCATCCTTGTCGACCAGATGTCCGAACCTAATCTAGTCCCATTCGCCAGCACTTGACCCATATCACTCTAAACCCTTCCTATTCATATACCCATCCAGATGCTTTTTAAATGCTGTAATTGTATCAGCCTCCACCACTTCCACTGGCAGCACATTCCATACACCTACCACCCTCTGAAACATTTGCACCTTAGGTCTCTTTTGTATCTTTCCCCTCTCACCCCATACCTATGCCATCTAGTTCTGGACTCCCCCACCCCAGGGAAAAGACCTGGTCTACTTATCCTATCCATGCCCCTCATGATTTTACTAACCTCTATACGGTTACCCCTCAGCATCCAACACTCCAGCCCCGGCCTATTCAGCATCTCCCTACAGCTCAAATTTTTCAGTTCTGGCAACATCCTTGTAACTTTTTTCTGAACCCGTTCAAGTTTCACAACATCCTTTCTATAGGAAGGAGACCAGAATTGCACACAATATTCCAACAGTGTCCTAACCAATGTCCTGTACAGCCGCAACATGACCTTTCAACTATACTCAATGCTCTGACCAATAAAGGAAAGCATTCCAAGCACCTTCTTCACTATCCTATATACCTGCGACTCCACTTTCAAGGAGCTATGAACCTGCACTCTTTGTTCAGCAACACTCCCTAGGACATGACTATTAAGTGTATATATCCTGCACTGATTTGCTTTTCCAAAATGCAGCACATCACCTTTATCTAAATTAAATTTCACCTGCCACTACTCAGCCCATTGGTCCATCTGATCAAGATCCTGTCGTACTCTGAGGTAACCTTCTTCGCTGACCACTACACCTCCAACTTTGGTCTCATCTGCAAACTTACTAACTATACCTCTTATGTTCATATCTAAATCATTTACATGAATGATGAAAACAAATGGCGCAGCACCGATCCTTTTGGAACACCACTGTCACAAGCCACCACTCTGAAAAGCAACCCTCCATCACCACACTCTTGAGCCAAGACTTGGCCTACACAGCCTTCTGTGGTAGAGTTCCACAGATTGACCACCCTCTGGCTGAAGAAATTACTCCTCATCTCACTTCAAAAGAATCGTGCCTTTACTTTGAGACTATGCCTTCAGATTGTAGTCTCTCCTACTGATGGAAAGGACCTGAGGGCATTCATTGATACTTGGTTGAAAGAGCACGTTTATAGATGGTGAATGGGACTGAATTAGGATCGAAGTAATGATTTTAAATCGTATGAGGAACAGCTGCTTTGATGAAGTAATAGTGGGCAATCTTTTAAATTGTACCTTGTCTTTTGTGATTTAAATTGTTGCTTCTAGAGTTATTATTGCTTGCAACATTTTCTCAAAGATGACTGATTTGTAATGGTGATTTAAAGTAAAGATAAGTTTTCCATGTTTAAAATGATTATGGAATTGCATTTCTCATAAATAATGGAAGTATATTAAAGTGTTCCTCACTGCAGACAATATAGACTTTAACTGTAACTAAAGCACTTTGGGCTGTTCAAAATGCAAGTATTGAGTACTGAACAGTGATAGGAGAAAGGTTGAGGAAGTCACCAAAGACGTGTTCAAACAGTTACATTTTGAGAATTTCTTTGGAAAGTAGAGAACTACTTTGGAATCCCTGCAGAGTGAAAGCAGGCCATTCAGCCCATTGAGTAGACACTGACCCTCCAAGGAACATCCCACTCAGACTGACTCCATCTATTTAACCCTGAATTTCCCATGGCTAATCCACCTAGCCTGTACATCCCTGGACACTATGGGTAATTTAGCATGGCCAATCTTTGGACTGTGGGATGAATCCGGAGCAACTGAAGGAAACCCGCGCAGGCATGGGGAGAATGTGCAAACTCCACATAGACAGTCACCCAAGGGTGGAATCAAATGTGAGCCCCAAGCGCTGTGAGACAGCAGTGCTAACGCCTGAGCCACTGTGCCATCCATAGATTTAGGAAGAAGGTCCACTATGTGTGGCTTAAATGACTGAAAATTGAGTGATAGGGGATAGACTGAAGAGAAGGTGGGAAAATACACAAGGTAACAGAGCTGGAAGAACAAAAGGCATAGGGGGCCTCCAACAGCACATGGACTGTAGGTTCAAGCAGCAGCTCATCACCACCTTCTCAAGGGCAATAAAGGAAGGGCAATAAATGCTGGCCAGCCAGCAATGCCCATGTTCCACAAGTGGCTAAAAAATTCTAACTTTATTTAAATTAGTTCATTAACAGGAGGATTGCGATTTACTTTCTTGAGTTCTTGCTGCCATCTGCTGGTAACTTTTCAAATCTGGATATCACAAATCCTTTGAATAAATAATCAAGATAGCATAATGAAAACATTCTACAAAATTCTACAGTTTACATGTAATACATTGTTTCTACTTCTTCCCCTCAAAAATGTTAAATGTCTATGATGGGGAAATAGTGACTACATCCACTAAATTTCCACCTTCAGAATCTAGCTTCAACTGATAGCTAAAAGACCATCAGAAAGGCTTCTGTCTGAAGTGAGTTTTAGTGGATGTAACAATATATTAATAATATTTAATATTACTTGCCACAGTGCTTTTCAAGGATTGGAGCTTTCAGCATTTTGCTGGACTCTTAGCAATCCATTCAGAAAAAAATGCTGCATTCCCCATTTATCATGAATAAGAGGACAATTCATCAAAAACCAATCTATGAAATCAAATGTTTGGAGTACGTCTTGCATCCATCATAAACAAATCATGGTTTTTTTTGGTCAATGGCCATTTTTAAGATAATCTGAAACTGCTATCTTAATAAAGACACATTACATAGTGTCACTGATAAAATACAGCTAGCAATATATTCATCACCTGATAGAAATGCAATAAATCAAATTTTGAAAAGAACAAATTTGAAATCTTTTAAGTCATTTAGGGAGGTGATCACCTGGCTGAAGGAATAGTATGGGAAAGAAGAGTATCATTTTATGGGCAGTACCTCCATCACTGGGACATGGAGGAAGTGTACCATTGGTTAAAAACTCCACCTGATTGAACTGGGATGAAGATCGAAATGGAAAGAATAAATAGGATTGTCATGAGGACTTCAAGCTGTTAAATGGAAGGAAGGTTCAGGTGGAAATGGTTGTATAAATAATAGTCTGGGAACAAAAAAAGGGGAAGAAAGTATAATAACCATTGAAAAATGTGCTTTGGACATTCTTGGAAAAGCTATGATCAAAAGTGATCAAATCAGGAGAGAGAAATAAGAAATGTGTGAGAATAACATTAGAGCAGAAGGACAATTTAAGATATGTGCTTATTCTACTAAGTATAAGAAATAAGCCAAATTAATTGCTGGTGCATTTCAATTTGGGTGGTATGACATGGTGGAACATGAACAGGAATTAAATATACTTGGTTAAAATGCCTACAAGAAGAAAGGAATAATAGTTGAGGAAAATTGTTACTTAGGATTAATGTTAAATCACTTCCATGTTAAGAGAGTGATTAAAACAAGATGTAAGCAGGATGTTGAGATGTTGTGCACAGAAATACGAAATGGGAAATGATTGAGATTGTAAGAAAGTTGTGTATCGGCCCCTGTAGCAACTGTGAAATACTAGACTACAAAAATGCAGAAATTAGGCAATCAAATGGCAAAATCGGAATGTTTATAATTGGGGATTTAACTAGCAAATAGATCGGGATAAGCAAACTACTTCAGTCGAGGAAGAAGAAAGCATAGACAGTCCTGCATCCTCAGGTGAAGAGAAGGAGAAATGGACTGCAATCATTCACCTGGCTGCTCAAGAAAGTAGAGATGGCCTGAGCAGAGCATGGTTTTGCCAAGCTGAGTGTAAAGGACCACAAGATCATGGGATAAACGTATAGTTACACACATCTCCCCACATCCTCCCTACACAAATGGTGGACATGGAACAATTGATAGAAATAATTGCAGAAATCAAACTGGTTCTGAACAGATTAGTAGAGGTGATGGAGTGATGAAATACATCGAAACATTAAAAAATGAGGAGCAGGAGTAGGCTCTTTGGCCCTTCAAGCCTGCCCCACTATTCAATATGACCGTGGCTAATCAGCCAACTCAGTACCCTGTTCCCACTTTCTCTCCATATCTTTCAATCCCTAAGAACCTCTCCATCTCCATTAATGACGACTGACTTGACATTGACATTTTTTTACAAACCCACTGACTCCCACAGCTACCTGGATTACACCTCTTCCCACCCTACCTCTTGCAAAAATGCCATCCCGTATTCCCAATTCCTCCGCATCCGCCGTAGCTGCTCCCAGGAAGACCAGTTCCACCACAGAACACACCAGATGGCCTCCTTCTTTAGAGACCACTATTTCCCTTCCCATGTGGTTAAAGATGCCCTCCAACGTATCTTGTCCACATCCCGCACCTCCGCCCTCAGATCCCACCCCTCCAACCATAACAAGGACAGAACGCCCCTGGTGCTCACCTTCCACCCTACAAACCTTCACATAAACCAAATCATCCACCGACATTTCCGCCACATCCAAAAAGACCCCACCACCAGGGATATATTTCCCTCCCCACCCCTTTCCACCTTCCGCAAAGACCGTTCCCTCCATGACTACCTGGTCAGGTCCGTGCCCCCCTACAACCCACCCTCCCATCCTGGCACTTTCCCCTGCCACTGCAGGAACTGTAAAACCTGCACCCGCACCTCCTCTCTCACTTCTAACCAGGACCTAAAGGAGCCTTCCACATCCATCCACTTCCACCTGCACATCCACTAATATCATTTATTGTATCCGTTGCTCCCGATGCGGTCTCCTCTACATTGGGGAGATTGGACGCCTCCTAGCAGAGCACTTTAGGGAATATCTCCGGGACACCCACACCAATCAACCACACCGCTCCGTGGCCCAACCTTTCAACTCTCCCTTCCACTCTGCCGAGGACATGGAGGTCCTGGGCCTCCTTCACTACCGCTCCCTCACCACCAGACACCTGGAGGAAGAACGCCTCATCATCTGCCTCGGAACACTTCAACCCCAGGGCATCAATGTGGACTTCAACAGTTTCCTCATTTCCCCTTCCCCCACCTTTGGAAGTTCCAAACTTCCAGCTCAGCATTGTCCCCATGACTTGTCCGGACTTGTCCTACCTGCCTATCACTCCACCCTCTCCTCCCTGACCTATCACCTCCATCCCCTTCCCCACTCACCCATTATACTCTATGCTACTTTCTCCCCACCCCCACCCTCCTCCAGCTTATCTCTCCACACTTCAGGCTCATTGCCTTTATTCCAGATGAAGGGCTTTTGCCTGAAATGTCGATTTCACTGTATTTTGGATGCTGCCTGAACTGCTGTGCTCTTCCAGCACCACTGACCCAGAACCTGTACAATTATAGCAAGGCATCATTGCTCCTGTACTTGAATCCTTTTTCTATAAAAGCCAATATACCATTTTCCTTCTTCACCACCTGCTGTAGCTGCATACTTACTTTCAGTGACTGATGCACAGCGGTGCCCAGGTCTCATTGTGCCTTCTATCCTAATCGAGATAATAGTCTGCCTTTTCTGCAACCAAAGTGGACAACCTCACATTTATACACATTATACTGTTTCTGCCATGTACTCACTCAACTTGTCCAAACCACGCTGAACTATCTCTGCATCCGCTTCAAAAAAAAAGCTGGTTTATATACAGATTCTGGCACTAAAAATAAAAATCTGGTAACATTGAAAGAAAAGTAGACATAAAGTTATTAAATTGTTATAAAATGAAACTGGTCATTAATGTGTTTAAGGGAAGTAAATTATTATTTTTACCTAGGGTTTTGATATTCCAGCAACACATGTTAAAGAAAAGTTATTTTAGGGAGTAAGTGCCAGTGTCCACTAAAATGATTATACAACAAAGAAGGAGTGAGTTATGGATATATTTCTTTACCATGACACAAGATAAAAAGTCTCTATGGAGAGAATAGCATTAGATTTGGATTTCTCCAGCATAGGATATTTCCTTAGAATCAGTGGAGATCTTTATGCACGCAGGGTTTTATTTCTTGACCAGTTTACTCTCTTCCTTTTGTACTTTCCCTTTAATTTTTTACAAACATTCATTCATTGGATGAGTGCATCACTGGCAAGGCCAGCCTTTGTTGTCCAGAGGGCAGTTAACAGTCATACACATTGTTTTAGGGTCTGGAGTCACATATTGACCAGATTAGGTAAGGATGGCAGTTTCCTTCCCTGCAGGGCATTACTGATCCAGATTTTTTTTTGTTCCCTGATAACTGGCAATGGATTCATGGTCATCATTGGACTCTTAATTCCAGTTTTTTTATTGGATTTAAATTCTACCATCTGCCGTGATTGGACTTAATCCTGGGTCCCCTAGATTAACAGTGCAGTGATAATACCACCAGGCCATTGCCTCTCACTTTGAAGAATTGAAAAGAAAAATAAACATTTAACTGTCTGGCATTTAAAAGTCCATTGGTGGGCTGTCTTAGAAGGTGCAATTTATCACAACATGTACGTATAATAAATTGTTATTAAAATAGGATGTTTAAACTGCTTTTCTGAAAGTAAAATATTTCAACTACATAGTTCAGAAACTAGCTTATAGCTTATCCGAGAGCAGTGAAAAATAAGTTGGTACATAGGCAGTTGCCTGCCAAATGACAACAAGGTTTAGAAAGATGTGCTTCAGAATGCATCTCTCACTGTTTTTGGTCTAGGTGACCTGCGTAGGCCTATTCCTTTTACAAAGCTAATAACAGATTAGGTTCTTGTGGTGCAGTGGTAATGTTCCTGTTACATCACACTTGTTTTAGAGGTGTGCCATAGCAATTCTGAACAAGTTGATTGAAAATATCGACAGTGCTACTGACCAGAATCACTCCCAGCAATATGAGGCTGTGTTGTTTGTGTTTAGTGACTCCAGCTCCTCCTTCAGTTTTTGCAGCCTGCAGTGCGATGCCATTGTTCCCAGCTCCTAACATCTCATCAGTACTTCCAGACCCAGGCTGGTGCACCCAGAACCACTCTCTGCAGTGCTTCCACACCCTAACAATCACCTCCAATGCTGTCCAAGTTTTCAGGTGCTCCCACATCCATAGGACACAATATTCCTATTATCCAGCTCCATGTTTCAAGAGGCCAGCAGTCCATCAGTGCTCTGTGATTCCAGCAGTGAAAACCTCACTACCCCACCAGGATTCTGATCATATCAGCTTCCCTATTCAGTGAAGACACTCAACCTCCAAGATGCTTTTAGTGTCCAGAACCAGCTGGGATGGTTCTGCTTGCCCTTCTGAGCACTGTTATCTCCAAGTCCTCGCCAAGTATTTCCATCCACCCATTACTAAACACCAACAGGCATCAAAGCTCTTCACAGAACTCACACTCGTGCTCCAGTCTCCAGCCCTCCTCCGTATGAATATTCAGATCAAAGTTCCCAAAAAATACTTGCAGGCACCAACCACTAATTGCTCAGAAATATCCAGCATGTCCAGGTGCCTCCTCCCCTCAGTACTTCACTCTAAATCCATGCCAGACTGCAGATATTTCCTTTTACCTCCTCACATGCAGCAATTCTGATTTCCTGCCTCCTCCAAGCCACAGGCTACTCCATCCTACCCGGCGATAGTAGTTAAACTCTTTCTCACTTAAGAATTGGAAATGGAGTATACCAATCAAACAACATGTGAGATAAATGCAGGTATACTGGAAGACATTCAGAAGACAGAACAGATAGAGGAAAGACCAGACATCTTGGAAGGGTGAGAGTGAAAAAAATGAAGTGGAAGACTGCAGACCTGACAGTTTGCTGGTCTAGGATAAAGTTTTTTTTTTAAGATTAGATTCCCTCCAGTGTGGAAACAGGCCCTTCAGCCCAACAAGTCCACACCGACCCTCTGAAGAGCAACACACCCAAACCCATTCCTCTACATTTACCCCTGACTAATCCACCAGGTAATTTAGAATGGCCAATGCACCTAACTTGCACATCTTTGGAGGAAAGCAGAGCACCCGGAGGAAACCCACGCAGACACGAGGAGAATATGCAAACTCTGCACAGACAGTTGCCAGTGGTGGGAATTGAACCTGGGTCCCTGGCGCTGTAAGGCAGCAGTACTAACCACTGAGCCACCCATGTTTTAAATGGGAGAACTAGAGCAGGTCAGAGATAGAGAAGAATGTTGGCAGGCAGACAGTGAGAATTTTGCATAGAAACAGTTTGTTACAGGAGGAGAAGTAAAATTACTTTCAGGAATATCAGATGATTACTGCAGTTGCAAACATTTCTTCCCTAAACCCACTTAAGGTAAATAGGGTAATAACAGTGGAAAATAGGAATTTTATAAAATTGTATAAAGCAATGTGTTATTAGTGGAAATTAATTTCAAATGAGGAAACACTGACCTATTTATGTGGTATTTTCCAAGGTTATATTTACTGTGATCAAGATTAATCCTGGTAAATCATTGTTACACTAAGGACATGTTAGTAAACATGAATGATAGGAGAACATCAGGAGATGAAATGTCAATGAAGAATAGGTATGAGAAACAAAAGACAAGACAGTCTCTGTAACTTACTGTGTGAACCAAAGATGCTTCAGTAAACCCCTGTCAGACAGGAGTGTGATGCTGAATTCCTATGAGAGCATTACATTACTATTCTTTGCCAAAACGAAATGGACTTGAAACAAATGGCTGCTCTGAGCATGCCAGTGATTTTCCATGAGAAACGAGAGTGTACAAGTGAAGTTGGTGGGCAGTACTGGAATCCCATGGATGTAGAAGAAATAAAAACCTCCTAAGCAGCATGGTGAGTTGCTGCAAGAATGAAGAATACTGTGGGTAAACATCTGTAAAATGACCATGCACGGATCAGAGTGAGGAGAAGGAGCATTGCTATGCGTCGCCATGACAACTGCCACTGCAGTGAGTGCTTGGAGTCTAAATATCAGGCTGCAAAATTGTGACAACTGCTTTGAAGACGGCTGTGCTAAAGAATTATGTTGTCATTTCAGGCTGCGGTGTATTATTGCAAGAAAGAAAAATGGTTAAGACAGCACATGCAAGACAGCACATGCAAGAAAGAAAAGAATGCATAAATATCCATTGTTAATTCTGGTGAGAGTCATGAGATACTCTTGAGAAATGAGGGCCTTTATATTCCAGTGTAAAACAGAGCGTATTCCCTGCACGTAACTTAACCATCTGCTGTCAGAAACAGATGTTTCAGCTGACCAACAAGTTCCATAAGAAACAAAAAAGGCAACAAAATCCTCCTTCAAAATGGAGGGAATGTGGCATCATAGATAAGAACACTTTTGTTTTTTTTGTTTGTGGGATGTGGATGTCTTTGGCCATACCAGCATATGTAGTTCAACTCTAATTGCCCAGCGTCAACCACATTGCTGTAGGCCTAGAGTCACATGTAGGCCAGATGGGATGAGGATGACAGATTTCCTTCCCCTAAGGACATTTAACCTCTTACAACAATTAACATTGGTTACTTGTTTGCAGCAAGGCTAGCGTTTAACCCAGATTTTTAATAAATTCAAACTTCACTACTTCATTAATTTATTTCATAGTGTGGAAACAGGCCATTTGGCCCAACAAATCCACACCGACCCTCCGAAGATTATCCCACCCAGAACCATTCCCCTACCCTATTACTCTACATTTCCCCTGATTAATGTATCTAACTTACACATCGTTGAGCACTATGGGCAATTCACCTAACCTGCACGTCTTTGGACCGTGGGAGGTAACCGGAACACCCAGAGGAAACCCATGCAGACATGGGGAGAATGTGCAAACTCCAAACAGACGGTCACCCGAGGCTGGTCTCAAACCTGAGCTCCTGGCGCTGTGAGGCAGTAGTGCTAATCACTGAGCCACAGTGCCACTCTTTTAATTAAATAAAAAAATGATTTATTATTATTGTCATGTACCTAAGTACAGTGAAAAGTGTTGTTTTGTTTGCAGTACAGGAAGATAATACAATACATGCGGGGACACAGAGAGTGAGATCAACATCTGGTCGGCATGGACAGGTTGGACTGAAGGGTCTGTTTCCGTGCTGTACATCTCTATGACTCTATGACTCTAAGCCCATTCAGAAGTGTAATAACGGTGAAGAAGAAGCTATTATTGAATCTTTCTGTACATGTACAAACTTTTATACCTTCTACCCTCAGAATATTTGCCTGGGATTCTGAATTACTATCAAGGAAGCCAGTAAGAACGTGTCCATTCGGTTTTCTCAGATGGTCAGACACAGTTGCTGATGTAAGAGAGGGTACAGGTTCAGTAACAAGTTCTTGCATTTCTCCATGACAGGGTAACAGCAGTCACCAGAAGGGGAAGAAGCACAAGATGCTAGGTTTTTCTCAGCAGCAGCACTGTTGCCATCTCTCAGCATGATGTCTCTGAAATCTCATATGATGCTTTAGCACGACATTCACGCACAGTCTCCACCAGCTCAGAGACATTCACCTTGGTGGGTCTGCTATCTAGAGTAGAGAAAGTAAGGACTACAGCTGCTGGAGATCCTGATGAAGGGCTTATGCCCGAAATGTTGATTCTCCTGCCCTTCGGATGCTGCCTGACCTGCGGTGGTCTTCCAGCATCACACTCTCGACTGCTATCTGGGTCACAACTATGGCATGCAGAGCACTGACTCTCCCTCTCCTGAACTAATGCGCTCCATCCCATCCTAGTCAGACTGAGACCCTCTGTCTGCTTTGCTATTTTGTCCCTGACCTGTCACATCGAATCACTGCCACACTCCCTCCTCTTTGTCGTTCTGCTTGTACTTTAACTTGAAGCAACCATAATTTAAAACAAATTAAAACAGAAACTCTGCAGGTCTGGCAGCATTTGTGGAGAAAAAGCAGAGTTAATGTTTCAAGTCTTCCTTCTTCAGAACTAATAGGAAGAGATAAAGTCTGTGGAATGTGGAACAGACATGAATGAGCAGTCCTGTTTGTGGATTTTGGAAATGAGGTGGGAGAAGGCTCTATGGAGGTTGACAGGCTATGATCTTGGAAGCTGTTGGAGGGAGATCCCCAGATAAAATGAGATTAGTGATTATAGCCTAGTGTTCAATGGTGGGCAACAGTCTACATTGTACAGCTGTCTGACACCTCCTCCTATCTCCCCTGGACTGTTGCCCACCATTGAACACCAGGCTATAATCACTAATCTCATTTTATCTGGGGATGTACAATGTAGAGAGCAGTACATCAGACAACAGCACCCCACCCTTGTTGGCAGGTTTAATAACAAAGTCAGGGTCGGATCTGCGAGCATGAAGTACACTCAGTTCAGAGGGAGACAGGTTTGAATGGATGAGGGTTGGGAATTGGAGATGGGGATGGAGATGGCAGAGAAATTAAAATAACCAATATCACATCAATGGTTCTTGATGAACAGTTTGAGTGCAGCTAAAAGGTCAGAGGGAGGTGTACAGATGGGTGGAGGGTGGAAAGTGAAGGGATCTGGGAGATGGAGAGAAGACTTTTGTCCAAACAAACGAGCATGCAGGCAAAGTCGATGGAACAAAGTCACATCATGCCCAATATTTGAAGAGGTAGGGGTCAGAGGAATAAAACTAAGACTTCGCTGACTTTAGAACATGCAGCATCAGAGGGCGGAAAGTCAGAAGGGATAGTAAATACTTGACAAGAGGTTGGATTAGGAGAAGGGATGGAGATAGAGGGAAGGGAAGGAGAGGAAGGTTCCAGAGGGACATGGGTATCTCCGGGTTGTTACAGCTTGCATTCCTCAGTGCAATCCTAAAAGGAAGAGATAAAAAAAAATTTGGAGCATCAAACAAGCAGGAGGATGAAATGGAACCGCATGGGTAGGACAATACTGAGATAGCATAAGGTGGCACTGTTGGTCAGAGAGGTTGACAGTGTGCATATGGTGGTGCATAGCACTGAGTGTGGATCTCCAGATGCAGCAAGAACAGCTGTCTAAGGAATGGTATGTGTCACAGAGATGCCTATGATCATGGGTGGATTCAAACACCAAGGGTGGAGCATCAGTTAAAATCTATGTAGGCTAAACCTGAGCTGGAGATTGTCACTGAGGAATGAGATGTGGCTGTGGAAGCAAGTTTTGGCCAATACCTTGTTAAACACCAGCTTTGACAGCAAACGAAATGACAGTGAACAAGAAGATAGAGTAGAAATCCTGTCAGTGAGAACAGCAAAACTTCTTCAAGGTGGACATATCTAGGAGAGGCGTGGCAATGAGTTAGATGCTAAAATAAAACAAAACAAGAACTGCCAGGTCTGAAGAAGGATCACTGGACGTTAACTCTGCTTTCTTTCCACAGATGTTGCCAGACCTGCTGAATTTTACCAACAATTTCTATATTTAATTCAAATCTTCAGCATTTGCAGTTCTTTGTTTTACAATGTTAAGTTGTATTGCTACAAAGCCAGAGCTGCAAGAAGTTACCCTACTTTGAAGTCCATGAAGAATTGAAGGTCTCTAGAAACATGGCTCTTATATGCATTTGGGTAGCTGAAGAGATGGATTTCCCAATTGGGTCGAACTTCATTGGGAGCGATCACTTAATTGCGTTGTGTTTTTAATGAGCTGCAAATGCCAACAGATAGGCTTCCTGACACCTCGAGGAGAGAGTGAGGACTCTAGATGCAGAAGAGTCCTGACCCCTCTAGGTGGGTAGGTTGACCTGTCTTTTAAGATTGGGGAGCTAATGCAAAGGTTGATCCCACTGAAGTGAATCTGAATTTTTAACTATCATCCAATTAAGTAATTTTGCCTTCTGGAGGAATCTGTTACCCCTTCCAATTAAAATATTTTGAGTGTTTCTGTGCATTTATGTCACAACTTTGCAGTTATGATAATGAAGATTTTTACAGAAAAAAATGCTTAAATAATATTTCTGCCTTAAAATCTGTAACTCTGGGGAGAAAGGCTCTCAGATAAATTGCAAAACTGTCTTTTCAAGATGGAAATAGCAGCAGACAATGATTTGTTAGTCTGTTTTAAAACATATTGAGCTTTGTTATCTTAGCATCAAATACAAAGGGAGACATTGCTGGCACATTTGATCTTTCTAAAGGATTGGGAATTCAAAGTTCTGAGAGAATGAGAGAGAGAGTAAAGGACTTTGACTCAATTTATTCATTTACTTGAATAAGGTTTGAAACCAGGCTTATTTGAATTAAACAAAATATAAAGATCTGCAGATGTTGGAAATCTGAAACAAAAACAGAAATTGCTGGAGAAAGTCAATGTTTCAGGACCAGTGATACTTCTTCAGAACTGGGTGTGGCTAGAAAATAGTGGTATATATGCTGGAGACAGGGGGTAGCATGTGGGGTGATGGGGTAAAGAAGTAAACAATAGGTGGCAATGGAACCCAGAGAGAGGGAATATCAGTTGGGTAGTCCAAGGGTTGGATAATGGTGAGCCAGGGAAAAAGAACATCTGATATTGGGACCATTAGTAAGTGATAATAGCTTGGCAGTGATGAAAGCTAATTGGCCTGTTCCTAATGAAGAAATATCGACTCTCCTGTTCCTCGGATGCTGCCTGACTGGCTGTGCTTTTCCAGCACCACACTTTTTTGACTGTGATGAAAGCAGCCCGTGGGATAACAGAGCCTGGATAAGGGGGACATGGAATGAAGTGTTCAGGTTCTAAAATTATTGAACACGGTATTGAGTCCTGAAGACTGCAGGGTCTCCAAGCAGAAAATGAGATTCTGTTCTTCCAGCATGTGCTGAGCATTGCTGGAGCACTGCAATAAGCCTGAGACAGAGATGTTGTCCAGGGAACATGGTGGTATATTGAAGTGGCAGGCAACATGAAGCTCAGAATCATTTTTCCAAACACATGTTAAATGTCTTCAGCAATTTCTGTTTTTATTTAAAATCAATTTGAAAGTGTAACATTAAGGAGCACTAGCAAAATTAGTATCAATGGGTATCAGAAGGGCAAACTTTCCACTGGCTGGAGCCCCAGAATGCCTCATCGTCTACCTTGGGACCCTTCAACCACATGGCATCAACCCTGATTTCACTAATTTTAAATTTCCCCTCCCCCAGCCTCATCCCAGATCGAACCCCTCAACTTGGCACCACCCTCTTGAACTGTCCCACCTGTCCATCTTTCTTCTCAACTATCCGCTCCACTCTCCCCTCTGACCTATTACCAACACCCCATCTGCATATACCTATCGCCTTCTCCCCATCCCCACCCCCAGCCTCGTATTTATCTCTCAGCCAGCCCCCCACCACCACACATATACACATTCCTGATGAAGGGCTTATGCCTGAAACTAGGAGAAAGTGAGGATTGCAGATGCTGGAGATCAGAGCTGAAAAGTGTGTTGCTGGAAAAGCGCAGCAGATCAGGCAGCATCCAAGGAGCAGAAGAATCAGCGTTTCGGGCTCTTGCTCCTTGGATGCTACCTGACCTGTTGTGCTTTGCCAGCAACACATTTTTCAGCTTATGCCTGAAACGTCAACTCTCCTGCTCTTCGGATGCTGCCTGCCTTTCCAGTGCCACACCTTTTGACATAGGATGATGGTCATGTTTGTTGGAGGTTCTCAGCTCCAGGACATTTCTGCATGAGTTCCTCAGAGTGGTGTCCTCAGCTCAACTAACTTCAGCTGCTTCATCAATGACCTTCCCTCCATCATAATGTCAGAAGTGGGGATGTCCACTGATGATTGCACCATGTTCAGCACCATTCACAACTCCTCAGATACTGAAGTAGTCTGTGTTCAAACGTAATAAGATCTGGACAATATCCAGGCCTGGGCTGACAAGTAGCAAGTCACATTCGCACCACACAAACGCCAAAGAATGACCATCACCAGTAAGACACAATCTAACCACCACCCCTTGACATTCAATGGTGTTACCATCATTGATTCCTCCACTATCAATATCCTAGGGGTTACCATTGACCAGAAACTCAACTGGACTCATCACATAAAGTGGCTTCAAAAGCAGGTCAGTAACTAGGAATACTGCGGAAAGTAACTCACCTCCTGAATCCTCAAAGCCTGTCCACCATCTACAAGTCACAAGTGTGATGGAATCTCCCCACTTGCCTGGATGGGTGCAGCTCCAACAACACTCAAGAAGCTTGACACTATCCAGGGCAAAACAGCCCACCAGAAACTCAACTGAATTCACCACATAAACACAATGGCTCTAATACCAGGTCCGAGGCTAGGAATACTGCAGTGAGTAATACAGCTCCTGACTCTCCAAAACTATCTGCAAGGTGCAAGTCACTTGCCTAAATAAGTTCAGCTGCAACAATACTCAAGAGGCTTGACAACATTCAGGACAAAGCAACCTGCTTGACTGACATTACATCCTCTATCAACACTCGACATGACAGCAGTGTGTACCATCTGCAAGATGCACTGCAGGAATTCATCAAAAATCCTCAGACAGCACCTTCTAAATCCATGACCACTTCTATCTAGAAGGTCAAGGGCAACAGACAGATGGGAACACCACCACTTTCAGGTTCTCTTCCAAGATACTCACCATCCTGACTGGGAAATATATCACTGTTGTTCGATCAAAGTCCTGAAATCCCCTTCCGAAAGGCATTGTGGATCAACCCACAGCAGGTGGACTGCAGTGGATCAAGAAGGCAGCTCACCACCACCTTCTCAAGGACAACTAGGGATGGGCAATAACTGCTGGCCAGCCAGCATCGCCCACACCCTATAAGTGAATAAAAACAAGGCAGTCATTTTGTCTTGGTTGGGAGACAGCTTACAAATGCATTTTGCGCAGAATCCCTCGGAAGAACACTCGAAGACATTATCAAAGAGGGTTGTCGGCAATATAGATGGAAGGCAATCGCAATTAATTCCTACTGTGCTAAAGAGTCCAGGCAGTCTGCAAGTGCCATAACCACAGCACCTCGTGGAACAAGAAACCCTCTCTCTTCTTCAATTTCTACTGATTTGCTGAGTCTACCTTACAAATAAACTTTAATTATTCAAGTTCAGAAGTGATTTCAATTTCTAAATCTATTTTCAGGTCACTCTTTCACTTTGGACATGGAAACTTCAGATCTTAGAGACAGATCTTACTCTCATCCCTTTTATCATGACCTACTTTTAATCCTTCTTAAAAATGTATTCGTTTAAGGATATAGGTATCACTGGCTGGGCCCAGAATTTATTGCTTGTTAATAATTGCCAGAGGACAGTTAAGAGTCAACCGTGTTTTTTGGGGTTCTGGAATCACATGCAAGCCAGACCAGGTAAGGATGAGAGATTTCTTTCCGTAAATGTTACTAGTAAATCTGATGGGATTTTAAAACAATTGACAGTGGTCACATGATCACCATTACATTATTTTATTTATTTCTGATTTGTATTGAATGCAATTTTTGACATCTACCATGATCTGTTTCATATTCATATTCCCTGAATATTAGCCGAGGGTTCTGCATCACTAGTCCAGTGATGTTACCACTTATACGTGTATTTTTATGTAATAATCTTATCACTAACTTGAATGACTACTGCAGTAGTTTCCAACAGACTAATCTTCATTTTGTTTACGATTAAAGTTTTGCTGCTCATTATTCTTTAAGTTGAAACACTCAAAAACTAAAAGGGGCCATACAAAGAATCCCTACAATGTGGAAAAGGCCATTGAGCCCATTGATCTGCACTGACCCTCTGAAGAGCATCCAGGGAGACCAGCCTTCCCCACCCTATCCCTGTAACTCCACATTTCTCACAGCTAACTCCACCTAGTCTGTGCATCCCTGGACACTATGAGTAATTTAGCATGGCCAATCCACCTAAGCTGCACATCTGGAATCTAACTTCGGTCCCCGACACTGTGAGATAGCAATGCTGGCCAATATGCTACTGTGCCACGACTACGTATGAGGTTTTACTAATTCTTTGTTCACAGACAGTTCACTAAAGAGATGCCTGACATGGGTCATGATAAATGGAATCACATGTTCAGATTGTGTCCATTGGAAAAGGAGCCAAAGCCAGCTGTGATTGAATCCATCATGATAAGAGCCATTTTGCTTTAGTTGTAAACGAGACAGATTGCAAAAGCCATTTGTACAGATAACATGTGAGAAATCTCTTGAAGGAGTCACTGCTTCTCAACAGGGGGACAGGAAGGTATGCATGACTGCTACAGTAAACCAACCTATCAAGGTTAACATTTCCTATGTGTCTATGGGCCACAATCCTGATCTGCTAAAACAAAGGATCATGCACTCATTCCAAGGAACTGTTCTGCTCAGTCATCTTTATCTTAGTTAAGACTAAAGTTTTGTTGATGGTTATTTTTAAACAGTCAAAAACTGAAAGCTATAAATTCCTATAAAGTCTTAGCTTAAAAGATCACTCTGAGGAAATGCCTGGTGAAGGAGAGGCATGTATGCATTGCAATTTATATCTTTTTGAATATGAATATCATGAAAGTATAAAAGAAGCTGTTGGTCAGTAGAAGCAGAATTGAACAGGAAATATTTATTCACTTATACCACAAAAGACTCTCAATTTCTTTTAAGCAGTTTGTACAAAGCACGATATATGATCATTCATTTAGCGAATGATGAGTTTAAAAACCCTTACCCTGGAAAATAACTACCTCATGTTTCTGCAAAAGGATCCAAGTATGTTTTAAATAGTCATTTTTTAAAAAAAGGGTAAGATTCCTGATAAAGTTTTTTTTAGCACTAAAGACAAGTTAGAATGAAATGTTTGTAATGCAAGCATGTTGCTAGAGTTGGAAGATTTGAGCTATAGGGAGAGGCTGAATCAGCTGGGGCTGTTTTCCCTTGAGCATTGGAGACTGAGGGCTGACCTTATGGAGGTTTGTAAATTATGGGGGCATGTATAGGATAAATAGACAAGGTATTTTCCATGGGGTGGAGATGTCCAGAAGCAGAGGTCAACATTTAGGGTGGGAGGGAGAGATACAAAAAGGGACCTAAGGGGCAACTTTTTCACATAGAGGGTGGTGCGTTGGAATGAGTTGCCAGTGGAAGTGGTGGAGGCTGGTCCAATTGCAGCATTTAAAAGGCATCTGGATGGGTATATGAATAGGTAGAATTTAGAGGGATATGGGCCAAGTGCTGGCAGGTGGGACTATATTAGGTTAAGGTATCTGGTCGACATGGACGATTTGAACTGAAGAGTCTGTTTCCATGCTGTACATCTCTATGACTCTATGATACAATAAAAAATGATATGGTGCTACTCATGGGTAACATAGGCAGTCATTTGATCCATTTACTAGAAAGAAGCAATTCTATTTTTCAAAATAAAACATTCTGATAGCAATCTATTATGAGTAACATATTTAAATTGCATTTAATTATAGGTTTAATATAGTGGATTTGAATTTAACACTCCTCTATGTGTAATAGAGCCAAGTGCATTCTGACCCACAATGAATTCCCAGCACTTTCTTCATTGTGTTATACAAAAGAACACCTAAAATAAATTGCAGGCTGAAAATAGCATCATCCTTTGGCTCTGGGTTCACTGTTTCCTGCAGCACAATATATTTTTGTTCATTCTCTAGTGAACTGAGAATGTTTTACTGTCTCAAGATATTATGGAATAATTTAGTGATACCTTTTGTTTGGTTATGGCGAAGCAAGAAAAAGAAAAGCTGAATATCAGCACTGACATGACCTACTTTCCTTTTACAGTTCTTGGCAATCTAAAAGATGGATTCAATAAAATATGCTCTGTGCTGTCTCCAGGCAAATGGCAGACAGAGTGCAAGAAGGTAAAAGTAAAGCAGGACGTCAAAAGAGAAGCAACGGTATAGAGAAAAATAATAAAATCAAAATGACAAATGGATATTATCTGATCTCTATTGATAATTGCCATGCAGTCAAGCCAAGAGCAGTAACTTGAATTGAATAAAATCTTCAGTGGGCTAAATATAGAAAGGTTGAAGAGGTATGTCTTAAGAAGATTTTTAAAGCATGGAGGTGTGAAACCTAGGAAGGAGGTTGCAGCTGGGCTAAGGCAGCTAAAGCCTCAGATGTTCATTTAACAAAGATGGTCTGAACAGATTGGGGGAGTTAGAGAACCAAAACACGTGGGACATAATGTGGATAGAGAAGGTGGTAGAACAAATGGGCTATTTGGTATTTTCCCAGGTATTCACTGATGGCGACTTGTGGTATTTGTTCCAGGTAGTTGCTGCCACCAATTCTGTTAGCTTAGTCTTGGGTCTGTCTATTGATTACTGATCGAGGATACACGTCTACAGAATATCTGCAGTACAATCCTCGTTCTTGGATAACAAGACTAATTTTTGTACGATAACAATAAGTACAGTATATTTGGTCAGGGATAACTAATAGGACTGTATGGACCAATGCAGATACATCAACCCCTTCTGAAATGTAAATATTCATCCGTGGCTGTAAATGTAACTGGAAGATTCTGCAGGAGTTTCTCCAATCTGATGCCAGTTATCTGGCGTGATTGCCAATGTAGGAGAGAGGCAGTCTGTTTCTGGAGGAATAGTGGGTTGTGCAACATAATTGGTGACACGCTGCTTGAGGCCTGGAGCCACAGTAGTGAGTCAGTTGTATGTGGAAGGTTTCGGGGAATCTCTGTTTCCTCCACTGCTCAAACCCAATGGCAAACCTCTGCAGGGGATGAAGAGAATGAAATTTTGGTTGCTGAGCAGGATAGACTGGTTAGTGGGTGGATGCAGGGGAGTGACACTGTGGGGGTGAGGGTGGGGTTGGTGGGGATGGGGTTGTCAAGAGGGCAGGAGGAAAATGAAATAGGTGGGCTGATGGGGTAGAAATCAAGTTGGCCATTAGGAGGGGTGTATGAGAGGTTAACGAGTCAGTGATTAGTGAGTCGGTGGGTGGGCAAATGAGTGTGTGAGTGACTGAGGGATGGGTGATGAGTAATTTAATCAGCGAGTGAGTGACTCTAGAGGTGAGTGAGTGTTTGAGTGAATGAGTGAGTGAGTGACTGGTGCTCAGTGAGTGAATGAGTGAGAGAGTGACAGAGGGCTAGCTGAGTTTCTCTTTATTCATTCACAGAATGTGAATGCCACTGTCCAATATTTATTGCCCATTCCTAATTTCCCAGAGGGCAGTTAAGAGTTAATGATGTTGCTGAGAGTCTGGAGTCACATGTAGACCAGACCAGGTAAAGATGGCAGATTTCAGATGGCAGATGACAGGGGCCTGAGTGAGTGAATGAATGAGTGAGTGAATGATGCTGGGGTGTGTGAATGCATGAGTGAGTGATGAGGTGGGTGGGTGAGTAAATCAGTGAGTGAGTGGCAGGGCAGTGGATGAGTGAATGCGTGACAGGGGATCTGGGTCACGGGGGACTGAGTGACTGGGGATCTGGTGATGGGGTGGGAGTGGGAGGTGAAGTGAGTAAGTGACAGAGCTGGTGGGTGAGCTACAGAAGGGGCAGTAGTTTGAGCCGGTGGTGGATTCGAGCAGAACTGAATGAGCTGGGTGCATCCCCATCCTCTCCCTTCCCCTGACCCACAAAAACCAAGCCACACATGAACGAAAACCGAAAGTACTGTAGAAACTCAGCAGAACTGGTATCATCCGTGGAGAGCAAAACAGAGTTAATGTTTTAAATCCAACCACCCTTCATCAGAAAGAAGTGCAAAAAAAAACGTGCTTTATTTCACACTTCATCTGTTTTTTGAACAGGGGACATGCTCACACTGGCTGTGGCATGATGTCATAGCCAGTGATGTCAGCTGCGCTGATGATGCCCGGGTGTGCCAAGCCTCCTGCAGGGGATACAAGGCAGTGATGGGAACCAGAGGAAATGGACTCGTCCAGAGACAGAGGTGCCAAGAGTAGTTGTAATTAAACTTATGTCACAGTGGCATTCCCAACATCACATTAGAAATTCCATTGTTCATATTAACATACCACGTAGAGGCAAATTTGGTCCATTCAGCTCTTTGAGCCTGATCCACCATTCAACCAAGATTATGGCCTCAACTCCACATTCCTGTCTGACAGTCTTAACTCTGTAGAAAAAATTTTCAATCAATTCAATAATCCTGACTCCACTACTTCGTAGAGAAGACAATTCCACAGACTAACAACTCTCTTGAAAGAACAACCCAAAATCCAAATCTTGATTAAAAATGCCGACCTCTTATTTTTAAACTGGTTCCCCTAGTTTTCTTCTTGTGACAGAAGGAAACATTATTCTGGTATCTACCCAATGCAGTGTCCCCCATAATCTTCCATATTTCAGTAAGATCATTTCTCAATTTCCTAAGCTCCAGTGGATAGTAGCTCAACCTGTCCATTCGTTTTTCATCCTCAGAATATGCCAATTGAGCATGCTTTGAACTGCTTCAAATGCAATTATATCTTTTGTCAAATAAGTGGTCCAAAACTGCCTAAGGTACTCCAGATGTGTTCTCACTATATGCCTTGTACAGCTGCAGTAAAATTCCCATAATTTTATATGCTATTCTCCTTGCAATAAGTGCCCACATTCCATTTGCCTTCCTAATCATTTGCAGTAGCTGACATTTTGGTGATTCATGTACTAGGATGCCCAAATCCTTTTGTACCACTGAGTTCAGAAATCTCTGTTTATTTAAATAGTTTGCCACTTTTCTATTTTACCTTCCAAACCCAGAGCTCATGGTGCATGGAGCTTGTGACATCAAATGAGAATATGGCTTTGCCAGCAATGCAGTATGCTGCTAGGCTTCAAGCCTGACTTCATTGCTGGATATACACTGCAATTCGCAGAACAAGTTCCTGCTACAGTCTTGGGTTAAGGCTGGGCTATACAACTTCACACCGTTAACAATGAACCTCTCTGCATTACTACTGACCAGAAATTTCACCCAGTAACATTATAATTTATATTATGATATCTGAAAATCTTAGATTTTTAAAATGTTTTCATGCAATTCTTGTCAATGCCAACATTTATTGCCTATCCTGAATTGTCCTAGGGAAAGTGGTGATGGCAGTGAAAAATATGGAGATATAGTTTCAGGTCAGATGCTTTGTGGCTTGGACAGGAACTTGTAAATGGCCGTGTTACCATGAGGTGGCTGCTCTCATTTTGCTCAGTGGTTTGAATCTTGGCTTTAGAATGTGCTTTGCACAATGTACAAAAGGGAACTAACCAAAGAACAAAGCGTGTAAACACTTTATTTCCCTACTTTATCTCCCTACTTTATCTTGTGCATATGTTGATTACCTAAAAATAAATGAACAGAGTATGGAATAATTTTGGACACATAATGGGAGCACTATGATTGTAAAACTAACAAAACAAGTTGTCTGGTGTGACAACACAATGATTAGAATGCAGATTGCTCTGCATTGATGAGAGTGTTGGACGTTAATTGATTTAACAGAAAGGTATCTCATAGATGGGAAATAATGTGAAATAACAAAAAGCTATTTTTGTTGAACTCAGTACAATGAGGCCATAACCTGAATCTTAACTTGAATAACTTGCTCTTGATCAGATTATTTGCCCCTCTCATAAAACCAAAGAGACATTTGAGAAAGATTCTTCAAAACAAATTACCAAAACTTCTAAAGAAATGCAAAAAGCAAATCTATTTAATAAATTATGCTATATTCTTTTAAAGAGTGAAATACAATATATGATTTTATATATTTATATCAACAAAAATCATAAATTTTTGTTGAGCCAGATGTACTCGGCTCAAATTGTAAGTAGATGATTTCCAAATAATTCACAGAGGCCCTTCAGCTGCAAAACAATTTTTTTTAATTCATAAAAAGATTTATGTTCCTGTGCTTATATTTCCATTGTTATCTAAAATTGTCCACCCTTCCTGTTTTGGCTGCCAGCACAGGCGGTATGGAATCTAGTCCTCCCCTGTTACTCATAAGGCTGCTCTACATTCAGCTTTTTAAGGCACGGCTAATCCTGTTCAACTTTCCTATTTTCTTTGATGAAATCTCATACTTTTGCAATGTGCTCCATCTGGAGCCAAAGAAAGAGGAATTGAATTATAAATGTGTTTTCTTGTGAATGGGCCATCCAGAGGACTTTTAACGAAAACTGCCAGGCAGTTATGAAGTTTCTAAGATTGTTATGCTTTTGAAATGTCTTTATTGTAAAGTAAAATGGAGGGGGTTGTGTAAACTGTTTTGAAGATTGCTTGAGAACCAGCTTGGGCCTTAAAGATCAAAGGGAAGCCCAGACTATATTACTGAGACAATGGTGCAAGGTACTCATGGTTAGAGACAATGGCAGCAACTCCTGTATTCACAATAGATTGACTCTAAGCATCCCAATGTCCCAGAAAGATGTTGGAAGTATTAGGCTCTAAACAGTTGTGCTCTAAACAGTCCATTTACATCGAAGATGAAAGATAGCTGTGGTTAAGAATAAGGTAATTATGATTTCTACTTAGGTGCATAGCAATTTTTTCCTTATTATCATGTGGAAGGAAGCCATCCTTCTTGATGATGTGGAGGAGCTGGAGTTTTACTGGGGTGGACTTCACCAGTTTCCTCATTTCCCCTCCTCCTACCTTACCCCAGTTCCAACCTTCCAGCTCAGCACTGTCCTCATGACCTGTCCTACCTGCCAATCTCCCTTCCCACCTATCCACTCCACCCTTCCCTCTGGCCTATTACCTCCATTCCCACCCCCATTCACCTATTGTACTCCTTGCTACCTTCTCCCAGTACCCCCACCCCCACATTTATCTCTCCACCCTGGTGGCTTCCAGACTCTATTCCAGATGAAGGGCTTTTGCCCAAAACATTGATTTTCCTGCTCCTCGGATGCTGCCTGACCTGATGTGCTTTTCCAGCACCACTCTGATCTAAACTCCGGTTTCTAGCATCTGCAGTCCTCACCTTTGCAAAGTTAAAAACCACACAACACCAGGTTATAGTCCAATAGGTTTATTTGGAAGCATTAGCTTTCAGGGCACTGCTCTTTCATCAGACCATTTAAATAGACCATTATTTGCAGCAAACTGCACAGCCTTCAAGACAATGTTGACCACAACACCGTACAACCCTATCATGGCAACCACTACAAGACATGTCAGAGTGTCAACATGGATACCACCATTACATATTGGGACACCACCCATCATGTATGCAGTAGGTACTCATGTGACTCGGCCAACGTTTTCTATCTCATAAGCTGCAGGCAAGAATGCGCTGAGGTATGGTACATTGGCGGGACCATGCAGATACTACAACAACAATGAATGGACACGCACACCAATCGTTAGACAGGGGTGTTCACTCCCAGTCGGGGAACACTTCAGCGGTCAGGGACATTCGGCCTCGGATCTTTGGGTGACCATCCTCCAAGGTGGACCTCGAGGTAGATAGTCAAGTTTGGTACCCATGATTAAACTAGATTAGATTAGATTAGATTCCCTACAGTTTGTAAACAGTCCCTTCGGCCCAACATAACCACACTGACCCTCCAAAGAGTAACCCACCCAAACCCATTCCCCTATATTTACCCCTGACTGATGCACCTAACACTATGGGCAATTTATCATGGCCAATTCACATGACCTGCACATCTTTGCTGCACATGAGGATGGCTTCAACCAGGACCTTGGGTTCATGTCACACTTCAGGTGACCCTACTCTACACTATACACACACACACACACACTCTCATACACATGTGCTCCCTCATGCACACGCACATACACCCTCCTTACTCACACCCACGTGTACACCCTCTCACAAGCTTATACTTCATCACACTCATACACACACTTTACCAAGCATGCACACACGCACTCTCTCATGCGCACTCACACACTCTCTCTCTCTCTCTCTCGCTCTCATGCACACATTCACATATAAATCTATGGGGTGAATTGGCATTTGCAGAATTAAATTTGCAGATACATTCTATTTTGCTCAAAAATGCACAACCTGTAGGTGGTTAATGCAGGCAGTCAATCCATGTAATATTTTATAAATTCCACTTTGGAACTAGAACCAGTCTGACTCAAGATTGGGACACAGACAGACTCTAACTCATACATTTAATGCATTGTCTGAGCTGACATGTCACCATTTTTTATGATTTGGAGATACCGGTGTTGAACTGAGGTGATTGGATAAACACCTGACAAAAGAGTGTCCCTCCGAAAGCTAGTGTGCTTCCATTTAAACCTGTTGGACTATAACTTGGTGTTGTGTGATTATTAACCTTTTTTAGAACACCTTTAGTTAGCTTGAGAATATGATTTATAAGAAGTTTTGGGATTTACATATTAATGAACTGAAACTGCAACCCATTCTAAAAGACGAAAGACTTAATAGTGATCTAGGTTTGTTCAATATATCATTTCAGTTGCATGCCCCTGTAATCTTGTGCTATAATTTGTTTATCTTATGATCCTGCTCCACTAGCTACCTGATGAAGGAGTAGCGCTCTGAAAGCTAATGCTTCTAAATAAAGCTCTTGGACTATAACCTGGTGTTGTGTGATTTTTAACTTTACCCTTCTTGATGGCAGTGGTTGTGGGTTTAGAAGATGCCAAAAGTACTTAATTGATTAAAATTATTTATGTCTGGTATCATGAAAGATGCTACTTACATTAGAAAATTATTTGGTTTGAGTTTAAAAGAAAATTTTGAACAGTTACAACCTGCAATAATTCCATTTAACATAACCTGATGTGTGAACATTAGATTAAAAGCTTTTCTAGAATATCACTGAAGATAAGGAGCTAGGAGAGTCACTTAACCTGGGCTACAGGAGGAATCTCCAGGGAAAAAAACACACTCAACTTAGAAAGATTAAAAACAGGAATAATACTCGCAGGAGGTAGTAATCATTCTGGATTGATTCTAGGAAAATTGAGAATCTATGTAAAGGAAACTTATTTTTATTCTCTTGTGAGACATGAGCATCACTGGCTGGCCAGCATTTATTGACATCCCTAATTGGCCTTGAGATGGTGGTGGTGAGCTGCTTTCTTGAACCACTACTGTTCTCCTGCTGTGGGTTGACCCACATTGCCTTTGGAAAGGAAGATTTTTAACCAGCGATAGTGAAGAAACAGTGATATATTTCTAATTCAGGCTGGTCAGTGGTTTGGAGGGGAACTTGCAGGTGATGGTATTCCGATGTATTTGCTTCTTCATGCCAGAGGTCGTGGATTTGGAATATATCAAAAATACTTAATTGGTTAAAATTATTTATGTCTGAAATCATGAAAAGGTGCTATTTACATTAGAAAATTATTTGGTTTGAGTTTAAAAGAAACTTATGAACAGTTACACAACCTGCAGTAATGACCTTTAACAAAGGATAGAGGAATTTTATAGAGCCGGATGGTTGTGGTTATGGGTATGTTCACCGAGCTGGGAAGCTGATTTGTAGACATTTCGTCCCCTGTCAAGGTGACATCTTCTGTGCTTTGGAGCTTCCTGTAAAGCGCTTTTGTACTGTGTCTTCTAGAATTTATTTGGTTCTGTTCCTGCTGTTTCCGGTTGCTAGTTCCAACTGTTTGTTGTAGTGACTGGTATATTGGGTCCAGGTCAATGTGCTTATTGATTGAGTCCGTGGATGAGTGTCATGCTTCTATGAATTCTCTGGCTGTCCACTGTTTAGCTTGTCCTATAATTGTTGTGTTGGCCCAGTCATCTGTGTGTGTGGCTACAAGGGAAAGCTGGTTGTGGCGTTTCCTGGCAAGTTGGTGTTCATGGATGCGGATTGTTAGTTGTCTGCCTGTTTGCTCCATATAGTACTACGTGCAATTATTGCATGGAATCTGATAAATTACGTTTGTCTTGCACATGGTGGGTCTCGGGTCTTTGGTCCTGTTGAGTTGGAGTGTGGTTGTCAGTTGATGAGCTGTCATGAATCGCAGTGGTCAGAGGAATTTGACGGTCAGTTCAGAGATGTTTTTATGTAAAGTAGCATGGCTAGTGAGTTAGATTGTGGCACGTCCTTGTCACGTTGTCTGTCTGCTAGGCATTTGTGGATGAAGTTGCGAGGATATCTGTTCTTGGTGAATACTCTGTCGAGGTGTTCTGCAGTACATTATAGTCATTTTGAACATGGTCCTAATGCAGCTTCTCTTGTGTGTTCAGGTGGCTGTTGCCATAGTTCAGGATCTGGTTGTGTGTGAGAGTTTCCTGTACACCTTTGTGGTCACCATTCTGTATTGTTTCTACTATCATATCTAGGAATGGGAGTTGATTGTTGGTTTCCTTCTCTCTCGTAAATCTGATCCCTGTGAGCATGTTGTTGATAATCTGGTGCACGTTCTTGATTTCTATTCTCTTAATGATAACAAAAGTGCCATCCATGTATCTGATCCAGGGTTTGGGTTGGATTTGTGGTAGGGCTGTTTGCTCCAATCTTTGCATCACTGATCCTGCTTTGACCCCAGAGATGGGTGAGCGCATTGGTGTTCCATTGATCTGTTCATGTATGTGAAGTGTGTCGTCAAGCACAGTACTTGTAGTTTGAGTATCTAGTCCTTGTTGATGGGTTCCCTGCAGTGCTGTCTGTTCTGCCTGTCCAGGAGGTTGGCTATTGTCTCTCTGGCTCGAGTTTTGTTAATTGAAGTGAACAGTGCCATTATGTTCTATGACCATTGCTTCGTCCTTATCTATGTTTATGTTCTTGATGTTGTCTAGGAATTCCTGAGATGATTGTATGGAGTGTTCAGATTGACCAATAAAGATGTTTTAGTTTTTGTTGGAGTCCTTTTATCAGTTTATGCGATAGTATTCCTGGCCACAAGGGGTTGAATGCTATGTCTACTTTGTGTACTTTGGGTAATCCATAAAATCTTGGAATGTTGTCGCTTTCTGGTTTCATCCTTTTGTAGGTCAATCCTGGTTATTAGTCTGTTTTTAGAAGGTTCTATAGCTATGGCATGGGGTCAAACTCCCTCTATAGGTAGGTATCGGTATATGCAAGTAGTTTCTCTGCTTTCTGAATACTGTATACAGAGGAACCTTGATTATATGGCATTCGATGAACCGAATTTCGGACGATCCGAACGTGATCGCAAAGTCCCAATGCGTGGCTAACTATGTTATCTGGCATCAATTATCCAGCATTCACTTTACCAAACAAAATATTCCCTGTCCATGTCCTTCAGATGATCGAGGTTCCTCTCTGTTTGGTTTTGTTCATGATTACAGTCATTCTGCCCTTGTTCGCTGGTATTAATAATTATGTTCTTGTGATTTTTGAGTATTTTTAGGGCTTCTCTATCATTGATGTTGAGGTTGTTTGTCTTTTCTTTATTAGTAAGGGGACAATAGTTTGTCTGACTGTTTGCTGTGTCTCTTCGGTTAGTCAGTTAGTTCTGAGCGTAAATTCTAGTGCAGCTAGGAAGTCTGTTGTTTTTACATCCTAGTTGTTGTAGCTGAGTCCCTTGGCTAGTACAGCTTTTTCTGTGTTTGTAAGCTGTCTGTTGGAGAGGTTTCTAACCCAGGTGTCTGTTGTGTTGTCTTCTCTGCTGTAGGTTAGCTTAGTCATTTTATCTTGTACTGCCGTTGTGTGTGGCATAGCCTCCTGTGCTGCTACTCAGGGAAGAGGAGACCTCTCCTTTGCATTACCTTCTCATCCAGGCCCTCTAACAGTTCCCTGTTGGAGAAGCATGAGGTAATCTTCCCCTTCTCCAACATATTTCTGAAATGTCCTTGATTGAAAAGTTTCAGAGTGCCAGTGCTCATCTGAGTGTACAGCAGCTTCTTAAAGAAGGCCCGGGCTCAAGGGCTGTTGGTCTTTTAGCCTGAGGCTCTCTGAGTGGTGAGTGGTTCTGTAATAGCATGCGGTAATATGGTGATTTGGACATGAGGCACACCATTAGAAAAGGGCAGATGGTTAATGAGATGCATTTAGTAATATACAATGCAAACTCTCACTCAGCTTCATTTCAGAGATACCTCAACATAACTCATAGTTAACCATTGCATGTTTTTATAACATTCCTTTTTTGATTTAAAATTTGTCAATCTGTAGTTGAGAACGCAAAGGTTGGATAATTTCTGTGTCCAAATCCTGGTGTTGTGTCAGCTTCAGTGATGAAATGCAATTTTCAAGTCCAAAGGCCTTATTTTGGACTGGGAGCAAGCTGGGAAGGAACTGTGGTGACAGGAACTGGAGGGTAATTTCCAAAGGCAACCAGCAGCAACCCACAACTGGACTTACATTTTAATTTATTCATTCAGAGAATGTGTGTGTCACTGGCTGGGACAGCACTTATTGTCCATCTCTGGTTGCCTTTGAGAAGGTGATGGTGAGCTGCTTTCTTGAATCGCTGCAGTTGATTTGGTGTAGATACAGTGCAATGAGGGAGGAGAAATGGAGCAGATGGAACATCACAAGGCCAGAAATCTCGGAGGTCAAGTGCCCAAATGCTTCTCTTGTCAGGTATCCATTCTGCTCTGTTTAAGCAATGGCAACTTGGTGCCACTGCATGAATACAGTTCAGTTTCACTTTCTATCAAGGTTATACATTAGCAGCTTTAATTTTTAATGGTTTACCTGCTGTTCTCCCAATAACAAATGCTCATATGATCCATATTGTTCATTTGTTTCCTTTTCTTATCTTTGAAAATGTGATGCTGTCCTCCTCTAACCAGTTGACAAGCTCTGGAACAGTTTACCAGTTAGTTAATTGGAGATGAGCATGTTGCTGGAAGGCTGGTACACAATCTGGGAGCACTGCTTTCAAACAATGGCCATGTCTGACCTTGCCATCAAGGGCAATAACAAATCAAGCCTTTGGTATTGACAGTTCTCCCTGGCATCTCACACCTATGTCCCCACCCCCTTTGCCCTCCCATTTCCTTTCTTATTTTCTGGACCTGCCCAAGAAATTATATCCTTGCAGTTCCATCCACGTGCACATTCTTTTGTTTCTTTGAATCATTGCACAGTCTCACTTATTCACTCATCCATCACAATGGAAGACGACAGCCTCACTGTAGCTATTTTGTATTATGGCACAGTGTTGCCACACTGTAGGTTATTCAACCTGTTAACTGGCCTTTTCCTCATTTGAGAATTTATACTTCTCCTCCATAGCATTCCACAATTTTCTCCACTCTGTCCTAACCTCACTAAAACATTTGCTTATTTATTTGCTTTTGGCCCTGGTGAAGAATTTACAGCTGTTGATGGATCTATCCCTTACTGTCATAGTGTCTGTTTTTCATACGTGTTAATAAAATTGAGAACCATCCTGCTGTTAGGTTGAAGAACACACCAGGGGGCAGCAACAGACAGGTGCAATCATTCCTTTCCACTTCATTCTGAGCATTAAAAGGCAAACACATTGTACCATGTTTTTTCCATATGTTTTGCCTCCTTTTTTTTCTTCCTTTCCCAAAAGTATTGACTCATGCTCATACTTATTTCAATAATCCTGTAATACACTGCCAGCAAGGATGAGTACCGTTTCAAATGGAACTTTCAAAAGAGAATTGGATATTTATTTGTGAAGGTAAACTTTGTGAAATTTGAGGAAAAGACCAGGGGAATATGGCAGTAATTGGACTGCTCTTCCAAAGAGCCAGGACATGCACAATGGTCTGAGTGTGTGTATATCTGAGCAACACATTTCCAGGGTTCTGTAATTCTGTCCTAACTCTGGGCCGTGCAGACGTGAATATGCACATGTCAACTAAGTTATTGAATATTATAGCAGCATTATGATTAAATGTGATCCTATTTTATAGTTTTCAGCAGGAGTTATTGCTAAGCAATCAGAAGTAGTATCCTTCACTCTTTTTCCACTGTCTATTAGATTAGATTACTTACAGTGTGGAAACAGGCCCTTCGGCCCAACAAGTCCACACCGACCCGCCGAAGCGCAACCCACCCATACCCCTACATATACCCCTTACCTAACACTATGGGCAATTTAGCATGGCCAATTCACCTGACCCGCACACCTTTGGACTGTGGGAGGAAACCAGAGCACCCGGAGGAAACCCACGCAGACACGGGGAGAACGTGCAAACTCCACACAGTCAGTCGCCTGAGGCGGGAATTGAACCCAGGTCCCTGGAGCTGTGAGGCAGCAGTGCTAACCACTGTGCCACCGTGCCGTATCCAAGAAGTTTTGAAGTTAATTGTATCACCATCAATGTTGGCCCAGTTGAGATCTATTCATAGGGACCAAAGCTTAGCTGTTTCTGTTTTGTGCTATTAGGGTGTCCATCAGGAATAATGAAGGGCTTTTGCCCGAAATGTCGATTTTCCTGCTCCTTGGATACTGCCTGACCTGCTGTGCTTTTCCTGCACCACTCTAATCTAGACTCTAATCTCCAGCATCTGCAATACCCACTTTCGACTGGGGGAGTTTCAGCCATGGGGCGGTGGGGTTGTTTCGTGCGTGCGTCCTGGAGATGTTCCCTGAAGCATTCCACAAGTAGGTGACTTGAGAGGACAGCCCTGACTGCTGAGTGACCAGGTCTCTGACTGATCTCTGTACCGCTCCCCACTGTCTTCTCAGAAGTAGTTACCTTGCACCTGCAGGATTGTCTGTGTCTGTAGTTATATGGAACTGCTTTCCCTCACCACCCCAAATGGCCAACTGCCCATGTCCAACCTCCTGGGCTAAGAACAGATGCTGCCTTTGACTGACTGTAGTGCGACTTCCTGGACGACTGAGGACTATTCCTCTTAGACTTAGAGACATGACCGTTTGTTTGAAGCACATTCATTTGTTTCTCTGCCTAAGCTGCTTAGATTAGATTACTTACAGACCAACAAGTCCACACTGACCCTCTGAAGAGCAACCCACCCAGACCCATTCCCCCACACCTAACACTATGGGCAATTTAGCATGGCTAATTCACCTAACCTGCACATCTTTGGACTGTGGGAGGAAACCGGAGCACCCGGAGGAAACCCACGCAGACACAGGGAGAATGTGCAAATTCCACACAGACAGTTGCCCAAGGCGGGTATTGAACCCAGGTCTCTGGCTTTGTGAGGCAGCAGCGCTAACCACTGTGCCATCATGCTGCCCACATGATGTCACTGTGAGGTTGATGTAGCAAGGTGCAGTACAGCAATATGTTCACCCCCTTGACTGATCACTTCTGACCACCATGACAGGTTACCTTGGCTTTGTGACTATGTTAAATCTTAAGGCGAGACAGAAGTATTAGGAGCTTTTAAGACTTGACCCTTGTCCAATCCCTAAGGTGGGTGCAAATCTCTGTATGTTAAGAGTGCTGGCTGCAGAATTCTAATGGGAAAGAGCAGCATTCTCCAGCAGTGGAGAACTATATTCTGACTGACTGTAGTGGGACCTCCTGGATGATAGTCCCTCTTGTCTTCACTGAGGGTGCTGGAGATGAGTCACAAGGACATAGTGAGGCTGGTTCATTCCCTGTACCAACCTCCGTGGAAGGAAGCTGCAGGCTGTCACTTCCCATGATGCATAACTGGAGATATTGAGGACTGTTGCTCTGCCCTGAAATTGGCCAACTGGAGCTGACTCATCATTCTGATTCTCATGTCGGGCACTGTCACCATCTAGTCTCTGGGAGACTGGGAAACTGCATATCAAACAGGCCAGCTTAGATATTAATGAGATGAACATGTGTGCCAAAAGTGCTCTCACCACTTAGTTGCGGCATCCTTATCTCGTCTACCAAAATTTGATTCCTGAATTTGACTTTTCCCTGTGTCACAAATCTCAGTTTTCCGAAGTCACCATATTTTCCCAGCTGACCCATGTTGCACAAGTCATGTGAAGCCTCCAAAGTCTCAGACATTGTTGAGGACATTAGATTTTAAATTAATTGTGCTTTAACTTGTCCATTTACCTCAAGGATAAAAGAGAGGTCTGTTCTCAAGGATAGCTAATTAGCACTTCTCCCTGGATACAAGACCCAAGAAATGCATATTATCAGAAAGAAAGGCTTTGAGGGAGGAAGGATTTCTAAGATATCCATGAAAACTCACAGGTAAGTTCATTTTCTGGGGCAACAGAGAGGAAGTAGCTGGGGACAGAAGTCTCTGCAGTTTACCACACAGGAATGCAATTGAGAGCTTGCATTTGAATTGGAAAGATCAAATTCATGTGGAGTTAAAACAAGACTGGAAGATATGCCTGACATCAGCTGGAGGGAAAAGGCTCAAGAAAAACTCATATTGTGTAACACAATTTTAGAGTTAAACACGTCCAGGCTGTGAAAAGAAAAAAACAATTAGAGGTTAACCTCAGGAACTAAGAATTAGTTTGGTTTGTTCTACAAGCAAGGAATGTCTCCTTAAAGGTGAATGTAATATATACCTGATGTTGACATTGTTGGGTTTTATTATATGTTCTGTTTTGCAGTTTGATGAAAGGTTGCCTTAAGAATATTGCTTTGTCAATAGCAGTTTTCTTTTTAGTATTAGCACATCTTAAAACTTGGAGTGTTGTACCATCTATTCACATTGCAACTGTAAGTTTGAATTTCTTTTATTGATCTCTACTGAGACCTTGTGTGGGTGACCCATGCTTCACTGTAACCATTGAAGATAGTGGAAACAAAAGCATTGCAGACCCAAGCCTTTGCTCTCTTATAGAGACCTCTGTTGTTGAAAATCTAGTTGCACTATTTTTGGAAGACTGCATTCACACACCCAATAAAAACAAGAAGTGCTGGAATAATGCAGCAGGTCTGATAGCATCTGTGGAGAGAGTAACAGAATGAACGTTTCGAGTCAACTCACTCTGAGGGGACTCACATCCGACTTGAAACATTCATTCTGTTTCTCTGTCCACAGATTCAGAAGGTACTGCTGAGTTTCTCCAGTATTTTCTGTTTTTATTTTAGATTTGAGAAAGGATGTCGAAAAGGTTAAGGATGATCTGAATGTCACTCCTATCTGCTTTTTCCTTTTACATAATTTAAAGTCACCTATGATTCCTGCAATTACTTTATTACAAGCAGAAATTATTGTTATTAGTACCACGATGCTCTGCATCTGCCAGGAGTGCAGGTCTTAGAACTTTGCAGCGATACGTGGCATGTAAATTCAACATTGTTGTACGATGTCATAGGTGGGAAAGGGGTGTGCCCCAACCTTGATTTGTGTGTGTGTTTAAATTCATCAGCGCCCTTCTTTGGTGCTATCACTGAAATTAAGGTCTAGTATCCATTTACTTGAATTCATCAAAACTAGTCACAGTCACTCAGTGGTTAGCACTGCTGCCTCACAGCACCAGGGTCCCAGGTTTGATTCTAGCCTCAGGTATCTGTCTGTGCGGAGTCTGCATGTTCTCCCTGCATTTGCGTGGGTTTCCTCTGGGTGCTCTGGTTTCCTCCCACAGTCCAAAGACGTACAGATCAGGTGAATTGGCCGTGCTAAATTGCCCATAGTGTTAGGTACATTAGTTAGAGGGAAATGGGTCTGTGTGGGTTATTCTTCGGAGGGTCAGTGTGGACTTGATGGGCTGAAGGGCCTGTTTCCACACTGTAGGGAATCTAATCTAAGCTCTGTTTATCTGTTTCAGTAGTTTGAAAAAATATCAATATTCATGGCAACACACAAGGAGGATCAGGGAGTCGTCTCTACTGCTAACCTGGTCAACATTTTCACCTCAAATATGGTTTAACAACTATTTATCTCATAGTTGTTTATGATGTCTTGCAAAGCGTTTGTCTATATAAAACTGTCTCAACATTTTAGTGTAATTCCTAGTGGAAGGAACATTATGGAAGCCTCTATGGAAGGGGATGAAAAACCACAAAATTGTGCGTCATTCTTTAGCTTTAAACAAACCACAAATTTGGATACAAGTATCTGTAATAAATATAGGGGGATAAAGTGGCACATGACTCTTGGCAAATGAATAAAATTAATCACAAATCATCAAAAACTTTTAAAATGGAAATGGATTTATAAGAAAATGTATGTTCCAATGAACTAATAAGGTCCATTATTGCTGCAAATCCTGAAGTTAGTGATTATTTTTCAGTATTAGATTGCATGAAGATACAGTTACATTTTGCAACAGCCAGTAGAAGTTTAATTGAGTGTTTTTATTGAAATATTGCAGGACTGTTGTAAAGTTTCAAATGTCTGTGCATGAGAAGAAGGTGGAAAGTTTAACGATTGTGCGATTCACCTTTTGACTGCATGAGTATGTAATGGACAAGCAAAGCCCATTTTTAAGGCTGTAAATCAATCAGCAATGAGTTGTAAATTTTCACAAATCCAAGCAACCTTTAAACTTTTACTGAGCAGTCGGTATAGTGCTCTGTGTCTGCTAATGCTACCAGGATGAAATACATCATTAGTTGATCTGTAGTTTATGCTTTTCTCCCGATTGTAACTTTCTTGCTAATCTCTTACCAATGCTAGAATTATCATAGCTTTTCTGAACTTTCCTCGTTTTGACAGCTTCATATTTGTTAGCTTACACATAATTCTTCCTTCCTCCGTCCAATATTTAGCTCCATTGCAAAAGATCATATAACCTTGATATTTTATTTTAACTCATTCTTTCACAGGAATCCAAAACAACGGAATTCTTACCACTTTCTGTTATGATCCAGAAGGTTTTAAAACTCAAGTTTGCAAGTCTGATCATCATTTTTTGACTTGCATCAACTTCTGTCCAATTCTTCAACCTCAGTTTGGCTCTTTATCTGGGACCATTAGACTGTACATTACAAGAGAAAAATTAGGCTATTTGGCTCGTCGAATCTGATTTATGTGTTTCTCAAACTCATTCTGCCTTCTCCCCGTAATCTTTGATCCCCTTAATAATGATGGACCTATCTATCTCTGTATTAAATACAGAGGAACCTCGATTATCCGGCATTCGATTATCCGAATTTCGGATGATCCAGCAAGATTGAAAGTTGGCTTAGCTAAACTCCATTGTCCAGCATTTAATTATCTGGCATTTGATTATCCAAACAAAATACTCCCTGTCCGTGTTGTTTGGATAATCGAGGTTCCTCTGTACACTCAATGATTTGGCTTCCACAGACTCACCATCCTCTGACTGAATAAACTCCCCCTCAGTTCTAAAGGGCTGTGTGTTCACTCTGAGGCTGTGCCCTTGGGTCCTAGTCCCACCTATTATGATAAAAACCTTCTCCACATCAACTCTATCCAAGCCTCTCAATATTCTGTATGCGGTCCTTCCTCACCCTTCTAAACCCCATTGAGTACAGACAGAGTTTTCAATCATTCCTCATATTACAAACCTTTCATCTCTGCGATTATTATTGTAAACCTCTTCTGGACCCCTGCAATGCCAACACGTCCTTTCTTAGATTCCTGTCTAAAACTGTTCATAATATTGACGAGAGCCTTATATAGGCAAAAGTGAGGACTGCAGATGCTGGAGATCAGAGTCTAGATCAGAGTGGTGCTGGAAAAGCACAGCAGGTCAGGCAGCATCCGAGGAGCAGGAAAATTGACGTTTTGCGCAAAAGCCCTTCATCAGGAATGAAGGCAAGGAGCCTCTGAGATGGAGAGAAGGTAGCCAACAGGACAATAGGTGGATGGAGGTGGGGATAAAGGTGATAGGTCAGAGAGGAGGGTGGAGCGGATAGATGGGAAGGGAGATTGACAGGTAGGACAGGTCATGAGGATGGTGCTGAGCTGAAAGGTTGGAACTGGGGTAAGGTGGGGGAGGGGAAATGAGGAAACTGGTGAAGTCCACATTGATGCCCTGGGTTTGAAGTGTTCCGAGGTGAAAGATGAGGCATTCTTTCTCCAGGCATCGGGTGGTGAGGGAGTGGTGGTGGAGGAGGCCCAGGACCTGCATGTCTTTGGCAGAGTGGGAGGGGGAGTTGAAATGTTGGGCCACGGAGTGGTGGGGTTGATTGGTATGGGTGCCCTGGAGATGAAGTGCTCTGCAGTAGGCATCCAGTTTCTCCATTGTAAAAGGAGACTACATCGGGAGCAACGGATACAATAAATGGCATTGGTGGAGGTGCAGGTGAAACTTTGATGGATGTGGAAGGCTCCTTTGGGGCCTTGGATGGAGGTGAGGGGGGAGGTGTGGGTGCATGTTTTGCAATTCTTGCAGTGGCAGGGGAAGGTGCCAGGAGGGGAGGGTGGGTTTTTGGGGGACATGGACCTGACCAGGTAGTCATGGAAGAAAGGGGTGGGGAGGGAAATATATCCCTGGTGGTGGGCTCTGTTTGGAGGTGGCGGAAATGTCGGGGGATGGTGCAGTTTATGCGAACATTATGGAAGGTTGGTAGGGTAGAATTTGAGGACTAGGGGTGTTTTTTCCTTGTGTCGGTTGAACGGGTGGGGTTTGAGGGCAGAGGTGCAGGACATGGATGAGATACATTGGAGGACATCTTCAACTATGTGGGAAGGGAAATTGCGGTCTTTAAAGAAGGTGGTCATCTGGTGTGTTCTGTAGTGCAACTGGTCCTCCTGGGAGCAGATGCGGCGGAGGTGGAGGAATTGGGAATATGGGATGGCATTTTTGCAGAAGGTGGGGTGGGAAGAGGTGTAATCTGGGTAGCAGTGGGAGTCGGTGGGTTTGTAAAAAATGTCACTGCCAAGTCGGTCGTCATTAATGGAGATGGAGAGGTCCAGGAAGGGGAGGGAGGTGTCAGAGATGGTCCAGGTTAATTTAAGGTCAGGGTGGAATGTTTTGGTGAAGTTGATGAACTGCTCAACCTCCTCGCGGGAGCACGAGGTGGCACCGATGCAGTCATCAGTGTAGCGGAGGAAAAGGTGGGGAGTGGTGCCAATGTAACAATGGAAGATGCACTGTTCTACATAGCCGACAAAGAGACAGGCATAGCTGGGACTCATATGGCTGCCCATGGCTACCCCTTTCGTCAGGAGGAAGTGAGAGAATTTGAAGGAGAAATTGTTAAGGGTCAAGACCAGTTTGGCCAAACGAATGAGCTGGATAGTAAATGTACAGACCTGTATATATGAAAAATAAATTTCAATGTCTGTGTGAAAAGCAATGTAATGTGTGCATAAGAATGGCATGACCAACTGTATACAGAACCAAATAATTTTATGAATAAAGTATATTTTTGAAATTTAGAAAATTAAGCTCCCTAATCAATCTGTCACATTGCCCATCACCAAATCCAGAAGTGCCTGTTTCTTAGTGGGGTCTACCACAAATTGCTCCAAATAACAATCTTGTAGACTTTCTACAAACTCCTTTTCTTGAGATCTTCTACCAACCAAATTTTTCCAGTCCACTTACGTTCTTGCAATATTGTCTTTCTTGCATTCCATTTCTATCTCATGACTTATTTTCTTCCCCACATCCTGACTAGGAGGCTTATACATTAGTCACATCACTGTCTTTTTCCCTTTACATTTCCTCGACTCTATCCACACCGATTCTAAGCCTATCTTGCTTCTTGCTATTGATTTAATTTCATTTCTCACTAACAAGGCAACCCCACCCTCTCTGCCCATCTGCCGGTCTTTTCGATAGGATATATATCTTTTGATCTTTGGAGGTGGTGCCGGCCTAGTGGTATTACTGCTGGACTGTTAATTCAAAGACTCAGATAATGTTCTGGGGACCAAGTTGGACTCCTGTCACAGCAAATAGTGGAATTCAAGTTCACTAAAAAAATGGAATTAAGAGTCTGATGATGATCATTAAACGATTGTTGGGAAAAACCCATCTGGTTCACTAATGTCCTTTAGGGAGGGGAAACTGTGATCCTTACCTGCTTTGGCCTACATGTGACTTCAGACATACAGCAATGTGGAGGATTCTTAACTGCTGGCCTAGCCAATGACACCCTCATTCTATAAATTAATAAGAAAAAACATTTCTCAGTCCTGATCCCATTACAGTCACATCTCTATGATGCCTACAACATCGTACCTGCCAATTTCAATCTGTGCTACAAGCTCATTTACCTTGTTTCATATACTGCGTGCATTTAGGTACAAAATCCTAAGTCTTACATTGACTGCATCCCTTCTCATAGTTGACCCTATTTCTGCTGTACCTGAAGTTAGATACCTGACACTTTCCATACTCTCTGTCCTTTTACTTGTCCTGGAGACTTTAATAAGCTCTGCTGAGTCCTCCCTTCTTTAATCTTTTCCATAATTTTCCATGCAACTGAACCCACCACCACCACCCCACCAAACTCGTGCTCCCCCCACCCTCGAACTATTTGTATCATAAATGGGCAGACTATTTAACCAGTCTGTGCTTGCAAAATCCAAAACAGAACCGGCACAGTGGCTTAGAGTGGCACAGTGGCTCAGTGGTGGGCACTGCTGCCTCACAGCACTAGAGACCCGGGTTCGAATCCAGCCTTGGACAACTGTCTCTGTGGAGTTTGCACATTCTCCCAGTGTCTGCGTGGATTTCCTCCAGGTGCTCGGGTTTCCTCCCACAATCCAAAGATGTGCAGATCAGATGAATTGGCCATGTTAAATTGCTCATAGTGTTAGGTACATTAGTCAAGGGAATGAGTCTGAGTGGGTTACTCTTTGAGCGTTGGTGTGGACTTGTTGGGCCAAAGGGCCTGTTTCCACACTGTAGGGAATCTAACCAAACATCTAATGTGAGATGTGATTTCATGATTGTGCAGCACTTGTGGAGCTCAATTGGTGGTACAGTGGAAAGATTGACCTTGGACCTTGTCACCTGAGGTTATTTCCAACAGAGGCGAAGATCGGGTACACATCACACCCCTTCATTAAATGTTCATGCTGATTCTAAGTTGTCACCTTTTCGGAAACATAATTTTCTGTCCCTCAAAACATCCAGTGTCTACTTCAACAGCTTCCAAGAAAAAATATATCATCTCAGGTTACGAACATAACAATGAATTAAAAAAGAGACTAAGCAAGGAAAGATTGAAACTTGAACTAAACATAAAATAATAAATGTCCCTGACTTCCTTCAGACAAACACACTCCAAATAAAATCAGCAACTTATTTTTAAATGTAGTGAGAATCTTACCCACATAAAGGTATCTGAGATAAACACCCGAGAGAGAAATGCTTTAGTGGGATACATTGATGAAATTAGCTGAACAGACAATGGTGGAGACACAGAGATCAGTAGGGACATGTTCAGCCTGGTCTGTGCCAGTATATAGCCAGCTGACAAAAATTAGCACATAAACCGTGGGAGGAGATCCTGCCTGACCAATCGCGATAACTTTAATGAAGAAGTGACAAACCTATTGGGTTGTGAAAAGCCCTTTGATGTGGAATACCTTGATCTCCAAAGAGTTTCTGCTGAACAAAGAGAACCCAGACTGCAGGTTCATAGCTCCTTGAAAGTGGAGTCGCAGGTAGATAGGATAGTGAAGGTGGCGTTTGGTATGCTTTCCTTTATTGGTCAGAGCATTGAGTACAGGAGTTAGGAGGTCATTTTGCAGATGTACAGGACATTGGTTAGGCCACATTTGGAATAGGGTGTGAAATTCTGGTCTCCCTCCTATGGGAAAGATGTTGTGAAACTTGAAAGGGTTCAAAAATGATTTACAAAGATGGTGCGAGGGTTGGAGGATTCGAGCTATAGGGAGAGGTTGAATAGACTAAGGCTGTTTTCCCTGGAGTGTCAGAGGCTGAGGGATGACCTTATAGAGGTTTATAAAATCATGAGGGGCATGAATGGAACAAATAGACAACGTTTTTTCCCTGGGATTGGGGAGTCCAGAACTAGAGGGCATGGGTTTAGGGTGAGAGGGGAAAGATATCATAGGGACCTAAGGGACAACTTTTTTTATGCAGAGAGTGGTACGTGAATGCTATGATCTGCCGGAGGAAGTGGTGGAGGCTGGTACAATTGCAACATTTAAAAGGCATCTGGATGGGTACATGAATAGGAAGGGTTTAGAGGGATATGGGCCAGATGCTGGCAGGGACTAGATTGGGTTGGGATATCTGGTCAACATGGATGAGTTGGACCGACGGATCTATTTCCGTGCTGTACGTCTCTATGATTCTATGACTCTATTACTTGAATTAAATGTACCCTGGAAGTAGAGAAGAAACAGTTGAAGGGGCAGAAGCAATGATCATCATTTTAGTGAAGATATGGCAAAGTACAAATGCAAATGACCAGAAAAAGAGTTGATGAAATCTGATATTGCATATGCAGCATGTACAGGAAAAGTTGGCAACAAAAATACTCAATGAGAAGTGTCAGAAATGTGAATGTTGAGCTGAAAATGACTCACAATCTTTGTATCAAACATCATCAATCAAGGCAAGCTATGAATTAGTCAAGTTATTTGAATGTTGAACTTCAAACTAAGGCGTTGAACATAGGACAGAAGAAGTTCTAATCAAACAGTAATGTGCTCTGTTGAGAACTTAGCCAGGATTCCATTCCCAATGTTGGAAATAACCACCACGATTTGGAGAACTAGTGAAAGCTATTTGTTTGTTCGGTGGGGGTTATCTGAAGCAATTTAAGTGACTGGCCAGGAGCAGATCATTCCTGGGTTTAAATACGATGGGGGTAGAAGTCTTGATTAATTGCCAATTAGAGGCCAGCAACGTTGCATTGCCAGAGGTGCCACTGTGAGTGCTGGCTGCTGCCAACAGCGGTCCCAGGCAGAACCCGAATCCAGGTGAGTGAGTGTAGGGAGGATAGGGAATCCGAAGCAAGAATTCGGGAGTGGATTTCAGCACGCACTCCTCTTAGCTCCTGATGTTGGGTGTCTTGATAGTATCGATCAGTGAGGGAGCCCCTTTATGTAAGCCTGACAGTGTTGCTGGATGGCCTTTAGGAGCAGACGATGCCATGGAACTCCCTTTGAATCACTCACCACAAAATTCTGGAGGAAGGTGTTCCGGTTCTAACATTATTGAACTCATGGTTTTAGGATCTGAACACGTCATTCTATGTCCTTTATCCACCTGCACACCCTAAGCCCTGTCATCACACGGTCTGCCTTCATCCCAACCAACCTGTTTTCATCTAACTATAATCCCATTTATTAACATTATCACCTTTCCTTTCTCCTCAGCACTCTATCATCCATCCTTTTGTCTTTCTAACTGTCTTTGTATCTCTCTGGGCTCTGTCTCCACTCACTCCTTTCCCATCACTTCCTGAAACCCACACACTCCATGCCTGAGCTCCTGCTTTCAGCATGTATGCCCATCTCTGCCCAGCTACTGTTAGTTCTGAGGAAGGGTTACTGGACCTGAAACATTAACTCTGCTTTCTTTCCATAGATGCTGCCAGATTTGCTGAGTTTTCCAGCAATTTCTGTTTTGGTTTATTTTGATAGTTGGGTTTGTCATTTCATCGCTGCTGAAATATGTATTAGGTTAGATTACTGATAGTGTGGAAACAGGCCCTTCGGCCCAACAAGTCCACACCAATCCGCCAAAGCGCAACCCACCCAGACCAATTCCCGTACATTTACCCCTTCACCTAACACTCGGGGCGATTTAGCATGGCCAATTCACTGCACATTTTTGGATTGTGGGAGGAAACCGGAGCACCCGGAGGAAACCCACACAGACACGTGGAAAATGTGCAAACTCCACACAGAGTTGCCTGAGGCGGGAATTGAACCCGGGTCTCTGACTGCTAACTGCTATGCCGCTGTGCCACCGTGCCATCCACTGTACCAATTGGATATTCCACTGCTATTGACTGTCTTTGGGCTAGAATGAGGACTAATAATAGAATGTGGATTTTTCTGTTTGAAAAGGAAGGATTTAATTGATAATCTTATGTAAGGATTTAATGTTGTTAAGAGTATGGAAGAATACAACCTGGAACATTAATTAAATCTAAACTATTGGAGAAGAACTAGGTGGCATAAGTTCAAATGGTCAAATAAAGACTTTTGGATAAATATCAACAAATTCTTCTTCATACCAAGGGCAGACAGTAGGTGGAATAACTTTGCAGAATGTAAAAATGCTATTTAAAAATTATACGTTATAACAAGAGTGCAATAAAATTGCTCTAAATAAATGGATTCAAATGAGTGGAATTCTTTTCTGTAATTACCTTCTGCTAGAACTGCCCGTGATTGAGCGGCACAAACTGCCCATGGCTAATGCAGCAAAAAATGGCTGACAGTATTTAGAGGGCTCAGGAAAATATTTGCTTAATATAGTCTTCACAGATAAAACAACAGTTGCTTTGCAGACTCAAGGTTGCTGGAGTGACAGGGAATGTGCAGCTGCAGTTGTTTACACATCAGACAGATAAGAACATTGCACACTAATTAGTGCACTTGAATTATTTAGTCAAATCTATTACAATACTAAGAGTAGGTTTTAGTTAAGATTCTTCAATTAATCATAGATATAGATTCTGAAGCCGTTAAATATCCACCTACAGGTTGTTCTGCTATGGCGCGTTAACGTGAATTCGCTGTAACGTGATTGACGAATTGGAGACATTGTTTCTCAAGTGTGAACTTTGAAAATATGTATTGGTTGTAACATGATTAAGTGCTGTTTCTAAAGTGCAATTTTTCAATAATGTGGGGTTGCACAAGAATACAAGCATCGCATTATAGAAGAACTACCTGTATACAGTAAAAATCACTAAAAGCATTAGAGGAAAAGATTCAAACCGGCCTCAAACAGTAAAAGCAGCTCCCATATTGGTATAGGGAGATAAGAGAGTCTGGTAACATCATGGAACTGCGAAAAACCAAGAGTGTACGACAAGCCTGTTCAATTCTTTGATGTTCAGTGATATCGTAGTATATCATAGAATTCCTATAGTGTGGAAACGGCCTTTGGCCCAACAAGTCCACACCGACCTCCTGAAGAATAACCCACCCCGACTCATTCTCTGTAACGTATAGTTTACCTTGACCTAACCTGCACATACCTGAACACTATGAGCAATTTAGCATGGCCAATTCACCTAACCTGCGCACCTTTGGATTGTGGGAGGAAACCCACACAGACACGGTGAGAATGTGCAAACTCCACACAGACAGTCACCCAAGGCTGGGATCAAACCCGGAGCCCTGGCACCGTGAGGCAGCAGTGCTAACCACTGAACCACCATGCTGCCCAGAGCTATGATTAGCTTAATTGGAAATTGTTGAGTGCGGCAATACTTCCTTCAGGTTAGGGACTATCAGCAGTTAAACTTGGTCAAATAAATTGCTGAGGCAGACAAGCAGGAGGCTGGGAAAACACAGCAAGTCAGGCAGTATCTGGAGGTGGAGAAGTTGACGTTTCAGGTGTAACCCTTTTTCAGGACCCCAGCCTCCTGCTTGTCTACCTTGGATTCCAGCATCTGCAGTTTCTTTTGTCTCTAAATAAATTCATGAGGCAAACCTGAACTGTATAAGATGCTGTACCTAGAGAGTCAATTATGAAGGGATAACTCAGCACTGCTGACCAATACCAATCAAAAAGGGGGACATGTGCACTCTAAGTTTAAACTATATAGGTAAGTCATTCTGAAGCTTTTTCTGTGCCTTATTTTTCTGGAGAAATGAAGCTATCCTGAAAATACAGCTGCAATAAAAGTTTTCTGAAACCACCCCGTGACTTGGACTCTCATTGGAAACTATGAGATCGAACACCTTCTAGTTGTTTAAAACCTACCATTATGTGTTTTTTTGTGTCAGTGATTTTCTGTTCCTCTAATTTTCAACATGTGAAACCTTTTTTCTTATATGATCAAGTCCATTCACAAGTATGGTGGTTTTAAATTGGGCTGCTGATCCATCCAAAAATCTTCTTTGATCAGAACATATAATCCAAAACCACTGATCTGGACCATGTCAATGTTTCTTTCTCTGATATGAAATGTTGTGATTTGGCTGAATGCTGCATTTAGTTGTTTGAGTCAAGAGCTGGTAAAACTCACTTATTAGGCCAGAAGACTTGTATAGTAGGCACTACCGGGAACAAACCTTGTCATCAAGAATATTACAACTATCAGCAACTTGAGCTACTGGCTGTCTGGAGGGATTTGTTAAACTGAAGATTGGCCATCTCTCCTGTGAATTTTGGAGTTAAGTCTTGTTACATCTGCAAAGAGTTACAGCTATAAATTAATGTCTTCACTTCTGGCATTGTATGCAAATAAAATCTTGTTCTTTAATAACTTGATGAACGAGATGACTGCTGCCTCTGGCTGCGCTTATTGCTCTATCTGCAGTTTGGATGATGTTTTGCATAAATGGTTTTGACTGATTATTTTATATGCGCTCCAGTATTATTAATCCAATTTTGATTACACTATCAGAGCCAGTGAGGCAGTCAAGCCCCTGTGATAATCTTTAATAATAAAAAAAGTAGAACTTTTACGACTACATAGGTTACTGCTCAAGTACTTACAAAGTTCTATAAGACCATAAAATACAAAAACAGAATCAGCCATTCAGCCCACCAAGTCTGCTCTGCCATTTGATTATGAATGGTATGTTTCTCAACCTCATTCTCCTGCCTTCTCCCCATAACCTTTGATCCCTTACTAATCAAGAACCTTTCTATCTTTGTCTTAAATACAGTAAATTACTTGGCCTCCACAGCATTGAGTTCCACAGATTCATCGCGCTCTGCTTGAAGAAATTCCTCCTCATCTCAGTTCTAAAGCATCATTGCTTCACTTTGAGGCTGTTCCCTAGGATCCTGGCCTCTCCTATTACTGGAAATATTTTCTCCACATCCACACCATCCAGGCCTCTCAGCATTAGTTTCAATGAGATTCTCCGCTCATCTTTCTAAACTCCAAGTACAGACCCATAGTCCTCAACCGCTCCTCACATAACAAGCTTTTCATCCTCAGGAGCATTCTTGTAAACCTCTTATGGATCCCCTCCAATGCCAGCACATGCTTCCTTAGGTACAGAGCCCAAAACTGCTCAAAATATTCCAAATGTGGCCTGACCAGAGCCTTATACAGCCTCAGCAGTACATCTCTGCTTCTGTATTCTAGCCCCCTTGAAATGAATGCTAACATTACATTTGCCTTCCTAACTGCCAACTGGAACCTGCATGTTAACCTTAAGAGAACCTAGAATGAGGACCCCTAAGTCTATTTCTGTTTCAGATTTCCAAAGCCTTTCTCCATTTGGAAACTGCTCTATGTCTCTATTCTTCCTACCAAAGTGCATGACCTCACACTTTCCCACATTGTAATCTATCTGCCACTTCTTTGCCCACTCTCCTAGCCCATCCAATTCCTTCTACACCCTCCCGCCTCCTCAATACTACTTGTCTCTCCACCTTTCTTTGTGTTATTTGCAAAATAAACAATGATACCCTCAGTTCCTTTATCAGATCATTAATGTATAAGTTCCACAAACTTTGTTGAATAATTGAGACTTTTTTGCACCTCCTACGTTATTTGATAACAAAATGATTTTTGTCCACATGGTAGTAGTTAAAGTATAAGTTAAAAGATGCCTCCTGTTGTGATTTGTCAGATTCATGGCAGTGTGTTGAAGTATTTCCTATGGTGAGATAAAGAGTGGTGAAATTTGTAGGGTGTGTTCCGTAACTGAAAGGGTTTTGTTTCAATTCACCAATGTCTGCACTTGACATTAGGGTTGCATTTAACTGAATATGGCGTGAAAGAGCTTTAACAAAACTGGAGTCAAAGGAAATAAGGGGAAAATCTCTCTGATGGTTGGTCCTAAGCCTGGCACAAAGGAAGATGGTTGAGGTGCTGGAGATCAGTCATTTCAGCTCCAGGACATCTCTGCAGGAGATCCTCGGAGAGGTGTCCTCGGCCTGACCATTTTCAGTTGTTTCATCAATGACCTTCCCGCCATCATAAAGTCAACAAGGAGAATTGTTTTGATGATTGCTCAATGTTTGGCATAATCTGCAACTCCTCAAGTACTGAAGCAGTCAGTAACCATATGCAGCATGACCTGGGCAATATCCAGGCTTGATTGGAAAAGAGGCAAGTAACATTCATGCCTTACAAGTGTCAGGCAATGGCCATCTCTAAGAAGTGAGAATCTAATCATTGCTCGTTGATGTTGAATGGTATTGCTGTAATTGAATCCCTCACTATCAAATCCTGGGAGTTATTATAGACAAGAAACTGAACTGTACAAGTCAAATAAACATTGTACCTTCAAAAGGGAAGCCTCTGAAAGTAGTCCGGGGCATTGGCCACAGTTAGCCCTCTGGTTGGGGTGATCTAAACCAGGGGATCACTGACCCCGCAATGTGGGGAGTCCTGTGGCTCCATAGTGGTGAGTCCTGGGGTGTAGGACAAATGAGGTTGGGGAAATGTATAGGCATCAATCAAGGGTCTGGGTACTGTGTCCAGGGCTGTGTGGTTAGGGCACTCAAGCAGAATGTATATTCTGTTCAGAGAAACTGGGTAAAATGAGTAGGGTACAAGAGGGAACTCTGTCATAGAAGGTAACTCAGTTAGGATTTATATTTGCTAGAGTTCAGAAGAATGAGGTAGGACTATCATAGAAATCTATAAAATTCTAACAGGATCAGGCAGGGTAGATATAAGAAGGATTCTCCTAATGACAGAGTCTTGAACCTGTGGTCACAGGATAAAGAATACAGGATAAACCATTGAGGATTGAGGGGAGAAGAAATTTCTTCACCCAGGAAGTTGTTTGTGAGCCGATGGAAGTCTCTGCTACAGGAAGCAGTCAAAGCCTTTGTATGGTTTCTGGAAGAAATTGGATATAGCACTTGGCAATTAGGGATCAAAAGATATGGGAAGAAAGCAGGACAGAGTACTGAGTTGGATGATAACCATGATGATTATTGAGGAGGTTTGAAAGGGACTGAACGAGACTGTATCTCAGGGCTGTTTGTTTGTTCTCTTAGTGCATGCTCACTTAGCACCTATTCCCATGCTCACCTACCTCCTTTGCCTTTTCTGCTGTGTCAATTCACACAGTCACTCAACCAGGCAGATGGCCTTGCTGTTCAGCAATCCTTGGCCAAGGCAGCATACATCTTGCTGTGCATCAACCTCACAGCTTCTGCTCCCATGTTTCTATCTGAAGTGAGTGATTTCATTGGGCCTTGCAGACAGAACCCTCCAAGAAACTCAGTGATAGTAACAATTAGCCAAAAACTTGTAAGATTGAACCCTTGTTTTTGATCCTGTAAATAATCTTGCTGCATGTTCTACACATGCGCACGCATATTACCATTACATTTTGGGCATTGTGAAAATAGTTTCTAATTCTTTCTTTTGATTTAAATTTACAGGAAAGAATGTTTTCTGTTTGTTTTTAAGAGTCACAGCATTCAAGGGGTTAAGACATTCCTTTAAAATACAAAATGTGAACTCAATGAAGAGGTGGGTAAAAGGGGAAATTATCCCACCTCCCTACCTTGTCTATAAAGTGAAATCTATGTATGCCTTTCTGCTGTGATCTATACAAATCTTTCCGGAAATTATGACTAACCTCTCAGCTTTTCAATATATATCAAAACTGCAGCTTACTTGAGTTATCTTTTTAATATTAGTTTTGGTTGAATATTCTGCATAAGTAATACTATTATGGATGTATTATTGATCCAACATTTGATGCAATTATTCTTTTGCTTCTGATCACTGGTTTGAATATTTATATCCCATGGTGATAAATGAGGTGCTGACAATATTTTGGCAGAGGATCTCTCCTCTCATTGAGTGGGCCTGACTTGAGTCCAATATTATTTGTTTCTTTGAGGCATCTTTATTTTTATTGGCCACTTTCTTGCTTTTCTTCTGTTTAGAGAATATCTGGCCATCCTTTGAAAGAATAGCATCATTTTTGTGTTTGTGTCTAGTTGTGTCTTTTTAGTTCTAACATCTTTTTCTCTTTTGGGTTTCTTTTGGATGAATTTGATTCAATTCTAAAGAATCAGTTAATGTATCGCCAGAAGCTTTAGATTTTTGCTATTGTTTTCATAAAGTTAACCAATATAAGAAGGCAAATGGTAATTGTGGTTTATTATAGCTTTGTGATATTAGCTTTGACTCGAATGAATTGGAGTGAAAGCATGCTCTCCAGGGATTCTCCCACCTCTCTGGGGTTAGTTTGGACTCTGACTAAATTCAAGCTGCATTTATATTGGAACTGCAGTGTCAATGTAAAGTATTTTAACTTCACAGTTACAGTGTAAGTGCACTAAGATGCAGTTTTCTCAGACAAGGGGAGATGTGCATAAATACATGGGTGATTTAAATCCTTCCAGCAACTGTTGAGTCAGATTCCCAATACCATGCCACTCTCTTCCAGATTTTGCCTGGACTGAATTGAAAATGAGCAGGGAATCTCTACTGGGTAAGGCATTTATACATTCTAAAAGGTAATTGAGTGTTGTCTTTAACTCTCAGTTCTAGATGAAAACACGTGAAGGCATCTGCTTCCCAACCTGTCAGCAACTTGCCCAGGATTACAGAGGGGAGTGCTCAGGTTTCTGTGAAAGTGAGGTTCTGTGAAACTGACAAATTGAGAAAGTTTTGATCAACAAAACTGATGATCTGTGGGAACCAAAGGTGTAGGTAAAGTAGGAATGCTGATTTGTTGAGTGAGTTTGAAGGTTTTGGAACCAATTTAGAATACAAAACATGAAAGGTAATTATTTTGAATTGTTAACTGAGCTATGTGCCTTTTTGTTTGAGTCTCAAGCAGATTAGAAAATTAAATGGATGTCTCAGAGTGACATGGGATAAAGGGTTTTGATTCATGGAATACTGATGCGCCTACTCAGAAAAGAGACAATTTTCCATTGGGATGGCTTCTACCTTATTTAAACTGGGACCAGTGTCCTGGTGCTTAAGATAGACAGGGCTGTGGATGGCACTTTAAATTTTAAACAAACAGTGGGTAGAGGTGAGGAGGTTGAAGGTGTTGTTCAGGTGAAGAGAGAGTTAGAAATCCAACAAGGAAGGAAAAGACAGCAGAACATTGTAGAGATGTGGATAAAAATGAACATGTTAAGTAGGGAAGGATAAAGACTCTAACAGCAACTGTTCAGTGAGTAAGGTTCACACATGAACTAATAGTAAAAAAATTAAATTAAAGATCTTTCAGATTCACAGACTCGATACAGTGCTGTAGGAAGCTATTTGGCCTATCCACCACTTTTCAAATGAGTATGACGACTTACTGCCATCCTTTCACCCTTCCCCTGTAACCTTGCACAGTATTTCTTCAGAAGCAATCATCTCATACCCTCTTGAATGTCTTGATTGAACCTGTCTCTATCACAGTTCTGCGTAGTGCGTTCAGACCCGAACTACTTGCTCTGAGATTTTTTTTTTCTACTTGCTGTTTGACACTTTCTTTCTTTTCTCACATCATTTTTACTTCCTTTCCAAACTATTTTAAACCTGTAACAACCTGTACCAATCCTTTTACAAGTGGAACAGTTTCTCCCAGACCTCTCATGATTTTAAAAACTTCAATCAAATTTTCTCTTAGCAGTCCCAACTTATGCAATCTATCTTTGGAACTAAAGTTTCTCCTCCCTGGAATCATTCTGTTAAAACTTTTCTACACTCTCTTCCATGTGTTTACAGCCTTCCAAAAGTGTGGCATCTAGAATCATACACAATACCTCAGCTGAGGTCAAACTTTTGGATAAGACAGGGTCAGCATAACCTCCTTGCTCTTACACTGTATGCCACTATTAATCAATACCAGGATACTGAATGCTTTATCAACTTCTTTCTCCAGCCATTTTGCCATCTTTAAAGGACTTAGTACATAGCCACTTAGGTCTCTCTCTGCCCCTATACAGCTTTGAAAGTAGTACCGTTTTATTTTACACAGGCTCTCTCTGTTCTTCACACACACCCTTTCACCTTGAACATCATCTGCCACCCATTTGCCCACTCCACTAACCTGCCAATATCCTGACCTATTCACATTTTGTAATGCTCCCAAGTTTTGTTCCATTGGCAAACTTTAAAATTCTTCTCTGCACGATTTGGATGATTAATATAAATCAGGAAAAGCAAGGGTCTCAATACTGTCCTCTGACCCCACTACAATCCTTTTTCCAGCCTGAAACGTATCCATTAACCGGTACTCTATGCTTCCCAATACTCAGCCAACTTTGCATTCATATTTGTACTGCTCCTTTTATTGAACAAGGCTGGTCTGTGACACTATATTGAACACCTTTTGGAAGTACATGTATGCCATGCCAAAGGCATTACCATCATTAAACATCTCTGTCAATTCCTCAAAAAACTTAAAATTTAATTAAACATAATTCTCTCTTTAAAAATCTATGCTGTTGCTCACTATTTTTATTTGTCCATATGATTATTAATTTTATCCTGAATTATGGTTTCTGGAAATTTCCACACTACTGAAATTGAACTGACTCACATAATTGCTGTGCTTATTCTTATAACCTTTCTTTGACAAAAACATTAGCTTTGCAATTCTACACTCTTCTGGAAATATCTCCCATGTCTGGGGAAGACTGAAAAATCATGGGCAGTGCCTCTGATAATGTTCACTCTCACGTTCTTCATAATTCTTCGATGTATCTCATCTGGTCCTGGGGACTTGTCAGTTCCAAAACCCTTGTATTTTTCCAGGGTAAACTTCATCTGCTATTTTTCCATCCAAGTCTCCAGCCTATCTGTATCCTGCTGTATCCTCCAGCAATCCTCCTCACTATCTCTGGCTTCTCCAAACCTTGTGTCATCCACAAACTTACTAGTCAGACCATCTAAATTCTCCTCCAAATCACAAACAACAGGGGTCACTGCACTGATTCCTGTGGAACACCACTGCCCACAAATCTCCAATCTGAAAAATACCTTTCCACTGCTATTCACCTGTGACAAAAGAGAATACAAAGATTTCATGCAATGCCCCAGCAATTTCTTCCCTCGCCCTCCTCAGTATTCTGGAATAGATCCCATCAAGGGGACTTATCTGCCTTAATACTTTTTAAAACACCAAACATCTCCTCCTTTGTAATATCCCCATGCCCTAAAATATCAATGTACCCCTCCTGAAACTCACCATTCACCATGTCCTTCTCCTTTGTGAATACCAATGCAAAATATTCATTAAGGGCCTCACCCATTTCTCTGAGTCCATGCATAAATTCAATCCTTTGTCATTAAATGGACCCATCCTCTCCCTAGCTACCCTCTGGCTCCTTGGATACTTATAAAACACCTTGAAATCTTCATTAATTCTGTTTGCTAAGGACATTTCATAGCCCCATTTAGCCCTATTAATTCCTTGTTTGAGTTCTTTTCTGCTTTGTTGACAATCTGTTCTGCTATAACATGGTAGATCAGTTCTCGTATAAGCCCACGTTATAAGAAAATCACGTAATAGGAGCACCATTTCAACTAATGGGGCCGGAGTTGCATTATAACCAATGGACAGTTTAAACTTTGCACTTTAGAAACAGTGTCCCTATTTTGTCAATCATGTTATAGCGAATTCGCATTAATGAAACATGCATTATAGCAGAATGACCTGTATATTCTTTGAGTGCATTGTCTGTTAGAGTTTCCTAAACTTTATGGATGCCCCTGTTTTCTTTTAACTCAGCTCACAGTTTCTCTTGTCGTCCAACATTCCCATATCTATCCATTCTTATCCTTTATTTTCACAGGAACATACTGGTCCTGAATGCTAATCAACTGCCTTTAAAAGATTCACACATGAGAAATGTGGATGTAGCCTCAAACAGCCACGCCCCCACCCCCACAATCTACATTCCCCATTTCCTGCCTAATATTGTGGTAGTTAGCCTCCCTCCAGTTTAGTACTTTTATCCAAAGGGGTAGAGGAGTCCAGAACTAGATGGCATAGGTTTAAGGTGAGAGAGGAAAGATTTCAAAGGGACCGAAGGGGCAACTTTTTCACGAGGATGTTGCATGTGTGGAATGAGCTGCCAGAGGAAAGTGGTGGAGGCTGGTACAATTACAACATTTAAAAGGTATCTGGATGGGTATGTGAATAGGAAGCATTTGGATAAAAATGGGCCAAGTGCTGGAAAATGGAACGAGATTAATTTAGGATATCTGGTCAGCATGGACAAGTTGGACCAAAGGGTCTGTCTCCATGCTGTACATCTCTATGACTCTATGAATACACTTATTCATAAGTAACTTAAAGCTTACGGAATCATAGTCACTGTTCCAAAATGCTCCTGCACTAAAACTTTGATCACCTGGCTTGGCTCATTCCCCAGTACCTGATCTTGTATGGTCCCTTCTGTAGTTGGACTATTTACATATTATTTCAAAAAACTGTCCTGGACACATCTCAGAAACATCCCCATCCAAGCTCCTGGCACCAGGGGAGTCCCAGTCAATTTAGGGAAGTTAAAATCACCCACCACAACAACCTATTATCCGTCCACCTACCTGTTTCTCCATCACTCATTGCTATTGGGAGGCCTTTAGTTCAATCCCATCAAAATGACTGCACCCTTCAATTTGTGAGCTCTATCCATATGACCTCACTGGATGAGCCCTCCAAAGTGTTTTTCCTCAGGACAGCTGTAATATTCTCCCTTATCAGTAACACAACTCCCCCAGCTTCTACATCCCCTCTATCTCACCTGCAACATTTAAACCCTGGAACATTAAGCTTCCAGTTTTGTCCCTCTCTCAACCAGGTCTCTCTAATAGCTGCAGCATCATTGTTATATGTACTAGTCCAGGCTCCCAAGGTTTTCTGCCTTACATATCATATCCTCACATTAAAACAAATGCACTACAGACTGACACTCCTGCCATGTTCAGTAACCTGTTCTTCTTAGCCTTACTAGTGTTAGTCTCTAACACCTCCTCGGTCATTTTGCTTGTTGTCCTCAGAATGTTCCTCAGAATAGCAGATTTTGGGAGGGGGAGAAAGCTCCTTAGTCTTCAGTAGTTCCATGGTTTCAGGCTTTATGCCTGCTTTCCCCAGACAGCAGAGTATATGGTTTTCTCTAAACCTTTTTCCTTTGCCCACAGCTTGGTCAAAATTCCCCTTTCTCTAAGATTCGTCTGCAGAGGCTGCTTCTTGTTATTTGAATCCTAAGTTGGCTGAACAGTCAATTTTATGGAGAATCAAATTGTAAAAATGTCTGTTCTGGACTGTTTCATAACCTTTCTGACTGTGGAGCTGGACTCTTGTATTATCTTTCACCTAAGGAAACCATCTTCTCAAATACCGTGGTTACCAATTTGAATGGCACTTTGATATCTATTCAGCCAGAAGTACTGCTTAACACCTTAAAAAGACACATTGTGTTCCCCACAGTAAGGTATAGTCTTAAAATCTCCCTTTTGTAACTCGATACTGAAACACGGCTCATTCAGCTCAGAAATATTCCACTGTAACAGACATAAGCTGCTGGGGGCACCATGCTGAAGAAGCTTCTTTTAACTTAATTTCCAATGTACAGATGTTTAAAGCAGTGCTGTCCTCTTAACATTTTTTCGTTAAAAAAAATCAATCAGATAACATGATCATTATAGACACCAACAACACCAGCAGCACCACCTCCAGCTGTTTCTCTTTCAGGAGCATGCTCCATCACCACTGAGGAAAGAATGAAAAGTTACACACAGTCAGGAGGTGACAAGAAAGTCAACACAGCTTCTGCAGGCTGACGATTAATTCTCTCGGTATGTGAACACTAATGCCTCAGGTAGCTTAGGTTCTCACAACACATTATGACCCACATCTGCATCTTTCTGGTACAGGACCTCCTTCCTTATGGACCAGGTGAACACACATTGCCAATGGCTGGCAAGATGCCTGCCCCTGGATATTGGAACAATCTCGCATCTGTTTGACGATTTGAACATTTGACTATGCATCAACTCACATCCTTAATTCAACAAAATGTGTTCATGGACACTGGTCAAAATTATCCCTTTCTTTTCAATATTTTATTGAATGGATCTGGAGGCCATGTATCTGTTTATAAGGCTGAGTTGTTCAGCATTTTGTGGAAAAGATATCCATAATTCAAGCTAGGGAGGAGGGACTTGGGGGAGGGGCGATGGAGATGTGATAGGTGGAAGGAGGTCAAGGTGAGGGTGATAGGCCGGAGTGGGCCTATCACCCTCACCTTGACCGCCTTCCACCTATCACATCTCCATTGCCCCTCCCCCAAGTCCCTCCTCCCTACCTTTTATCTTAGCCTGCTGGACACACTTTCCTCATTCCTGATGAAGGGCTTATGCCCGAAACATCAAATTTCCTGTTCCTTGGATGCTGCCTGACCTGCTGCGCTTTTCCAGCAACACATTTTCAGCTCTGATCTCCAGCATCTGCAGACCTCACTTTCTCCATCCATAATTCAAGGACAATTATTCCAGAAATGCAATCAATTAAATCATTAGCATCCAGAAGAAAGTTAAGCATTTTCATTACATAATCCAATAGTATAGCTTTCAGGTCGGAAAATTGTTGAAATAAATACTAACTATTGCCTTCAACTGTCCTTAATCATGGTGTTGGCACAGCAATGCATAACAGCAAACATTCCACACTAGTTTATCTAAATGAAACTGAAGCCAAATTCTGATAATTATTAATTTTCCTTTTGGCAACTGTGTCAAGTCTCATGGAACCATGGAACTAGAGGTCTGTTTGCTCTTCAGGGCAAATCAGTCAATTTCTGACCTTTGTGATATCACAGTAGAAAAACAATGAAGTTTCCACACCGGCTGATCTAAAAAACTCAAAAGTTAATCGATCTGTTTATAAGGATTAATTAATTAATTTTATGTTAGGATAGGATTATAAAGCTAAGGAACTAATATCATAAAGTCCTTGCAATAAGCTGTGTCATTATTTTCTGCTGTAACTTTCTCTGTACTATGGTGAGACCTCACAAAGTATAATTTTGGACTCCTTAGGAACTATATAACTATCTTAAATGGAGTGAAATGCAGGTTTAGGAGACTGTTGTCTGTGATGAGGGGATTGCTCTATGAGGAGAGATTGAATAGACTAGGCATATATTCCTTCCGGTTAGGAAGATTGAAGGATGACATCATTGAAACATATTATTCTGGAAGGTTTGACAGTTTTGGTGACAAATCATCCGCCGACATTTCCGCCACCTCCAAAAAGACCCCACCACCAGGGATATATTTTCCTCCCCACCCCTTTTCGCCTTCTACAAAGACCATTCCCTCTGTGACTACCTGGTCAGGTCCATGCCCCCCTACAACCCACCCTCCCATCCTGGCACCTTCCCCTGCCACCGCAAGAACTGTAAAACCTGTGCCCACACCTCCTCCCTCACCTCTATCCAAGGCCCTAAAGGAGCCTTCCACATCCATCAAAGTTTTACCTGCACATCCACTAATATCATTTATTGTATCCGTTGCTCCCGATGCGGTCTCCTCTACATTGAGGAGACTGGATGCCTCCTAGCAGAGCGCTTTAGGGAACATCTCTAGGACACCCGCACCAATCAACCACACCGCTCCGTGGCCCAACATTTCAACTCCCCCTCCCACTCTGCCGAGGACATGGAGGTCCTGGGCCTCCTTCACCGCCGCTCCCTCACCACCAGACGCCTGGAGGAAGAATGCCTCATCTTCCTCCTTGGAACACTTCAACCCCAGGGCATCAATGTGGACTTCAACAGTTTCCTCATTTCCCTTTCCCCCACCTCATCCTAGTTCCAAACTTCCAGCCCAGCACTCTCCCATGACTTGTCCTACCTGCCTATCTCCGCTTCCACCTATCCACTCCACCCTCTCCTCCCTGACCTATCACCTTCACCCCCCCCACTCACCTATTGTCCTCTATGCTACTTTCTCCCCACCCGCACCCTCTTCTAGCTTATCTCTCCATGCTTCAGACTCACTGCTTTTATTCCTGATGAAGGGCTTTGCCCAAAACGTCGATTTCGCTGCTCCTTGGATGCTGCCTGAATTGCTGTGCTCTTCCAGCACCACTGATCCAGAATCTGGTTTCCAGCATCTGCAGTCATTGTTTTTATCCAGTTTTGGTGACAAGAACATGTTTCCCTTCACTTGGAGAAAGTAATGACTGCAGACGCTGGAGATCAAAGTCGAAAAGTGTGGCGCTGGAAAAGCACGGCAAGTCAGGCAGGATCCGAGGAGCAGGAGAGTCAACGTTTTGAGCATGAGCTCTTCATCGGGAATGTCGATTCTCCTGGTCCTCGGATGCTGCCTGACCGGTTGTGCTCTTCCTTTCACTTGGAAACTAGAACCAGAACACAATCTCAGGGTAAGGGGATGGCCATTTAGGAACAAGGCAAGGATACATCTCTGTGACAGAGAGCTGCGATTGTTGATTACATTCATCACAGAGATGGATGGATTAGGATCAGGAGTAGGCCATTCAGCCATTCTAACCTGCTGCACCACTCACTGAGATCATGGCTGTTCTGTGGCCTAACTTCACATGACAGCTTTTGGTCTATATACCTTGATATCTTTGCTTGGCAAAAAATTATCTATCTCATATATAAAATAAACAACTGACCTTGCATTCACTGCCTTTTTTGAAGAGAGTTCCAGACCTCTATCATCTTTTCTGTGTAGACATACTTCCTCAGAACTCTCCTGAATGGCCTGGGCCTAAATCACAAACCATGCCCCACTATGGTTCTAGAATCTCCAATCAGTGGAAATAGTTTATCTTTCTCTACCTTGTCTTTTCCTGATAGCTTGTTAGCCACTAAGTAAACAAAAGCTTATGAGAAAGTGCAGTAAGCTAAAATAAAAGATCCACCATCATTTTGTTAAAGGGAACAGCAGGCTCAAGAGGCCTTTGTTTCTTCCACCCTTATGTTCTTCTTTAACACTTGTATCACCTAGCTCTCAGCATATTGAAAATGAATGTTGCTCTGACCCATTTCCAAAAATAAAAGACTGAAATTAAACAAAAAAGAACCCATGGATTCTGGAAATCTGAAATAAAAACAAAGCACTGAAGAAACACAATATGCCTAGCTGCACCTGTAGAGACAAAAAACAATGTCAACTCTGTGATTTTCTCTACAGATGCTGCCAGACCTGCTGAGTCTCTCCAACACTTTCTGGTTTTGTTCCAAAAAGACCATTGCCTTCAGAACAGCAATTAAAGTATAATTGAGGTCTCCCAGAACCAAAACAATTTTATGAAGATTCTGAATTAAAATGGGGGGAGTTTATTGAAACGGAATCACATTGGAAGATAGCAAGAGACAGTTAATAACATTGATAATAAATAAACAATAAAATGTTGAACAGAGATCTTGATTGTTCTTTTTGTATGATGTAACCATGATTTCTTTTGTCCAATCAGGACAAATGGTTTTAAGAGTGGAACTCTGAAAATATTTGAGAGAAGACTGAGATACCAGAGTATGGATGTGAACTATGGAGAGCGATGTATCTGAGCGTCTGTGTAAATGATCTCTTCAAAACTTACAACGTGGGGGCTATGAAAAAACCCAGAAGTAATGTGGAAAAACACAGCTGCAATCTTCATGATGTTTAAATCATTTCAAAATAACCTCCTCTCTTATTTCCTGCAATAAAGAACCTGTTACTCCCTAAATGGTTGTTAAAATGTTAATAGTGTGTGGTTAATACATTACAGTTGGAAAAAGTTGTGTCATTTTATTCCTACCCAGAGACTGAAACATGAACTCCAACTCTGAACCTTTAAACTAACTAAAACAGAACAACTTTCACATCTGAGTAAACAGAATAAATTCGACTTTCTGAAACAAAAACAGAAAATGCTGGAAACACTCCGCAGGTCAGGCAGCATCTGTTAAAATTAAAATGCCGATGTATGGCCCTGTATCGACTGCAGGTGCAGGCCCCAGTTGCTCATCATGGGAAAGCCCCAGGAATTCCAGGGGCAAAATGGTGGGACAGTGATTTGACTCATTTGTTCTCCATCCCTTTTCCTCTGCTTTGTGCCTGGGAAATGCCAACTCCTCAGTGAAGGAGGAGGGAAGAAAACTAATTCTCGTACATGCATTTGGCATGACCTACACTTTGTCATTTTTGTGAGAATTGTTATGAGTAATCGGATTCAGATCTTTTTCCTGCATTTTCCACATGCTTGTATCTCTCAGTGCAAAATTATTACACTCATCGTTACTATTCAGATCATCAACCTCTGCTTCTTCACAATCGTTAAAAATCACACAGCATCATGTGATAGGTTGATGCAAATCCCAGAGCTTCTTTTATGTCACATTCTCGAGGTTTTATAACAAAAGCTGATGTCGCAGCTCAGATAATACCTTAAAGGTGTGAGGTTAGAGTTTGTCTGTATCCCAATCTTGAGTCAGACTGTTCTATTTATAAATACTCCATGGATTCACTGCCTGCACTAACTGCCTGCAGGTTCTGCATTCTTTGAGCAAAATAGAATGTAACTGCAAATATAATTCTACAAATACAAATTCCTTAAACCTTAAGTTATCTTGAGAATGTGACTTAAAAGGAGCTCTGGGATTTACATATTAATGAATCGAAACCAGCAAACCCACTCTAAAAGATGAAAGACTTAACAATCTATTAGATTTGTTCAATGTATTATTTCAGCTGCATGAGACTGTAATCTTTTGCTATAAATTTTGTGTCTTTTGCTCCTGCTTCACAACCACCGATGAAGGAACAGCACTTTGACAGCTACTGCTTCCAAATAAACCTGTTGAACTATAACCTGTGATTTTTAAACTTTGTCCACCCCAGTCCATCAAAATCATGTTCCTCACGACAATTTAACATACGGTTAAATGGGCCATTTGATGTAAAACTCCAGGGCACTTCACAGGGAAGTTATCAAAACAAACGTTAACACAGAAAAGCTCATCACAAGGTAGTAGGTTTTAAGGAGCATCTTGAAAAAGTAAATGATGGCAAAAAGCCGTAAGGTCTAGGGAGAAAATTTCAAAGCTTAGAGCTTTAGCAGCCGAAGGAATATCACTGAGTGAAGTGATTAAAATGAAGAATGTTTAAGAGCCCAGAATTACAGGAGTGCAGATCTCTCACAGGGTTGTAGGTTTGAAGCGAGGCCATGAAGGAATTTGGAAGCCAATTTAAAGCTGAGGTGTTGTACATCCAGGAGCCAGTGCAGACCTGTAAGCTCAGGGTGTTCGGTGAGTGAGTGTTGCTGTGCATTAGCACTTGGCAGAATTGTGTTTGACCTAAGCGTATGAACTTTGGATGCCGGCCAGAACAAGACTGGAATGGTCATGTAAAGACACAACAAAGACATGAGCAAGGACTTCAACATAAGAGAGATCAGGCAGGGGTAGATTTGAGTGATTTTGCCGAGGTAGAGATTTGTGGTCTTGTGATGGTATAGTTAGGTGTTTAGATTAGATTAGATACAGGGTGGAAACAGGCCCTTCGGCCCAACAAGTCCACCCCAACCCGCCAAAGCGCAACCCACCCAGACTCCATTCTCCTACATTTACCCCTTCACCTAACACTACGGGCAATTTAGCTCGGCCAATTCATCTAACCTGCACATTTTCGGACTGTGGGAGGAAACCAGAACATCCGGAGGAAACCCACGCAGTTACGGGGAGAATGTGCAAACTCCACACTCCTGAGGCGGAAATTGAACCCAGGTCTCTGGCACTGTGACGCAGCAGTGCTAACCACTGTGTCGCCCACTGTGCCACCGTGCTACCCATTCAAGGGCAAACATGACATCAACATTGTGAACAGTCTGGATCAGTGTCAGTAGGACAGTGTCAGTATATTCCCAATTGGGATCAGCCAACAGATAGGAAGGCAACAGTGGCATTGACCCAACTGTAAGTGTGATCCCCAGCCATATTTTACAAGGGTCAGGCAAGTATGTAGCTATCGCCAAAGCTGTTGTCCATTTCAAAGGTCATCATTCACCATTCCTACTGCTGGCAATGTGGAATGATAGTGAGAAGACGACATGCAATCCATGCTCAGCTTACCCTCACCACTCCATGGTCCTTCCCAATCTCCAAACCTTTCCACACAGAGCCACTGAAACCATTCCCAAACACAAAGCCACTGAAACTATTCCCAAACACAGAGCCAGCGAAATCCATCCCAAGCACAGAGCCAGTGAAATCCATCCCAAACACAGAGCCAGCGAAATCCATCCCAAGCACGGAGCCAGTGAAATCATCCCAAGCACAGAGCCAGCGAAATCCATCCCAAACACAGAGCCAGCGAAATCCATCCTAAGCACAGAGCCTGTGAAATTCATCAGAAGCACAGAGCCAGTGAAATCATCCCAAGCACAGAGCCAGCGAAATCCATCCCAAACACAGAGCCAGTGAAATTCCTCCAAAGCACGGAGCCAGTGAAATCCATCCTAAGCACATAGTCAGTGAAATCGATCCCAAACACCAAGCCAGTGAAATCCCTCTCAAGAATGGAGCCAATGAAATCCATCCCAAGCACATAGCCAGTGAAATCCCTCCCAAACACAGAGCCAGCGAAATCCATCTCAAACACAGAGTCAGTAAAATCCATCCGAAGCACAGAGCCAGTGAAATCCCTCCCAAGCACGGAGTCAGTGAAATCTATTCCACCCTCGGAGCCAGTGAAACTCATCCCAAACACAGAGCCAATGAAATCCCTACCAAGCAGGAGCCAGTGAAATCCAATCCAAGCATGGCGCCAGTGAAATCCAGCCCAGACACAGAACCAGTGAAATCGCACCTGTGCTCGGAGCCAGTCAAATTCATCCCAAGCACAGAGCCAGTGAAATCCATCTCAAGCATAAAGCCGGTGAAATCCCTCCCAAGCACAGAGCCAGTGAAATCCATCCCAAGCACAGAGCCGGTGAAATCCATCCCAAATACAAAGCCAGTGAAATCCATCGCAAGCATGGAGCCAGTGAACTCCATCCCAAGCACAGAGCCAGTGAACTCCATCCCAAGCACAGAGCCAGTGAACTCCATCCCAAGCACAGAGCCAGTGAACTCCATCCCAAGCACAGAGCCAGTGAAATCCATCGCAAGCATGGAGCCAGTGAAATCCTTTCCAAGCACAGAGCCAGTGAAATCCACTCCAAGCCTTTGCCAGAGTGCTGTAGAAAAAGAGAGTCAATAGTCAATAGCATAACCAAAGTTAGAGGAGATGTCTGCTTCTTCCTTGTTGAATATCAGACAGGCGGTCTGATAATGTAGAGACAGTGGAGAAAGGAAGCAATGATGAGGACATGCTTTGTGTCATCAATGGATGTGTGAAAACTGATTTTGCATTTTTAGATTTTGTTAGCAGGGGACAACATGAATAGTAGAAGGAGGCAAAGGAGAGATTTTGGGGGGCACTAGAGATAACTGAATGGGAATGGGAAACAATTCACGGAAACATATTGATGTGATTTAACTCTACAGGATGATGGTGATATGGGGTTGGAGAAGGTTAGAATGAATGGATTTTAAATTTCAGGTAGCAAAAAAACTGGAGGCTTTTGAAACCATAACTGAAACTGGCAAGCTGCCCTCTCCAAATTATCACTGTTGAAAAGCTCATTGTATTTATTCCCTTTGGTATCCAGATAAGTGGTTCATGCAGAAAGAACTGACATATCTAATGGGAGGTTTTGGATATATGAAAGAGCAAGGAATGAAAGGCAGAAACAGGAAATTAGAGTGGCGAAAGGATTTAATGGATCATCAACAGAGGTATAGACACACACTTAAGTGACAAACTATGGAGCTGTGTCTCCCTCTGTGTCTGTGTCTGTGTCTGTGTGTTTGTGTCTATGTGCGTAAGAGTGCACATATGTGTGCCAATGTGCCAATTTGTGTGTCTGCATTGGCATATTTCTGGGATCTCAGCATTTAGTTGCCAAAGGGAATGAGAAGAATATGGAAAGTAACTCAGAGTAAGAATGTCCAAGCACTTTGTCTTGATCTATGCCTTAGTTACAAATCATGAACCATGATGGGCCACATGCAAAGCTTCAGTCGGTGTTTCCATGAATGTGTACATAGTTCAAACTGACAACGGTGCTCTGATTTATGACTTCATCACCAGCACAGCTCAAATAACTGGACTGTACAGAGTAGTGTGTAAGAAATATAAACTCAGATAGAACTGAATTATTTGACCAGTCTGGCCTGCAGTGTCCCAGGAGCTGGATTTTGAGTAATACTAATGCAATCCATGAGCCTAAATTGAATTATTCTCTCTGATTCCACTTACCCTGACTGTGAGCAAATGGTTGGTAATTTTTTAAAAAACTAATTTACAGACAGTTGACATTAAAGGCAATGCCCATTATTAACTCACTTGACAGGATGGTGTTGAATCATCTTTAACTGTTGCAGTATGTGTAGGTACTCCCACAATGCTCAGCAAAGTTTCAAGACTGTGACTCAGTGATCAGGCTCCTTTACCCAAAAGCGATCATACTTCCTGTGGAATGTCAAATCTAGATATTGGTACATTTTATTCTTTACGAGGGGGTTTCTTTAAATTTTTTCTCCATTGTCTTTCTCTTTATTTATGAGAAAAAAAGCTACAAAGTTAAGCATTTAAAGCTTGAGCCAATGTAAGAATTTGCAAAATTTTTGTAGGATCATAATAACTTTGGGACAATAATAGTAGTGAACAATCATTGTTACAAACTCTACTATAAAGAAAATATAACACCTTAAACATTTTTCTGATCTAGAGTAAAGTTAATTACTGAGATACCTATCAGTCAATACAATAAACATTGCGAAGAAAAACAGCTTTGCATTTCCTTATAAACAAGTTATAATGTTATTCAGCTGTGAAAACGACTTGTTATTCAGCTGGAAGTATTAAATCTGTTCTAAATTTGTTCTGATAGCTAAACTTGGAACTATTGCTTGCTCAAGAATATATGGAGAGAAATCAAAGTTGACAAAGGAATGTTTAAGTTAATTAATCGTAGAGGAGAAAGTAAGATTTATAATTTGATCATGAGGTTTATCATAATGAATGCTTTATTTTGAAAAACCAGTCTGATGGATGTAAGGCATTGAGGATTTCTGGTGGGGTTGGTTGGGCAACTTGAGGTGGTGGTCAAGGCTCTGTGCCAAATATTTTCCAATGTTGGAAAAAACAAAGTCATAAAATCTGCAGCTATGAGAAACAAGAAGTGGTTGCTTTGTTACAGTTAGAAAACTACACCCAAATCTATACAGAGACCACCCAGAAGACGACATGTTATAAATCTTTGAATGTGTAAACAATAGGCCATAGATGTCAATAACAATATGAATAAAGGTAATGCCATTTAGAACCATTCGCCCGTCCCTTTTTAGGGCACAACTTATATTGAGTTTTATTTACAACCAATATGGTTACCATCAGGGCAATGCTGCAAAACCATGTTGTAGAATTGGACCAACATAAAAGAGAATTTTAAGGTATTTTCCACTTCAAGTATATTTTGACAGCTCTGTGCAAGACTGTGCCATTAAACAGAAGAAAAATAGTAGTGTGGAAAGGTTATTGTCTAGCTGCTGGTTATAACACTAGCTCCACATTCCAAAGCATTTCTCGTCAAAGTGTACACTGCAGAGAGATTCTGAACATCTGTGCAGAGAGTGAAGTTTTCTGTTCACATTTAGTCACAGGATTCTTGGGTCCATGCAACAAAGGATTGTGCCTGTTTCTCAAAAGAAAGCAGTTCAATCATCTTGGAAAATCATTATTTTAAAGAAATGAGCAGTTAGCTCACAAAAGATCTGGTAAGTTAATGAATATGGAAATGTGTAGAATGGAGAACTCTTCAGGTGACCTGTAGTGGATTTGGTCTCAGACAAGAACCTGTCAACCTCATGGATCCCAAGGAGCATTAACATTCTAATGCTGATTGCAACTCTCGGTTGGCATCTGATGAGGTGATATTTGGATCAGTTGTAACACTGAGAACAATGCATGTGTGCATTGAATACTGCTTCCCACACCCTTTAAAGCAGTGTATTCCTGATTGTCTTAACTCAAAGTGTACAAAGCTCCTTCTCATTATTCCCAGGAGTTCTTTTGTCAGTTATTGTATCTTCACGAAGAAGGGCTTATGCCCGAAACGTCGATTCTCCTGCTCCTTGGATGCTGCCTGGCCTGCTGTGTTTTTCCAGTCCCACATTTTTCAACTCTGATAGGTTTCCCAACCCTATTCTCCCACTTTCTCCCCATAACTCTTGATTCCTTTTTTACCCAAGAACCTATCTATCTCAGTCTTAAGTTTACTCAATGGCCTGGCCACCATAACCTTCTGTGGCAATGAATTCACCATTCTCTGACTAAAGAAGTTTCTCATTCTCTGTTCTAAAAAGTCTTCCATTTATGCTAAGGCTGTGTCCTCGGGTCGTATTCTCTCCTACCAATGGAAACATCTTTCCAATGTTCACTCTGTCCAGGCCATTCAGGATTCTGTATGTTTCAATTAGATTCCCCTCTCATCTTTCTAAACTCCATTGAGTACAGATCCAGAATCCTCAAAACTTCCTCATATGTTAAGTTTTCATTCCTGGGACCATTCTCGTGAGCCTTCTCTGAACATCTTCCAGGGCCAGCACATCTTTCCTGAGATATGGGGCCCAAAACTGTTCACAATACTCCAAATGTGGTCTGACTAGAGCCTTATAGAGCCTCCGAAGTACATCCCTGCTTTCATATTCAAGTCCTCTCAAAATAAGTACCATCATTGCATTTGCAACGAAGAGTCTCAAGTCTCTTTCGACTTCAGACTTCTGATTTTTCTCACCATTTGGAAAATAATCCCTCCCTCTATTTTTCCTGCAAAAGTGCATGACCTCACACTTTCCCACATTGTACTTCATCTACTATTTCTTTGCCCACTCTCCTAACCTGTCCAAATCCGTCTCCAGCCTCCCTGCCTCCTTAATGTTATGTGTCCCTCTACCTAGGTAAAATCAATGACTGTAGATGCTGGAAACCAGATTCTGGATTAGAGTGGTGCTGGAAAAGCACAGCAGTTCAGGCAGCATCCGAGGAGCAGAAAAATCGATGTTTCGGGCAAAAGCCCTTCATCAGGAATACCGTCATCCCTCTACCTATCTTTCTATCATCTACAAACTTAGCCAGAATGCTCTCAGTTTCTTCATCTAATCATTCATGTATAAAGTGAAAAGTTGTGGACCCAACACTGAGCCTTCAGAACACCACTTGTCACCGGCTGCCATCCTGAGAATGACCATTTTATCCCCAATCTCTGCTTTCTGCCAGTTAAGCTTCTATCCATGCTAGCACCTTGCCTCTGACACCATAGGCTCTTATCGTATTCAGTAGCCTTCTGTGTGGCACCTTGTCAAAGGCCTTCTTGAAGTCCGGTAGATAACATCCATTGACTCTCCTTAGTCTAAACTGCTCATTATATCCTCAAAGAATTCTAGCAGATTTGTCAGGCATAACCTCTCCTTGATGAAACCACATTGACTTTGCCCTTTTTTCCATACACTTCCAAGTATTCAGAAATCTCATCCTTCATAATAGCTTCCAGGATCTGACCCAGGACCAAGATTAGGCTAATCAGTGTTTAATTTTCCTGTTTTGTTTTGTATAAGCTTATGGTTCTGAAAGAGTTCATGTTAAAACTGCATTAAGCTCCAGCCAAACTGATGATATCCCATATCATGTGTAGAAGAAGCAGTCCAGCATAAGGTCTTGGTGAAAATAATCAGATGATCAGTGGGGTGGCATGGTCCCAGGGTCCCAGGTTCAATTCCAGCCTTGGGTGACTGACTGTGTGGAGTTTGCACATTCTCCCTGTGTCTACGTGGGTTTCCTCCCGGTGCTCCGGTTTCCTCCCACAGTCCAAAAATGTGCAGGTTAGTGAATTGGCCATGCTAAATTGCCCATAGTGGTTAGGTGCATTAGTCAGAGGGAAATGGACCTGGAGGGATTACTCTTCGGAGGGTCTGTGTGTACTGGTTGGGCCGAAGGGCCTGTTTCCACACTGTAGGGAATCTATTCTAATCTCTACCTGCTGATAGTTTATTTAAAATGCATAACTACTCAACGTAACTTGTGTTTTTTTGTTATCATGCAATGAACATGCAATGTTCTGAGAAGTGTCTCTTCTTGCTGTGATTCAATAGTTGTTTATCTTCCAGCACTGCTAATTAGATAAACCCTAACTTTAACCCTAACCCTTAGACCCAGCAATGAAGGGAAGAGTTGCTGGCAGCACTCTATCTTGGGCACAAGCCATCAGTGCTTGGTATCACAATGTACAATATGATGATCAGAAGTGGGATCATTGCATGAATGCCTCAAGGTGTAAAAAACAACCTATTAGACATAGGAGAAGAAAAATCAGAAGACAAGTGAGTTTACCACTTTAAGACCACTATCACTTTAAGAAGTTACACTCAGTGTGTGAGCAGTTCCATGCCACATATGTGGGCAAGCATTGAGTAGCATTCACTGAAGCAGCAGCAGGTGAAAAGCAGCAATCGAGAAGAACACTTACACCTCAGAGCTGGAAAGAGGTACAAGGAAGAAATGTGCAGCCAAGGAAGAGAGTAGAAATGTGTCATACTGGAAGCTACAGATTTCTCAGAGAAGAAGATATATGGCAGCAGTTCAGTGCTTCAGGAATAACGTTAGAAATCCCTAGAGACAAGGGGGAAAGCCTTGAAAAAGAATAGTGCAGTGGGAAGAATGGAAGTGAAAAGGAATACTTACTTTTCAAACCGAACATCACAGCAACCAGGAGCAGGCTTCACATAGCACAGAAACAATAAACACTGCAAGGGCTAGAAAATTAATTCATACTGAGGCCACAGCATTGGAAAAGTTTCAGGGTAATTTAAGGCAAGTTGTGAAGGCAGAGACTAATGGAAGAAGATAGAAGAATTTTAAAATTGTGATTAGGTAGTAACACTCAGAATCAAAACTGTGATTTTGGTGCAAAGGTTTATTAAAGCTGCAGCAATTGAAGGTTATTTAAAAGATTGTGCAAAGGTTTGTGCATTATATGTTAGACTGTGAAATATAGGAAAACATTTATCCCTTGACCTAACACTACGGGCAAGTAGGATATCTATCTAAAGTGAGGGATAGGTAGGAGGGTGGAGCCTATAGAACATGGGAAACAACCATGTTGATCAGAAAATAGGTGGGAAGATGCCTAAGCAAGTTGTACTTTATATTGCCATTATATGTAATTTAGGCTTTATTGAAAGAATTTTTACAGCATTACTTTAATACAGAACTCAGAAGACAACAAGAAGAAACCATACTTAAGGTTGAGGAAGCGAAGAGCAGACAGGACTTCAGAGGGTTACAAGGTAACCAGGAAGGTAGTGAAGAATGGACTTAGGAGAGCTAGAAGGGGACATGGAAAAGCTTTAGTGGGTTGGATTAAGGAAAACCCTAAGGTATTCTAAACTGCCATGAGGAGCAAGAGGATGGCCAGAGTGAGGATTGGGCCAATCAGGGATAGTGGAGAGAATTTGTGCTTGGAATCAGAGGAAGTAGGGAAGGTCCTTACTGAATACTTTGCTTTAGTATTCACTACTGAGAGGGATCTTGATGTTTCTGAGGACAATGTGAAATAGACTGATATGCAAGAACAGGTTAATTTAAAGAAGGAGCATGTGCTACAAGTTTTGAAAAACATAAGGATAGATAAATCCCCTCGGACAGACAGGATATACCTTTGGTTCCTATAGGAAGCGAGGGAAGAGACTGCTGCGCCTTTGGCAATGATCTTTGTGTCCTCACTATCTACTGGGGTATTTTCAAATGATTGGAGGGTGGCAAATGTTATTCCCTTGTCCAAGAAATGGAATAGGGATAATCCTGGAAATTATAGACAAGTCAGTCTTACATCTGTGGTGGTCAAAGCATTGGAGAGGATTCTGAGAGACAGGATTTATGATGTAGTTTATAAAATACCATGCAAGGACTGCACAAAACACTATATAGGACAAACAGGAAGACAGCTAACAATCCGCATACATGAACACCAACTAGCCACGAAACGACACGACCAGCTATCCCTAGTAGCCACACACTCAGACAACAAGCAACATGAATTCGACTGGGAAAACACTACTATCATAGGGCAAGCCAGACAGAGAACAGCCAGGGAATTCCTAGAGGCATGGCATTCATCCACAAACTCCATCAACAAACACATCGACCTGGACCCAATATACCAACCACTACAGCGGACAGCTGAAACTGACACCCGGAAGCGGCAAGGACAGACCACTATAAATACCAGAAGAAACATCAAAGAAGCGCTTCGCAGGAGGCTCCACAGCACTGATGATGTCTCCTAGCCAGGGGATGAAACGTTTGCAACTAAAACTTCCAGCTCGGCGAACAGAACCACTACAACAAGCACCTGAGCTACAAATCTTCGCACAAACTTTGAGGATTTATGATTACTTGGAAAACCACAGTTTGATTGGAGATAGTCAACATGGCTTTGTGAAGGGCATGTCATGTTTCACAAACCTTATTGAATTCGCTGGGGATGTGACACAACATGTTGTTGAAAGTAGAGCAGTAGATGTGGTGTACATGGATTTTAGCAAGGTATTTGATAAAGTTCCCCATGGTAGGCTCATTCAGAAAGTAAGGAAACATGGGATACAGGGAAATCTGACTGTCTGGATACAGAATTGGCTGGCCCATAGGAGACAGAGAGGGGTGGTAAATGAAAAGTGTTCAGCCTGGAGCTTGGTGACCAGTGGTGTTCCGCAGGGATCAGTTTTGGATTCTCTACTCTTTGTGATTTTTATAAATAACTTGGATAAGGAAGTGGAAGGGTGGGTTAGTAAATTTCCCAATGACACAAAGATTGGTAGAGTTGTGGAAAGTGTGAAGGGCTGTTGTAGATTGCAACAGGACATTGACAGGCTGCAGAACTGGGCTGATAACTGGCAGATGGAATTTAAGCTGGAAAAGATATTTCTGTAGCTGGCAGATTGATATGGATGAGGTCAAGTATGTTGCTCCCTCTTGCTGGTTCCCTCTCCTCCTGCTGCAGGCTCAGTCTAGGAGCTTTGTCCTTTAAGGTTTGATTGGCTCAATCAGCACTGCTGCCCAGCCACTTCTGTTGGTGGACGTTGAAATATCCCACCCAGAGTACAGTTTGTGCCCATGTCATCTTCAGTGCTTCCTCAAATGATGGTCAACATGGAGGAGAATGGATTTATCAGCTGAGGAGGTGTGTGGTAAGTGGTAATCAACAGCAAGGTTCCTTGCCTTTGTTTGACCTGAAATCATGTGACTTCATGAGATTTGGAGTCAACGTTGAGCACGTGTAGGGAACTCCTTCCCAATCATATGCCATTTTGCATTGTCTTTAGACCATTCTTCCATCTGCTATCTTCAGTTAAAATTGCAATGAACAGGTTGGAGCCAGGCTTGATTAAATAAACAGAATTCTCAGACTCTTATACACCACTTCCCCATTCCCCAATAAGAACATAAGAACATAAGAACTAGGAGCAGGAGGAGGCCGTCTGGCCCCTAGAGCCTGCTCTGCCATTCAATAAGATCATGGCTGAGCCTTTCATGGCCTCAGCTCCATTTGCCTGCCCTCTCCCCATAACCCTTAATTACTTTACTGTTCAAAAAGTTGTCTGTCTTAACTTTAAAAACTTTACTGAGGAAGCCTTAACTACTTCACTGGGCAGGGAATTCCATAGATTCAATTCAGTCCTAATCTAATCATATTTCACTTTAAAGCTAAAGTTCAGCTTGTTTACTCTGTTTCTCTCTCCAGAGATATAACTGATTGTTGAGTATTTTCAGCATTTTCTATTTTTATTCTACATTTTGCAATGATCAGGCATTTGATCCATGTCACACTTTTCTTTGTTTTTAGGCATTATACATAAATTAATATAATCATGCGCCACAGAAAAATGCTCTTTGGCCAATTATTTTTGTTCTGGCTCTTTGACAAAGTTATCCAATTAGTTCTGCTGCCCGCTTTCCCCAAACCACTGCAAATTTCTCCTTCACCCATATCCTTCCAACTTCCTTTTCAAAGTAATCATTAAATTTATTTCCTTGACCTTTTCAGGCAATGCTTTCCAGATCATAACAAATTGCAAATTAATTTCAAACAACATCATCTGATCCAAGGGAAACCATGCCAGTCTCTGTAATCTCTTTGTGTTTCTGAAGTCTTTCAACCCTGGTCTCATTACATCCTTCCTGAAGTGCTATATTTCAACTGAATGCGAACAGAGAACTTGTAAAAGGTAATTTTACTGTTTGTGACAGAGTTCCAATGATTCATGATCCTTACACATAAATTTCTCTTCATCTCTATCTTTTGAGAGATCCCTTATATTGAAGACTTGCCTCCTAGTTTTAGGTTTTCTGACATGAGAGAACCATCCTCTTAGTATCCCTGATAAGGCCATTCAGAGTCTTCTATGTTTCAATAAGACCATTTTTATTTTCTTAAACTCAAATTATTCAATCTGCTCAGGCTTTCCTCATAACACAATCTCTTCAATCTAGTGAGCCTTCACTGTTCTGTCTCCAAATCTAATGTATCTCTCCCTGACATAAGAAGAAGAAATCCTGAGCAGAAGTATGTCCAAAACTGTGTGTATGTGGTATCCGCTTCTATTTGAGCGGAACCATCCAGGCACAGATTGGCTTTAGCAGATATCTATGTAGCCACTGGAACTATATCAAACACCCCAGCTGATGAATATAGCCACATTCTCCTCAAACGATGAACAGAAAAGATCCATTTTTAAGTAAGTAGACCATAGCGTACAACCTGCTGTAGCGGTGGCCTCACCAAAACCCTGTAAAATGTCCCTACATTTGAATTCTATCCCTCTTGTAATAAAGGCCAGCATTCTGTTTGCCAATCTAATTATTTCTGAGAACTGCAAGCTTACTCTTTGTGTTTGATGTAGGAGATTACCTGGTCACAGTATACAGACATATTCTGCTGTCTATTTCCTTTTAAATAATCTGAGGTATTATTCTTTGGACCAAGCTAGATAATCTCACACTTTCTTACATTATGCTTCATCTGCCAAATTTTTGCTGATTCACTTCATTTAAATTATTTCTATTCTTTTGCAGGCTTTATGGGCTAGTTTTAACAGGACTCCGTAGGCACATCACAATGGCTAAACTGTAATGCAAAAGGATGCCTCACACGGATGACTGCCTTACAGAAAATTAACTCTGAGGGCAACATCGATTGTTTTAAGGCAAGGCTAATGTCCCTATTATGGGAGCAAATTGGTGCCATCTACTGTTGACTTTATGTTAGCTCATTTCATAGAAATCATGGATAGTTGGTTTCTGTTGAGTCAAACATAGAATCATAGAGATGTACAGCATGGAAACAGACCCTTCGGTCCAACTCGTCATTGCCAACCAGATATCCCAACCTAACCTAGTCCCACCTGCCAGCACCCAGCCCATATCCCTCTAAACTCTTCTTATTCATATACCCATCCAAATACCTTTTAAATGTTGCAACTGTACCAGCCTCTGCCACTTCTTCAGCTCATTCCACACACACATACCCCCCTCTGCGTGAAAAAATGCTGCCCTTTTGGTCCCTTTAAATCTTTCCCTTTCACCCTAAACCTGTGTCCTCTAATTTTGGACAACCCCACCCCAGGGGAAAGACCTTGTCTGTTTATCCTATCCATGCTCCTCATGATTTTATAAACCTCTTTGAGGTCACCCCTCAGACTTTGGTGCTCCAGGGAAAACAGCCCCAGCCTGCTCAGCTTCTCCATATAGGTGAAACCCTTCAACCCTGGCAACATCCTTGTAAATCTTTTCTGAACTCTTTCAAGTTTCACAACATCCTTCTGATAGGAAGGAGACCAGAATTGAATGCAATATTCTAACAGTGGCCTAACCAATGTCCTGTACAGCTGCAACATGACCTCCCAACTCCTGTACTCAATGTTCTGTCCAATAATGAAAAGCATACCAAACACCTTCTTCACTATCCTGTCTACCTGCAACTCCACTTTCAAGGAGCTAAGAAACTGCACTCCACGGTCCTTTGTTCAGCAGTATTCCCCAGGACCTTACCATTAAGTGTATAAGTCTTGGTCTGATTTACTTTCCCAAAGTGCAGCACTTCACATGTATCTAAATTAAACTTCATCTGCCACTTCTCAGCCCATTGGCCCACCTGATCAAGATCCCATTTAATTTGAGGTAACCTTCTTCACTGTCCACTACACTTCCAATTTTGATGTCACCTGCAAACTTAATAACCAAACCTCCTATGTTCACATCCAAATCATTTATATAAATGACAAAAAATAGTGGACCCAGCACTGGTCCTTGTGGCACACCACTGGTCATAGGCCTCCTGCCTGAAAACCAACCCTCCAACACCACCCTCTGTCTTCTACCTTTGAGCCAGTTCTGTATCCAAATGGCTAGTTCTCCCTGTATTCCATGAGATCTAACCTTGCTAACCAGTCTCCCATGGGGAATCTTGTTGAACGCCTTACTGAAGTCCATATAGATCTGGTCCACCACTCTGCCCTCATCAATCCTCTTTGTTCCTTTTTCAAAAAAATCAATCAAGTTTGTGAGATATGATTTCCCACGCACAAAGTATATTTACAATCCTATATGTTTACAAGGCCATGATATCACAAAGCTATGAATAGTTTGGATTCAATGCTCACTGGTGTTAGTGTACATTACATACATGTTAAAAATTGACTACAGACTCCATTTCAAAGAGAGCAACTGAAGATGAGGCAAGTAACTTTATACCAGAGTATTATATCCTGTGAAATGGGGGCTGACGATAAGCAGTTTGGGTACGATTAGATTAGATTACTTACAGTGTGGAAACAGGCCCTTCAGCCCAACAAGTCCACACCGACCCGCCGAAGCGCAACCCACCCAGACATTCCCCTACATTTATCCCTTCACCTAACAGTACGGGCAATTTAGCGTGCCCAATTCACCTAACCTGCACATCTTTGGACTGTGAGAGGAAACCAGAGCACCCAGAGGAAACCCACGCAGACACAGGGAGAATGTGCAAACTCCACGCAGTCAGTCACCTGAGGCGGGAATTGAACCCAGGTCCCTGGCGCTGTGAGGCAGCAGTGCTAACCATTGTGGATATGTTACCTATTTCTTCTGAGCTCTTGACCATTGCTCATTGTGAGCTAGGTTAGACACAGCAATGATGCGTCTTTCCATGAACCCATGAGAATATGAAAGTATTGAACTCACATGCTTTATCTTCAGTCAAATTGAGGTAGTTGTCTGCATGCTTGTCGATCATGTTATTACATTGTTTTCTCCCTTTTTTTCAAACAATGTGCTCATGATGTTAGGTTTTAAGAGTAGAAGAGGGAAGAGCTGTGTGAACATGTCAGCTGTTGGTGAAGATAAACAGTTACTTAAAGGAGTAGGACATAGATTTAACATGGTATCCAAAAATCTTGGCAAGTCGCTTTGCATTTAATGATCACGAATTTTACGATACAAACTGTAAAACTTTGACTGAAGGTGGTGAGGAGAGGAGTTATATATTGAACACTCCATTTCCTGTGTGTGTCTTTGAAGGGTGCACAAGTGTACTGTGGAGTTGATGTGCACTTAACATACTGAATGAAGTAGTTATTTGAACCAACAACCATTGCTCTAATGGCATAATTAAGTAGTTGCACAAAAGGAAATTTTGGTAGAATACTTAATCACCAGAATGTAATGGTTCCCATGGACACAGAAATATCAGAGTTAATCTTGCATCATGACTCAGAAAAACTATTATATGGAATTATAAGTTCTTTTCATTGTTGGAGTTGATGGTATTGACGTGACTCACATCACTCAATTAGTTGATCAATGATTTTATTATCTGCACCATTTAATCATTCATCAATTTCTTGAATATTACTGCACCAATGTGACCTTTATATAGATGGCCCCTAGTATGTCATGATGTAAACTAGTAATATTACCTTTTTTTTATCTTTAAAGATCGCATTCTTGGAGAGGTTCTAGCAATGTCTGAATGGCCAAAGAGACATGCTACCTTGTGGACCTGCTACATGTTTTTTGTCCACCTTCTGACAATGATCTTTTTGAGCTGCTGCTGCTGCTGCTGCTGCTGGCCATCATCTGTCACAGTTTGGTGAACCTGCCCCGCTCGGCTCTAGTCAAAAGGAATGGGACTGATGTTATAGCCTGAAATCTTTGGTGTTGCAAGTGATGGATTCAGCTCTTTGTGGATCATAAGAATATGGAGCTCTGTACATGGTGGCAGATCAATAATAGTGGTCCATCTGTTTCAAAACTGTAAAAAGCTTCCTATCTCCATCCTGAGGATCTCTATTGGCATATAAGATGGATAATGGCAGTCAATGGGATATCAGACCCATTGAAATGAGACTGTGTGGACTGTGACACATTGCACTAATTTCATAACTTCACAAGATATAGGAGCAGAATTAGGTCAATTGGCCCATTGAGTCTGCTCCTCAGTTCAATCATGGCTAATATGCCTCACAAGAGGAAGCATCCACTCCACACCTATTTTATCCATACCTTTTATCATTTCAATAATTCAATTAGATCTCCCATCATTCTTATAAATTCCAGTGGGTAAAGGCCTAAACTGTTCAATCTCTCTTCATACAACAAAGCCCTCATCTCTGGAATCAATCTAGTTAACCTCCACCGAGCTGCCTCCAATACCATTACATCTTTCCTCAAATAAGGAGATCAAAACTGTGCACAATACTTCAGGTGCAGTCTCATCAATGTCTTGTATAGTTGCAACAATTCTTCCTTACCTTTATATTCTATTCTTTTAGCTATAATAGCCAACATTCCATTCACTTTCTTATTATCTGTTGTACCTACATGCTAGTTTTCTGTGACTTATGAGCAAGGACATTCAGATCCCTCCGCACCAGAATACCCTCAAATACATCTCATGTAAGATGTGAAAAAGGATTAGATTAGATTACTAACAGTGTGGAAACAGGCCCTTCGGCCCAACAAGTCCACACCGACCCGCCAAAGCGCAACCCACCCAGACCCATTCCCCGACACCTAACACTACGGGCAATTTAGCATGGCCAATTCACCTAGCCTGCACATTTTTGGAGTGTGGAAGGAAACTGGAGCAAACCCACGCAGACACGGGGAGAACATGCAAACTCCACACAGTCAGTTGCCTGAGGCAAGAATTGAACCCGGGTCTCAGGCGCTGTGAGGCAGCAGTGCTAACCACTGTGCCACTGTAAATACTTGCACTTGCACAAATCTTGTATAATGCATGTTGTCCACTCCTTTTGAGATATATCATTTGGATAGAGGTATAAGTTTCTGCTTTTTGGATGGCACCCCGTGGTGTGCCGAATTTATCAGACATATGATCTGACTGGGGTTTATGAGCTGTAAACTTGCTTATGGACTTGATTGACATTCTTGTGTTTACCATGGATGGTACTTTGGAAGCTTCCTTAGTATTATTTCTTGGTTGGTTCTTCTTCATTTGCTACTGTGAAGTATTGTGTTGTACTTTGAGTTTCTTCAAGTGATCAACTTACAGCACATTTCAGCCCAATGTCCACTTGTGGAATATATAGTTAGAATATGTTACAAAATGCTGGACACTGTGATGGTGGGTGCCACATTGCATATCAGATGTGGCTGCAATAGTTGCTCCTGAAACGAGCATTTGTAAATGTTGCTGACCAACTATAATTGCTTCAAACTTCTGTCCATCTTCTCGCAGTGTGACAATGGGATATTCCTCAGGTTCATCCATGCTCTCCAGAATGATTTAGTGGCTGTAAAGGCAATGATCAGTTCCCTCTGTTTTTTCAGCTAAGTTTGGTCAAATCCTATTCCATACCTGCCTTTAGATTGGTCAATTCTTTCATCTGCATGTCACCAGTGTAACATGAACCCAATCTTGTGTATCCTGAAATTGTTTCACTTTAAGTTGATCTTTTAAAATCTGAAAGCTGTTGGTAGGATTTTTGTGATCATTGTCAAAAGTACTGATCTCCCTCTGACAAAGCCATTCTGATTATCCAGCAAGAGAGAGAGGTCATGCCTAACAAATTTGATTGAATTTTCAAAGGAGACACCAGATGTGTTGGTGAGAGTAGTGCAGTTGATGTCTTTTTTATGGATTTCAGCAAAGCCTTTGACAAAGTCCCACATTGGAGACTGCTAAAGAAGGTAAAAGCACTTGGGATCTAGAGTAACTTGGCAAGGTGGATCCAAAATTGGCCCAGGGATAGGAGACAGAGGGAGGTGTAGGAGGCTATTATGTACGGAGAAAGTGAGGCCCGCAGATGCTGGAGATCAGAGTTGAGAGTGTGGTGCTGAAAAACACAACCGGTCAGGCAGCATTCGAGGAGCAGGGAAATCGATGTTTCGAGCGTAAGCCTCATTCCTGATGAAGGGCTTATGCTCAAAATGTCGATTCTCCTGCTCCTCGGATGCTGCCTGACTGGCCATGCTTTTCCAGCACCACACTCTCAGCTATTTATGTAACTCAAGGCTGGTATCCACTGGCGTACCACAGGCATCAGTTCTGTGTCCCTTATTGTTTATGAAATAAATAAATGATTAGGAAAGTGTCCTCCCTCAGTATGTTGTGATATTCTCCCAAATCACTTCCCACCGCTCTGCCTCATGACTTTAAACCCTCCTGAGAGTCACAAGCAAAACTCCTTGCCAAGATATTGGTGGCTCTCCAGTTTAGGTGTAATCATCTTCCTTTACATTTTCCACTTGGCCTGGAAGACATGTCAACATATCTGGACCCTTCCCTCTTACACCAGCTCTGTAGCCATGTATTAAACTGCACTATCTACTTATTCCTAGCCTCATTGGCATGTGGCACAGGAAGTAATCCTGAGATTACAACCCTCAAGGTCCTATGTTCAAAATATTAGCTAACTCCCTTTGCAGGACCTCGTCACTCTTCCTGTCGATGTCGTGAATACCAATGTGTATCATGACTTCTGGCTACTCACCCTCCCTTCTCAGAATACCTGGTGTCCACTCAGAGACATCCTTGACCCTGGTACCAGGGCAACAACACACCATCCTGGAGTCTCTTTTGCAGCCACAGAATCACCCCTCACTATAAAGTTCCCTATTACTACTGCTTTATAGCACTTTGACCCTCCTTGCTGTACCACAGAGCCAGCTGTGGTGTCACTGCTCTGACAGTTGCTGTCACCATTTCCTGATAGCCATTCCTCCCTCCCCCCAGCCCTCCCCCCGCCAACAGTATCTAAAATGGGTTACTTGGTTGAGAGAGGGATAGCCACAGGGGGCTCCTGCACTGTCTGCCTGACCCTCTTTGTGGTTAGCCATCTATCTGCCTGAACCTTTGGTATGATCACATTTTAAAGTTCCTGTCTATGATGCTCTTGTATTCTCCTAACTGCATTCACCTGCATGTCATCTGACAGGAGCTGCAATTGAACACACTTCCTGTAGATGTAGTTGTCAGGAACTGTCCTAGAGGTCTGCTGACTGGTCAGGTTGGTTGGTAGCTCTGTGATCCCAGTGTTGCCAGCTGGGACCATTGGCCACTTGTAGATGACAAACAGCTCACCGCGTCAAGGCACTTGCAGGGCAATCTAGGGTCAAGGCTCTAAAAATGAATTGAGAGGCATGGAGGGCCAGGGACTGATAAAGGGGAGTGAAATAAGTACGGAGAACCTCAGAAAGGCATGCCCCCTCTTGCCTGACTCCATACAACTAAAGCTAACGTGTTTCTCACATCAATTGAACCCTTAAAGGCCTCAATAGGCCCAATGATGGGCCAGCTTTCTGATGCTTCCCCTAAACAGTTCAGACAGGTCAGGGGAGATGGGCAGAAAGGCCGCTGGCTGGATTTTATGTGACCGCTGCCTTCAATTCCCATCAGGGAGCATAAATTCCAGCTCTTTGCATTCTATAGGACTAGCTTTCCCCCATCCTTATATCATCAGCAAATATAGATTGTAAATAGTTGAGGCCCCAGCTCTAATCCCTGTGGACCCCAGGATCTAGAGTTTGCCAATCTGAAAATAACCCACTTACCCAGGCTGTCTGCTTCCTGTTAATTAGCCAATCCTGTATCCATGCTAATCTCTGTGAAACAATCTTTTCTTGAGAAATAGCATGCTGTCTGCCATTAAAAATGAACAATTATTAAAATATAATGAAACAAAGTATTACTAAGGGATCTCCTGCAGTGCTGTTGTGGTCCAAGGGTCAGCAAACGACTTGCAGATGTGAGTTTTCAGTTTGGATCTTGTTGTGTGCAGTTTAGGGGAACAGGCAGGAAGGCCAGGAGCTATGGGCTGGTGGTTACAGGATGATGAGAGTTAGTACTGGAGCAGAAGGAGTGACAAACTGGAGAGTGCATGAGAATACAGCTGAAGCTGTGTGATTGGATTTTAACTCCTCTACCCTGGCCCAGAAAGAATGGGCTGTTGGTGGAATTGATGAAGGTTATTCACAGGATATCCTCTTCTCTACCCATTTTAATTCACCTCTAAATAGACATGTGGGCTTTAACTCCATAATGTAAAGTTGAGAGCAATGGTGCCGCTGCTCTGCTATGTTAGTCTAAAAAAAGGATTAACATGGTAAATATTTTTTACAAAAGAAACCTTCACAATTCTCAACAAACATGCATTTCCCTGAGAAATTAAAAAATTACAAAAAAACTAGTCCAACCTTGGCTGACAACAACTATTTATAGATTTAACTTTACAACTGAAACCAAATTACTATAATAACTGCCCCAAGGCACTTCACGGGAGCATTACAAAACCAAATATGACATGGACCCACTTGAAGATATACTGTCACAGATCTTTTAATGGAATTAGAGCTGAACTTTGAGATATTTACTGTTGTGCATCGGGTCTCATGGGAGATCATGGTGTGTGGTAGTTATGTGCAAGATTTAATTTTCTGATTGGCAGAGATTCATTTCCTAGTGGTATTAATGTGGGACTCATAATCTAGAGGGCAAAGTCAGGACTGCAGATGCTGGAGATCAGAGTCAAAAAGAGTGGTGCTGGAAAAGCACAGCCAGTCAGGCAGCATCAAAGCAGCAGGAGAATTGACATTTCGAGCATAAACTCTTCATCAGGAATGGGGGGGAGGTGTTGGAATGGGGGGGGTGGGGGGGAGACGAAAGGGCTGAGAGATAAATAGGTGGGGGTGGGGCCAGGGGGAAGGTAGCTAGTAATGCAATAGGTTGATGAAGGTGGGAGGGTGGTGATGGTGATAGATGGGAATGGAGGGTGGAGCAGATAGGTGGGAAGGAAGATGGACAGGTAGGACAGTTCAAGAGGGTGGTGCCATGTTGGAGGGTTGAATCTGGGGTGAGGTGGCGGAGAGAGGAGATAAGAAAACTGGTGAAATTGACATTGATCCCGTGTGGTTGGAGGGTCCCAAAGTGGAAGAAGAGGTGTTCTCCCACCAGGCGTGGGGTGGCTAACATTGGTGGTGGAGGTGTCCCAGGACATGCATGTCTTTAGTGGAGTGGGAGGGGGAGTTAAAGTGTTCAGCCACAGGACAGTGAGGTTGTTTAGTGCATGTTTCCCAAAGATGTTCTCTGAAATGTTTTGCAAGTTGGCGTCCTCTCTCCCCAATGTAGAGGAGACTACATCAAGAGCAATGGACACAGTAAAGAGATATTTGGATGTGTCAAGATTCAAACCTGCATCCCCAGAACATTTCTTGGTCCTCGAGATTAACGGTCAAAAAGTGTGGAGTTGGAATAGCTCAGCTGGTCAGGTAGCATTCGCAGGGCAGGAGAGTCGACATTTCAGGCAGAAGCTCTTCATCAGGAATATTGGGGGGGAGCCCAAGGGGACTGAGAGATAAATGGGAGGGAGGTGGGGCTGGGAGGGTGGAGCAGATGGGTGGGAAGGAAGATGGACAGGTAGGACAGTTCAAGAGGGCGGTGTTGAGTTGGAGGGTTGAATCTGGGATAAGATGGGAGAAGGGAGATGAGGAAACTGGTGAAGTCAACTTTGATCCCATGTCATTGGAGGGTCCCAAGGTGGAGGATGAAGTGCTCTTCTTCCAGGCTTCAGGTGGTTAGTATTTGGTAGTGGAGGTGGTCCAGGACTTGCATGCCCTTGGCGGAGTGGAGGGGTGGGTGTTGAAGTTTACGACCACAGGACGGTGAGATTGTTTTGTGCGTGTGTCCCAGATATGTTCTCTGAAATGCTCCGCAAGTAGGCGTCCTGTCTCCCAAATGTAGAGGAGACCACATCAAGAGCAATGGACACAGTAAAGAGGTGTTTGGATGTGCAGGAAAATCTCTGCTGGATGTGGAAGGATCGTTTGGGGCTTTGGATGGAGATAAGGGGAAAGGTAATGGCACAGGATTTACACCTCTTGTCGTGGCAAGGGAAGGTGCTTGGAGTGGAGGTGGTTTGTAGGGGAGCTTGGACCTGACGAGAGTGTAGCGAAGGTAATGTTGAAAGGGGTGGGGAGGGAAATATATTTCTGGTGGTGGGGTCTGACTGTAGTGGGGGAATTCATGAAGGATGATGCGTTGTATTTGAGATTGGTGGTGTGGAAGGTGAGGACCAGGGGTTCTATCCTTGTTGCGATTGGAGGGATGAGGTTCAAGGGCAGAGGTGCAGGAAGTGGAGGAGATGTGCTGGAGGGCATTGTTGACCATGTGGGAGGAGAAATTCCGGTCCTTGAAATAGGAGGTCATGTGGGATGTTCTGAAGTGAAATTGCTCCTCTTGGGAGCAGATGGAGCAAAGACAGAGGAATTTGGAGTAAGGGATAGCATTGTTAAAGGAGGGAGTATGGGAAGAGGTGTCGAGCAGGTAGCTGTGGGAGTTTGAAGTAGATGTTCGTGTTGAGTCAGTCACCGGAAATGGAGCTGGAGAGGGCCAGGAACGGGAGGGAAGTATGTGAGTTGGTCCAAGTGAACTTGAGCTCAGGGTGGAAGGGTTTTGTGATGTTGATGAACTGTTCAACCTCCTCATGGGAGCATGAGGTGACGCTGATACAGTCATCAATGTAGCAGAGGAAAAGGTGGGGAATGGTGCTGGTGTAGCTGTGGAAGGTGACTGTTCCACGTATGTGTCGAAGAGGCAGGCATAACTGGGGCCCACGCAGGGCCCATGGCTACTACTTTGGTTCAAAGGAAGTGGGAGAATTCAAAGGAGAAATTGTTGAGGGTGAGGACCAGTTCACCTAATTGAATGAGTGTGTCAGTGTAAGGATATTGGTTGGGTCGGTGGGAGAGGAAGAAACAGAGAGCTTGGAAGCATTCATCATGGGGGATGGATGTGTACAGGGACTGGATGTCCATGGTGAAGCTCCCTGAAGACCTCCCCCTCACTGAGGATGAACAATCAGACCTCAGTAAAGGCCTCAGCTTCATCCCACTACACTCCGGGTTCAATGAATTCAATATGTGTCACGACAATAAACTTTTCTTCCGCTGCCTCCGCCTCCGCCTGCGTGCTTACCTTTCCCATCAGGACTCCCACCCATCTTCCGAGCAAATGGTGGAATTTGAATTCAATAGCTATCTGGAATTAAGAGTCTAATGATGTCCATGGGCCATTGTCGATTGTCAGAAAATCTAATGCCCTTTAGTGAAGGAAACTGCTATCTTTAACTGGAATGGCTACATGTGACTCCAGACCCACAGCAACGTGGTTGATTCTTAACCGCCCTCCAGTTAATTAGGGATGGGCAAAAAATCCTGTTCCTCTAAACTGCTAATAAGTTAGCGTTGCCTCCATCTTCACCCCAGAAGCCCACTCTCCCAACCCATAATCTCCATTTACATCCTAAACCTCTCTCAGCCTTCCCACCATCCCTCCCTTCAATAGGGAAACCATAGACTGAAAGCATTCAAACCTGCCAGAGAAGCTGTCGCAATCGATAATCTTTTCTGTAAACCATAAACCTCAATTAAACTCAATTTTTGAATAATTTAGAATTCAATTTAAAACTTATTCAACTTAAAACTTGCCTGTATTAAGTTAACTCAAAGCAATTAAAGATGTTTCTAAAGAATTAAATATACAGCAGTCCACCCGAGACCCACGGGGAAAAGATTCCAGAACGTACCGTGGAAGCCCGAAACTGCGGATAGGAGCAAACCCATACATTTAAATGGGAAACATACCTAACCCAAGTCTGGCAGCCTCCTGGTCCCTGGTTCAGGAAGGTTCTCTCCAATATGTTCTGTCCACGGTAAACTGTGGATAACTGAAACCGCAGAAAATGATTCCAAGGATACTGGGTTCGCCCTGTAGTTAGAAATGCTTGAAAGCTTTAAGACACCTCAGCTCTCTAAAGGGCATTCTTTTGGTTGTTGCCTCAATACTTGTGCACCTTGCCACTGCTCCTCATGGTCTCCCCCACAGATGGTGGTAGTTCCTCTACTGGGGCAGCAAGTCCCAGCTACAGGGTTGCTGAAGGTAAAGCCACAATTTCAACTGTCTTGGTCTTACCACTGACCAGAAAATTGAGGCCATTAGGTCAGATGACCAAAGACTTGGCGAAAAAGATAGTTTTGAAGGGACATCATAAAGAATGAAAGAGAAGAAGGAAGACCTCGGGCTGAATGTGATGATTTTGTTTTCCTTGGCATTGATGGAGGGTTTCTCCCCACAAGGTCTAATGGGTTTTCTTGCACAATTATCCCAAAGTGACCTCATTAACTGCCTACCCCACCACTATGGTGCGTCTCTCATCCTATGCTAGCCGGATGCTGCCACTCTTATAGCCTGAGCTACTTGCTACTGCTTGGATATCCTGGAATACATTAGCATCACTGGCAATAAAACCATTTTGGAACCTTGCCTGAACATCCGTAGAAGTCTTGGTAATCCAACGCTTCCCTTCACCATCAACATAGTGGCACGTCAGCCACAAATCCATTCTGAATAGAAACACATTGTGGGTGTGTTCACCAGTAATGATTATACAGGCAAGGATTTTTGTTGCTCCCAGCTCTTATCTGTCGCTGGGTTGCAGCACTTAATGCAGCTGAGCTCTGTCATGCACACTGAGGATTCCTGCTCCTTAACAGTCCTTATCCTCCTCCTTGGAAGACTGCTCCCATTCTCCCAGTTTCTCAGTATCCATCAAATCCCCTTATAACCAACTCCAGTTACACAGAGTTAGGATTATGGTCCAGTTTTGTATTCTATTCAGTTCATCTCTGAGATTAAATATCTGTGTCATTATTATTTGTCCTGCCATATTTACCTAATGTGGTTATTTATTCTTCTTTCTTTCAAACTATTTTAAATTCTGAAGTGTTTTGAGTTTCAAAGCATTTAATGGTGCAGTAAGTCAGTGCTGTTTTAAACTGCTTTATTTTCTGAACTTCTAAAGTTAATGCAGCAATGCTGCATTATTCTGTTATTTTAAACCTTTAATTGTGTCAAGTAACAATGCCTTATCTCTGTACCACTTAGTACGTAGTTGTTTCTACTTTTCATGATCAGTATGGTGGTTTCTGATCTTTGGCAGCCAAGATGAATGTTTCCTGCATTTTCCCAGACAAAATGGACACATTGCTCCATTTCTTGGCTTAAGACACAATACACATCTCCTTCTGCAATTTTCCAAATAAATTGTTATAACTGTGGCCTTAATAAATCTTCTTGCCAAAATCATGATTTATTTTTATTGAAATCCTGTTAATGTCACAGACTTTAAAACCATCTAAGTTGCTTTTGCTGTTAGACTCAAGCTTCTCTATCATTTCAGTTCTTCTTTTGTGGCATTGAATCTACTCCATAATGTTTCTGACATTGCAGCTTCTGTATAAATTAAATCTATAGCTAATTGACTTTGCTGCTACAGCAGTTCCCTGTGGTGTGCATTCACTAATGATGCTAGTTGAAACATGGTATTTCCTCCCTAACCTCTATCTTTCTCAGCCTCACCGTTTGCATATTAATCTGAGGTTTTCTCTCTATGCCTAACAGGCATATTTAACTTTATTCATAGAGTTCTGAAATAGTTGCCTCCCGACCAAACCTTGAATTAAGACTTCCCAGTAGATTTATCTTCCTAAGGACTCAGTAATTGCTCAGTAATTGACTAGTTTTTAAGCTCTTACTCATTCACATTGTTTCTCATACACTCCCTACCAGGTCTGAACAGAAAACCTTAGCCTGAAGTGATGCTTCTGCCTTGCTATGCCTTGCAGCTACTGAATTTTTTCACCTAAGTCCCACGGATTTCATTTCCCTGGTTTTTACCTTGTAGCGTTTAAGCAATAGTGCCCACTGCTGATCACTATGATGTTCACATTGCAGAATAAACTATGACAAGGTAATATTTATGATGGGAGGAGGGAATAGAGTGCTTCTTCCAACCCTCTTTTGTATTGTTAAATAAAGTTAAGCAGGTGAGACAGCTCATAATGTGATACTGAAATAAAAAAATCAAAATGTCAATCAAACACATGAGAATTAAATCAAAATATCATTAACGGGGTAATAACATACCTCAGAGATTCTCCTTCCCATTTTGAGTCTGAAGACCTATTAGGTGAATAGCGATTGAGTGACAGTAAAAGATACAGTTTATTGCATGTTTGTAATGCACACAAGTTAATTGCCTAGTTAGACATAATACTTAAGACTATCAAGAGACATTATGACACATTGTTTGCATCAGGATCTTGAGATAGACTCCTTTTTCCCCATCCAAGACTGTGTGATGCCAATAGATTAGATTAATGCTCTCTCCAATTTAACCCTTTCAGATATTAGTAACCTCGAGCAGCCATGGCTGAATCCTGCTTTTGTTTGTCATTCTTTTTTTCTACTAAGACAAGATAAACATATACAGTCAAGAATGTGAAGTATTACTTATGGACGAGATGAAGCAATAATGCACCCAAGAACCATGAATTCATTCATGTCAAGTTAAAGAAATAATTCAAACATAATCTTGTTGTGAAGATCACTGTTCATGACTGTTAGGAAGCCATCCATTTTGAACATTGATAGAAAGAGAGACATAGATGGTGGTACATAATTTTATTGAGATGTCGATTGACATAAGCAAGTTCATTGAATCACCAATTTTCCCTCAGAATGCCTTTGGCATTTATTCCAGCAGGAATTGCTCCACAGTATTGAGCTCTTTATATGTGTAATTTCCACTACTTCTGCTATTTCTGCTAAACTTCTGGAAGTGGCTACTGTTTTATAGATGCAGCATTCTTTTGTCAGAGCTGAATACTACTTAGAGTCATAGAGACATACATCATGGAAACAGACCCTTTGGTCCAATCCGTCCATGCCGACCAGATATCCCAGCCCAATCTAGTCTCACCAACCAGCACCTGGCCAATATCCCTCCAAACCCATCCTATTCATATACCTATCCAAATGCCTCTTAAATGTTGCAATTGTACCAGCCTCCACCACTTCCTCCGACAGCTCATTCCATACACATACCACTCTCTGTGTGAAAAGATTGCCCTGTAGGTCTCTTTTATATCTTTCCCCTCTCACCCTAAACCTTTGCCCTCTAGTTCTGGATTCCCCGATCCCAGGGAAAAGACTTTGCTTATTTACCCTATCCATGCCCCTCATGATTTTGTAAACCTCTATAAGGTCACCCCTCAAAGATTGAATGGTTCTGCAATAGATTAAATGTTGATGACTTCAAAACTGTGACCTTGCATGAAATCATTACATTTGATTCTCTTGTCCGAAAGCATCTTCAAACCTTTTAAACTATAAAGTAGAAATGTTACAGCACTTCATATGGCTGCAAATTTTAAGTACCTGGGTTAGTGTGACAGTGTAATATTCTCTTCTTGTACAGATTTCAATTCCATATTATGGCAATGCTGTAATATTTTACTTCTTTTAAGCTTGCTTTATAACAGTGCAGCATCTATGTATTTCTAGCTGGGAATCTCCTGTCTACTTTCTGTTGAAAATGGTGGTATCCTGCTGCTTTATGCAACCAAGTTGAAGTCTTCCTGCTTCTTCACAGGAAAAAAAAGACATATTGCACATTTTACAGGCTATAAAAAGTATATATCCCCTTGTGCATTTTTTTTGTGAGGAAAATTTTGTGGCTACATTCTTAATAAATCTTCCTGCCAAAATTATGGTTTAACCTATGACTGTTCTTGTCTTATCACAGTCTTAAAATTCTTCTGATTCCTTTATTCTGTTGGAGTCTGTTTACAAAATCTTTTAAATTACCCCTTTGTCACCTTCAATGTACTTTGTAACTTTTCTGATACTGCATCCTCCATATAAATTAATGTTTTGGCACTTGATCTGTGGACTAGATCAAGTCCCATCTGCTCCAAAAGTGTACTATAAAGTGGGTGAACAGATTGATTTGCAATATCAAGCCCACTCCACTAGCAATTATGTTCTAAACCTGTTAGTACCTCATGAGGGACTGTCAGCTTAAACCTCTGCCAACAGTTCAACACAACATTTACTTTGATGCCTACTAGGCTCCCATTTCATTGAGAGTATCATGGTCAGGAGAAGATCATCATCATGCTTGCCGATTCTAATGAGTTGGGAAACCTGGCAGTAGAATGCTGAGTTAAAAAATCAAAACAAAGGCAACTCCAGTAACTTTCCACTTTGCAAATCACAGCTGCAGTTCATTTTAATCATTGTAAGTTCTTTATATTCTGTTAATGATATTAATTTCGTATACTTTGAATAGAATTGAACTGTAATAATGCTCACAAAGATAATTAACAACACACATTCCCCCCCCCCCCCACACACACACAAAGATTGATTTTTCAAGGGAGATTTTCATATTTTTACACTTGGGTGCATGAGAATGCTGAAGCATAGCAAATACAGGAAAACTGAGCACAGTTTCTCAGGGAGCTGATCTGATTTTCTGATGCACACATCAGGAAAATCCTACTCTTAAGGCCCAATTATTGTACCATGATACTATTTGTGGGTGGCACGGTGGCACAGTGGTTAGCACTGCTGCCTCACAGCACCTGAGACCCAGGTTCAATTCCTGACTCAGGCGACTGACTGTGTGGAGTTTGCACGTTCTCCCTGTGTCTGCGTGGGTGTGCTCTGGTTTCCCCCCACAGTCCAAAGATGTGCGGGTCAGGTGAATTGGCCATGCTAAATTGCCCGTAGTGTTAGGTAGGGGTATGGGTGGGTTGTGCTTCGGCGGGTCGGTGTGGACTTGTTGGGCCAAAGGGCCTGTTTCCACACTGTTAGTCTAGTCTATTAATTTTCTTGATAGCTTAGCTTTTTCTATTTACTGTGCATCTTTGCAGTTAAAGATTGGTTGGGAAGGATGAAGGACGTGCTCTTACTGCTCAATGTAGTAACATGACTAGAGCAGCTCTTCCATGAAATTAACACAATATAATTAACAGCCAGAGCGATTTTATCTGCTTGTTTGTGTAAATTTGAGGTAAATCAAAATGGTGACAGAACCCCATAAGATAAAATGTTATCAATAATGGAGATGGTTGGATACAATGTACTATCACTACTATCAGCTTTCTTCTTTTCAAGAACTTGGATATCGTTTAAGAGTTTAAGGCAACACCCAAAAATCTGCATGATATAGCACATTGTTGTAATTCCATGTTACTGATGTTGCTGAGCTCTAATAGTATTGCCAGCTAACCTGTCCACGGCCGGATTTGCAATTGTTGGACACTTGTGCATTTCAGTAAGAACTTGTGTGTTTTCAGATTTAATGATAAGAAGGTATTAGTAAGTTGAAATCCCCGTTATTACTGAGAACATTTACTTTCACAGACAGAGGCAGTTTTCAACCAAATAGTGACCAGATCATAACACAACCAAGGCATTTTTAAACATTTAGTGACAATGACACAGAGATCTCTGATAACCAGAATATTGTTGGAGCAGTGCAGACTGGAGGTGATTGTCAGGACCACGTGGAATCTCATGCAGCTGACTCCACGGGAAGTACATGATGAATTGAATTTTTCAAGAGGCAATTTCCCTGCATCTGGAAACATCTGGAAAAGTCCACTCAAGTTAGAGGATTCAGATAGTATTGACACATTTAATCACAGTGGTGATCTGGAAAAGTTATACATCAAAAACTTGCCTAATTCTTGATTAATTATCAAACCCACCCCTCACCTAACTATTTAGCCCCAGCTACACTCTACTGGCCCCTGACCCTACTTCCCCTCCCTGGGGCCCTAACAACTATCCACTTAACCAGACACTGCATCCTCCACCCAACCCCACAGAATAAACCACACCATACTCAATCATGTCTGACCCATCAACTCCACCCCCACACCCCCTCCATGTAGTCCAGCCTGATTCCTCCATAACTCACACCATCTCCCATCCGTGGGACCAACACCCATCCCCCATGACTAGATCCCAGTCTGACATTTCCTTTTCCCCTCACTGAATCCCGGATTCCCCCGGATCTGAAATAACACTCACCATGGATGCTCCACTACAGGTGGCGCACCCCCAGAAGCAATACCCCCCCATCCTTGCAATGGCCTGACTCCCAACTGCTCAAACCCCATTCCCAGCTACACTGATGGTTCCCAGATTGAAATCTCCTCCCCCTATTGGACCTATCACAGCCCTGATCACTTCTCCAACACAGTGCCACATCTGACACCCACTCAAACCTCAGCTGATCCTAAACACTCGTTCCCTCCCTGGCATCCTCCCCACCTCACCCACCTAGCACTCTAGCCCCTTAACTGACTGCCACCCTAAACCCATATTCACCTGACAAGCTTTCCTTTTCAGAGATGCTGGACTATGCTGCTGGATATTTAACTTACAGTCAACATACTTACTGCTGTAAAAGAAAGTGTGGGTTCTATGAAGATTTTTTACATTACTGGGCTCAAGGATTCCTGGTCAGGTTTGTAACAGGTGATCGACGATGCCCTCCACCGCATCTCCTCCACTTCCCGCTCCTCCGCCCTTGAGCCCCGCTCCTCCAACCGCCACCAAGACAGAACCCCACTGGTTCTCACCTACCACCCCACCAACCTCCATATACAACGTATCATCCGCCATCATTTCCGCCACCTCCAAACGGACCCCACCACCAGGGATATATTTCCCTCCCCTCCCCTATCAGCGTTCCACAAAGACCACTCCCTTCGTGACTCCCTCGTCAGGTCCACACCCCCCACCAACCCAACCTCCACTCCCGGCACCTTCCCCTGCAACCGCAGGAAATGTAAAACTTGCGCCCACACCTCCTCCCTCACTTCCCTCCAAGCCCCAAGGGATCCTTCCATATCCGCCACAAGTTCACCTGTACCTCCACACACATCATCTATTGCATTCGCTGCACCCGATGTGGCCTCCTCTATATTGGGGAAACGGGCCGCTTACTTGCAGAACGCTTCAGAGAACACCTCTGGGACGCCCGGACCAACCAACCCAACCACCCCGTGGCTCAACACTTTAACTCTCCCTCCCACTCCACTGAGGACATGCAGGTCCTTGGACTCCTCCACCGGCAGAACATAACAACACGACGGCTGGAGGAGGAGCGCCTCATCTTCCGCCTGGGAACCCTCCAACCACAAGGAATGAACTCAGATTTCTCCAGTTTCCTCATTTCCCCTCCCCCCATCTTGTCTCAGTCGGTTCCCTCAACTCAGCACCGCCCTCCTAACCTGCAATCTTCTTCCTGACCTCTCCGCCCCCACCCCACTCCGGCCTATCACCCTCACCTTGACTTCCTTCCACCTATCACATCTCCATCGCCCCTCCCCCAAGTCCCTCCTCCCTACCTTTTATCTTAGCCTGCTTGGCACACTCTCCTCATTCCTGATGAAGGGTTTATGCCCGAAACGTCGAATTTCCTATTCCTTGGATGCTGCCTAACCTGCTGTGCTTTAACCAGCAACACATTTTCAACAGGATCTCTTTGTCCAGGAACCTCCAGCACAGAAGTCTCCTAAAGCTATGTGGACAATTTTAATTCAATCAGTTTCTGGGCCTGATCACATCTAGGCCAATAGGAGCTTATAGTATGGGTACATCAGCTTGCTACACTGTATGAGCTGCTGACCATCATAAAGGTTGCTGCCATCATCTTCTTCATGTGTAGGAATCTACTGGGCTGCTGGGCTGGTGTGGGAAAGGAGTACCTGGTCTAACTACAAGAGGCTGTCAAAGTTAACAAGATACAGCTTACTGCATATAGTTACAAGTGACATTGATATGAAAGATGTTGTTAGAGTGACTTTGAGGTAGACCAGATGTTAAGTCTCACCTCTTCGAAATCCTCAGTTGTTCTGCCCACATGTTCATATGACTTTGTCATGGGGGGTGTTGCTTATCGCACTCTTTGGTATTTTTCAGAACTTTTATACACACAACAGATCTCAAATTGACAAAACATTTTGCTTTAGTAGGCATGCTTACTCTTGGGCAACTTCCTGTAGTGAGAGGGATTAGTGTCCGTTACTTGTCAGTAACTTTTTGTTTGAAGAATTTCACTCCTGGATGTAGTTATAGTTCAGCCTCACACAGCTCGTCAACTTTTTGTAACTGCACAGCCAAATTACCTCACTCATAAATAAATGCTTGTGTACAAGTAGCAAGGAAACACAAGTTTGGAAAATCTTACCATATATTATTATGAAATGAAGCAATGTGGGATGGGACTTCATACAATAAAACCATAAATATTAGTTAGCACTTCATACTTCTGTTTTCAGTTTTCAAATCAGGGAAACTGTTCTTCTCAGGCCAAGTGAAATTTTCCAACAGGTATATTTGAAATTGAAATAATGGATCTTTAGATAGTTCTGAAGATGGAAAATTACATAATGATATATGATTACAACTGTGGAATTATAATGGAATATTCTGAATATCAGGATTGTCTGTCACACGATGGGAAAGAAAACAACAACTAACTTTTAAACAATTTGTCCACAAGATGATTCATTGGGTTTTGTGTGGGTACCCATTTACATGGAAGACATTAAAGTGTACATCAGAGTTCAGCAGAACTTTGAGAGGAATTTGAAACTAGGAGAGAGTGAGAACTGCAGATGTTGAAGATCAGAGTCAAAAAGTGTGGTTGTTGTAAAGGACAGACGGTCAGGTAGCATCCAAGGAGCATGCGATTTCACGATTCGGGCATAAGAGCTTATGCTCGTAACATCGACTCTCCTGTTCCTCGGATGCTGCCTAACCGACTGTGCTTTCCCAGCACCACACGTTTTGACAGGAATTTGAATCCACAGCTCTAAGAAGACTTTCAGATTACTGTTATTATTTCTACAGAGGGAGACAATGCAGTGAGGAGATTTTATAGGGACAGCAGGAGGGTAAAGCCAGACTGCCTCTGGCAACAAGAGTTCTGGTGAGAAAGGTAAGCAGTGGTATTAGACTGTGCATTGAATGGGCCAAATAGCCTCTTTCTATGCTGCAAACATCTATGATTCTATGAATTTTATTGGCTGCAGCTAAGGATGCATTTTGCTGCAAAATTTGAATCCACTGAAGTCTGAAAGAATCATAAATTGCTGTTACTATCTTCATGCTATTAAAAATAATCAGTAGTGAAAGGTATCATTTTCCTTGTCAGTAAATGCAAACATATTTTCCAGCCAGATTTATATGTTGCCTGCAGTTTCTAAAATTTCATATTAAATAGTCCAAATTTTTACGTCCCACTCTATTTGTGAGCCTCTTGTTGGAAGTATGCAAATGTAATAATTGGCCAGACCAGAATAAGACTTGATTCTAAAGCTCTCCTTGGGTGAACAGCCTTTGCACCCAACTACAACTGCCTCACACATGACAAATGGCCGAAAGAGTGAGATATAAGTCAGATACTGAAGGGTAGAGTGTAAAGAAAGAAAAATGATGAATTTCCCATGATGATAATGGAAACTCCTGGTAATGCTTGTGGGAAAGAGCTCTGCAAACTGTTTTCATTCAAAACTTACAGTCGTTCAGCCAAATAAATCCATTTCAATATTTGGAAAACACTTCCACAGAAATATGTGACCGGAAAACTGCTGGATTAATCATAATGTCCTCATTTCTGTGCACAGATTTGAATATTGGTAGAGGTCAGATTCAGTTTACAGTCAAAGATTAATAATATGTTCTATTTTTTACCGGTTAGGTATCATATTAGATAAATAATTAGTTTTGCTTTGATAGCAATCAAAAAGATCATTTTCTCAGTTTAGGTGGAATGCTTTCAGTGATTTCCTTGAGTCCTATTATCTGAATGATGTCCAGATACTTAGCACTAAGTGAGGAAAAAATGAATTTCTGCAAGCAATATTGGAAAATTACCTTTAATGCTATTTACCTATAAACACCAACATAAGTATCATCACACAATTAAGATTTGAGAACATTATTTTTAATCCTTTGATACAAGGTTTTCCAGGGCATTGCATTTGTTTTATTTCTCCTTCACTGCTTGTTCTCTTTAATTTTCTACTACTACATTTATATGCCTGACATCAATCTGTCTGGATCTACCAACTTCAACATGCCAAATGAGGTAGGGCTGGTCTGCGCTCTGTCTGAGTAGCAAGAATACAAGAATGAAGGGAAAGATGAGAATGTGTAAGGTCTAAATGAAACACACTCAATTGTATTCCAGACACTTATACCAGTTGGCAAGCATCTGCTCAAACAACTGATAAGCACCATTACACAGCTGCCTTCCCATGTACCAGAGTTTTATTTTTAACTCCAATTTGTCCATATTCTACAGAGACCTTAACTCCTACAACTCACTATGTCCATTCCATGAAAAAATTAAAGATCACTGCGCATTTGTTACTTCATTTGAGGCATCACTACTATAATTTGTTACGTACCATGTAAGTAGTGCAATTGTGTCTAGGATTGATGATTTTGAATTTTTGGACGTAGATTTGTTCACTGAGCTTGGAAGTTCATTTCCAGACGTTTTGTCACCCTACTAGGTAACATCTTTATGGGCCTCAGACTAAGCACTGCTGAAAATTCCTTCTTTCTATTTATATGTTTGGGTTTCTTTGGATTGGTGATGTCATTTCCTGTGGTGAACTCACTTCCTGTTCCTTTTCTCAGGGCGTGGTAGATAGGGTCTAACTCAATGTGTTTGTCGATAGATTTCCAGTTGGAATGCCATGCTTCACGAAATTCTCATGCGTGTCTTTGTTTGGATGGATGTGTTGTCCCAGTCGAAATGGTGTCCTTCCTCATCCATATGTAAGGATACCAGTGAGAGAGAGTCATGTCTTTTTGTGGCTAGTTGGTGTTCATGTATCCTGTGGCTAGTTTTCTGCCTGTTTGTCCAATGTTGTATTTGTTACAGTCCTTGCACGGTATTTTGTAAATGACTTAGTTTTGCTCGTTGTCTGTATAGGGTCTTTCAAGTTCATTAGCTGCTGTTTTAGTGTGTTGGTAGGTTTGTGGGCTACCATGATGCCAAGAGATCTGAGTAGTCTGGCAGTCATTTCCAAGATGTCTTTGATGTAGAGGAGAGTGGTTAAGGTTTCTGGACATGTTTTGTCTGCTTGTTTGTGTTTGTTGCTGAGAATTCGGTGGACTGTGTTCATTGGGTACCCATTCTTTTTGAATACACGTTATAGGTGATTTTCCTCTGCTCTGTGTAGTTCCTCTGTGCGGCTGTGTGTGTTGGCTCATTGGAATAATGTTCTGATGCAGCTTTGTGGATGTTGGGGTGATTACTTCTGTAGTTCAATATTTGGTCCATATGTGTTGTTTTCCTGAAGACGCTGGTTTGAAGTTCCCAAACAAAGACACACACGAGAATTCCTTGAAGCATGGCATTCCAACTGGAACGATGAATCGATGCCCTCGTCCTGTGAATGAATCAAAAAATGCGGTTAAGTATCCATTCATAACATTTCCTCCAGTCACAATGCCAGTGAGATTCGCATTGAATTCTCTGAAACACATTTTGACTGTGATGAACACTCACTCAGTAATTATTGTAAAGTAACATCTGTTATAGTCTAAAACTGTTGACTCAGTCACAACTTTAGATTGCATAATATGTTCAGTATGCAGCATCGCCTTACTGTAGATATCTTGTATAAGATAAGTGATGCTCAATCATGATTCTTGTGACATTCTCCACAATAATTATTTATTTTCATTAACAAGTGTTGTGAAATGTTACTTTCTTGATGCCCACATGTGAAATAAATTCTGCCTTCTTTCAGTAGGATTTCTTGGATATGTCCAGTTCTTATGGGAATGGTAAGTAGTAGAAGAGCCCACTGACTTTTAACACAAGCCTATTCCTGTCAGAAAGTCTGGAATTAATTAAAGTTGCATTCAGGGTGAACTCCCACACATATAGCAGGCCATCTGGAAGCTTGCACGCACTGATCAAGACATTTAGAGAATTGCTTCAACTGTTTAAAGGGCTCACATGTATAATAAATTAGACAGAAGAGGATTACAGCTCTTCATTACTTCCACCTAATACTGGGCCATATATATTTAGTACATTGACACAACAATGGATGTTTCCCAAGTAGTGCTTGTTTATAACATTACTGCTGCAATGGTTTTGCTGTCATACTGGTCAAGGAGTAGTAGGGTAAATATCTTTAACAGAGAGATCTTTTTTATTTGTTCATGAGAGAAAGTGAGGACTGCAGGTACTGGAGATCAGAGTCAGAGTCGAGAATGTGATGCTGGAAAAGCACAGCAGATCAGGCAGCATCCAAGGAGTAGGCGAATCGATGTTTCGGGCATAAGCCCTTCATCAGGAATCCTTGACACTTATTGGTTCATGAGATGAAGCTTTGCTGGCTTGGCGAGCATTCATTGCCCTCCCTAGTTGTTCTTGAGAGGGTGGTGGTGAGCTGCCTTCTTCAACTGCTGCAGTGTACTGTAGTTCGACCCACAGTGCTGTGAGGGAAGAAATTCCAGGATTTTGACCCAGTGATAGTAAAGGAATAGTGATATATTTCCAAGTCAGGATGATGAGTTTCTTGGAGGGGAACTTGCAGGTGGTGGTGTTCCCATGTATTTGCTGCCTTTGTCCTTATGAATGGAAGTGGTGTGGGTTTGGAAGGTGCTGTTTAAAGAGACTTATTGAATGTCTACAGTGCATCTTGTAGATGGTATACACTGTTGCTACTGAGTGTCAGTGTTTTCAGAGTTTCCCGCATCCAAACAAACGGGAAGCATTCCTTCATACTCCTCACCACTTTTGGACAGGTTTTGGGAAGTCAGAAGGTGCGTCACTCACTGCAAGATTCCTAGCCTCTGACCCATACACCAATACCAGTTCAGTTTCTGGTCAATGGTAACAATCAGGAAATTGATATTGGAGGATTCACTGATGTCAACCACATTGCTGGAGCTCTATCTGAAAACTTAAAATAGGATTCTGCTACTTTCCCAGGGTCCATTGTTCTTTTCACCTTGAATTAATCAGAACATTTTGCAAGAATACATACTGAAGGAATTAACCAAAATTGAGTAGGCATGAGAGCAGATGCTGATTGGTTGGCAAGTGGAAGAAGTGATCAAGTTCTATACAACCAAAGAACAATTAATGTATGAATTAAGAACAAGAGTAAACTGCTTGACCCCTTGAACTGTCCTCTGCTGTTCAATAAGATCATACTCATATACTCCACCTTCGTGACTACCTCTCACACTCCTCAAAATCTTGATATTCTGTGTCTATCTACTTCTGCCTTAAAAATATCATCTCTGGTAGGTATCCAGTGGGTTTGGAGGTGGTAACTCATTGCATTAATTTTAACTGCCTACCACCTCTACTCCTGCTGCGGCTAGGGTTAAACTTTTCCTCTAAACTCTCTTTCCCATTCAAACAAGTCATAGAGTGATTTGAATCCCACAATTAATTTGTAAATACTTCTTCAATAATGCTTTACAAGAATTAATTGAAAGAACAATGGGAGAAATATTACAGGGGTCTGAGTGTCATGCCCAGTGGTGAAATTTGTGGCAGAACTGGGTGAATAGTGCATCTTAACATCAAGATCATCTTGCACTGCCTTTCAATTTGTCACATAACCAGATTCTCACTTGACAGTAGTGAGATGTCAATTGATGGGGATTAGTGCTTGTTAAATGCCTTCTAAGACCACATTTTACAAAAAAAAATATTCAACCTCCCATTTTGCTAAACTCACCAGACAAGCAAGATCCCTGGAGGATTCAAGAAGGAAACAAGAGCATGTATCTGATGGATTTAGCTCACCGCTTAATTTGAACACCGTCCATAATGGACACCAGGCAACAATATTACAGGGCATAGTTCACAGGCACTAGCCACGCATACCCTTCATCTACAGATATTGACATCTGGAATCTGCTGACCCATCGCAACCACCATGGTATCTCTTTGATGCACCAAAAGGCCTCTCATGAAGTAGCAGGGCACACAGCATTCAGGATGCTGCAGCAGAAACACTTAGCATGTATGGACAGGAAGGCAGTTCAATAATTGGACCAGACTGCATCTCAGGACTGCTCACTTGATCTCTTAGCACTCACTCATTTTGTGCCTAACTGTGTGCTCACACCATCCATGTCAAGCCTTGCCCTGCATTACCTGTCAGCTCACTGGAATCATCAAACAAAGTTCCATTTACTCTGGGACGAAACAGGGACTGCTTACTTTTTGAAAGACAACAAATTTATAGCCAATGATTTCATCCAGTACAGATCTATTGGAACCGATTGTCAATGAAGTCCTGTCTGGCTTGTTTGCCTGATATTCCATCATTCTGAAGCGGGTGATCCTGCCACTCAATGTCCTCATCTTCCTCCTCAAAAGATTGTTGCTGCACCATCAACTCTCCTGCATCAGCCACCTCCTCTCTTTGCCTGCTGCAGCTGAGCAGAGCACAGCATACTCTGTTTGGAGAGTACACCGGACTGATCTGAGCATCAGAACGACATCTACAAGAGATCTAACAACTGCTCCATGGTGGCCCTGGGGGGAGAATGAGCTGTATTTATCTTTGCTCAATCTCAGTCAGGCAGTTGCACAATGGAGTCATCAGCCACAGTGACAGCAGGTAGCCCTTAGCCCCCATTAACCAGCCTTGGGAGGCATCCAGTCCTTGAAATAAAGCAGAAACCTGGAAGTTATCAAGGAATTAAGCATCATAGCACTTCCAGGTCTCCTGGTGCAGACATCAAGGGTATGGTATCAATGAACACAGATTATTTGTATGCAGAGCTGAAGAAAATCCTTTTCTGTTGCTGACATCTGTCACATTATGCTATGGTCCTCTCAATGAGGTGTGTCTATAGGCTATAGGAACCTGAAGCTGAGAGATGTCAGCTATGTTGGCAAAGCCCTGATCCCGTCACAGGGAAACAAGAATGAAGCACTGTGACCTTGCACAAACTGCATCACTGACTGCCTTGATCATGGGCTGAGGATAGAGAGATCCCACACAGGTCCCAGTGGATCCTTGGAAGCAATTCGTTGCATAAAAGTATGTCCCAGCTGCCACCTTGATGCCAGCAGGATTGAATGGTCACTCACACTTTCACATCTAAGTTCTGCACCACTAGATAGCACAGCTCTGTGATTGTGTCCTGGTACTCACACTTCAGAATATTTTCTTTTCCTTTCTGTTTCTTTCATTTCAGCTGTTATATTTAATTCTAGCTACATTATAAGATGGAGCTGAAGGCTGACAACTCCGTACACTTTTGACAATACTCCTGTACTCTTGTAGTCAACTACACGTGACAATAAAATCTCATTATCAAATCTAAATGGCACTGCAGTCAATAGGCTCTGGGCCTCCTGTCCACAACCTGAGGGGATCTTCAACTGCAATGTCTCCTTGTGGGGGCTCTGAGCAGCCACAGCAGATTTCTCCTTATTCTGCCTTTACTAACTCCTCAAACTCTCTGCGTCTTCTTTGCAATGTGGCCACAGCAATGACATGCAAGTCCTGGGCCTCCTCCACCATCAAATCCAAGCCACCCGATGCCTGGAGGAAGAATGCCTCATCTTCCACCTTGAGACCCTTCAAACACACGGCATCAAAGTTGACTTCACCAGTTTCCTCATCTCCCCTCCCAAACCTCATCCCAGATCCAACCATCCTACTCAGCACTGCCCTCTTGAACTGGCCCAACTGTCCATCTTACTTCCCACCTATCCACTCCACCCTCCCCTGCAACCTGTCAACATCACCCCCCTCCCACCTGTATCTACCTATCACCTTTCCAGCCAACTTCCACTAGCTCTACCCCCACCCACTCATTTATCTCTCAGGCCCACCCCCTCCTTCGCCCCCTCCCCAACATTCCTGATGAAGGGCTTATGCCCAAAATGTCGATTCTCCTGCTCCTTGGATGCTGCCTGATGTGCTGTGCTTTTCCAGTGCCATACTTTTCGATTCTGGTCTCCAGCATATTCTCCAAAGCAATGATGACCACTGCGGTGTCTGGATCCAATGGTCATGGTTCCAATGAACCTGTGTGAGGGCTATCAGAAACACAACAGGATCGAAGTGAAAAATTCAACTTCAAAGAAAGGTCACCCTGAGCAATCTGTTTCTCCTCTACACTTGCTGCTGAGTTTCACCAGCATGTTCTGATTTTGTTTCAGGTTTTTAATAATGTGGACTGTCAGCACTCACATCACATGCAAGTGGCAGCTTAGCATTGTCTTCAATACAGTAACACAGGATAGACTTTAATTAGGAGGATCATGGGATATGTGTACATGGACCTTTGACATCGTAGATAACATTCTGATGTATGCAGCACAAGCCATGCTATACAAATACAGTAGGAAATTGTAAATGCGGTAAGTTTGCTGAAACCTTAAGTCCCCAGACTCCACATTACCTCAAAAAGGCAGCACTGCATATTACAGCATGCCAGCAAATACATACAGTTCAAGGTGAGAGGAAATCTCCTCCATGCTCTTATGCAGCCTCTGAGACCATGGATCATCTTTGTCACTTGTGGCCCTCAGATGACACCTTTAAGGTTGCCTGTGATTACTTCTGCTTCACAGAGATGACTCTGATCAATTTGTAATGACCAATTAGACAAGATTGCTTATAACCAGGATTTGTATCCCACACAGTTAGTCACTGAATGCAGCTCACTTGCTGCATTCTGTGATTACAGATGTCTTCGCTCTGTACTGTCAGTACCTGATTAATGTAATTGCCCCTTGAAGGGCCTTACATTGCTCACACGTAGAGCCCACTCCCTCAGACAGAAATAAATCACTTGCTTTGACCACTCCAGTTGTGGTGGCAGCCACATTTAGTTTCCATTCCACATTTGTGCTTTAGATGAGGCTGCAAGGTAACTACACGCAGCACTTTACGCAGAGTCGCAGACTCAACCTTTCAGTCTAGATACCCACCCACCCACCCCCTTCAGCATTAATGTTCCTTTCACAGCTGTGCTGTGTGAAGGTAGTGCCATAGCGATCATGTCACTGAATGTGTAGAACAAAGAACAGTACCCTTCAGCCCAACAACATATGACACCTTTCTAAACTAAAAATGATTGGTCCTATGCAGTCCATATTTCTCTATTCCCTGCCTCTGAAATTACATCATGTATCTGTCAAGATGCCTCTGAAATGTTGCTATTGCATCTGCTTCCAGCACTTTCTGTGGCAGTGCATTCCAGGCAATTACCACCCTGGGTGTAAAAAAAACATGCCTTGCACATCTGCTTTAAACTTTCCCCCTTTTACCTGAAATCCATGGCCCCTAGTAATTGATGTTTCTATCCTGAGACAAAGATTCTGACCATCCATTCTGTAATTTTGTACACCTCTATCAGTTCACCCCCTCAGTCTCTGGCATTCAAGTGAAAATAAACCAAACCTATTCAATCTCTCCAAACCAGCGAACATTCTGGTAAACATTTTCTATACCCACTCCAAAGCCTCCAAATCCTTCTGCTAATGTAGCAAACTGTGTCCAAATGCAGTCGAACTAAAATTCGAGACAGCTTCACCATGTTTGTTGCAGTTATTGTACTCTATGCCCAGACCAATGAAGGAAAGCATGCCATATGCCTTTATAACTACCTTTTCCACTTGTTTTGCCACTTTTCAAGGAACTGTGGACCCGTACATCTAGATCCCTCTACCTGGTAAAAATAAGGACTGCAGATACTGGAAACCTGAGTCTAGATTAGAGTGGTGCTGGAAAAGCAGGTCAGGCAGCATCCGAGGAGCAGGAAAATCGACGTTTCGGGCTAAAAGCCCTTTAACAGGAATAGAGGTGGTTCAACCCCATGGCATTAATGTGGATTTCACCAGTTTCCTCATTTCCCCTTCCCCCACCTCACCCCAGCTCCAACCCTCCAGCTCAGCACTGGCCTCATGACCTGTCCTATCTGCCTATCTTCTTTCCACCTATCCACTCCACCCTCCTCTCTGACCTATCACCTCCATCCCCACCCCCATTCACCTATTGTACTCTATACTACTTTCTCCCCACCCCCACCCCCCTCTCATTTATCTTTCCACTCTGCAGGCATGCTGCCTCTATTCCTGATGAAGGGCTTTTGCCCGAAATGTCAATTCTTCTGCTCTTCGGATGCTGCCTGACTTGCTGTGCTTTTCCAGCACCACTCTAATCTAGACTCTAGATCCCTCTACCTGCCCAAGCTTACCAGCCTTCCTGATGATCACCCAATACTTTCAGGGAACTGTCGCCCCATATGCCTAAATTCCCCTGTATGTTAACGCTTCTAAGTGTTCTGCCATTTAAAGTCTTCTTGCATTTGTCCAGATTAAATTCCATCTGCCATTTCTCCATCCAAGTGTCCAGCCTATCTATTTCCTACTGCAATCCTCTTCACCATCGGCAGTTCCCTCAATCTTACTAATCAGATCACCTTCATTTTCTTCCAAATCATTTATATACTATACACAACAGGGAGCCCAGCACTTATTCCTGCAGAACACTACTGCTGACAGATTTCCAGTCAATACTCCAGACCCACGGGCTAGCGTGCTGAGAACACACGTTCAAATCCCACCATGACACTTGGTGAGTTTTCCATTCAATCTTTTTAAAATGGACCCATTCCAGTTCAGGTGCAAACCATCCAGCTTGTACAGGTCCTACCTACCCCAGAAATCATCCAAAAATCTAAAGCCCTCCCTTCTACATTATCCCTTTAGCCAAGTGTTAATCTGACCTATCTTCCTATTCCTATACTGGAAATAATCAGAGATCACAATGTTTTTAGTGTTCCTCGTTGATCTACAAATGACTCTCTCAATTCCTGTTGCAGGGCCTCATTTCTTTCTTCAGTCGTGTCATTGAGACCGGTACGTAGCACGATTGCTGGCTGACCATCCTCCCCCTTCAAAATGTCCTACATCCCTGACCTTAGCAGCAGAGAGGCAACACACCATTCAAGTTTCGTTTGCTGTCACAGAACTTCCTGTCAGTTCCACTGACAATTGAGTCCCCTATAATTAAAGCTCTCTCAGTCTTTTTCATCCCCTGTTGTACAGCAGAGCCAACTGTATTGCCATACACATGGCTGTTGCTGCTTTCCCCTGAGAAACCATTCCCTTAACAGTATCCAACAGGGTACATCTATTTGAGAGGAGGATGGCCACATGGGACTTCTGCACTACCTGCCCAAGCTTCCAGTCTTCCTGATGGTCACCCAATGTTTTTCTGCCTGCGTAGCCCCAAAATGTGATCAGCTCATTAAACATATTATCTATGATGTCCCCAGCTGTGGAAGCTCCAAGGTGAGTCCATCCACAACTCCAGCCGCTCCATGTGGTCAATCAGGAGCTGCAGCTGAACAAATTGTTTTGGAGACTGGAAGCCCCCCTGATTCCCACATACTGCAGGAGGAGTGTTCCATGGAGCTAGGGTCTCCTGCCATTGTGAATCTTATCAACTCCATACAATAAACTAGGAACTAATTACTCAATCTTGCCCACTACTCACTAAATCAGATTGAATTGGGCCCCACTCCTCAGGTTTTTATCCAGATACCCTGCTGCTGTTTATCATGCCCCCAACCTCCCACCCCCCCACCCCCAGATGAATCCATTCATCTTTGGTCTACAAAAATGAGTAGAAGTAGGCCATTTGGCGTTTTGAGCCTGCTGCATCATTCAACATTCAAGGTCGTGCCTATCTGTTTGCTTTTGAATTCCACATACCCATCTGCTTCTGATAGATTTTGATTCCTCTTCCTAACAAACCTTTCTCTGTTTCCGCTTTAAAAACATTCATTGATCCTATCTCCATGACCTTCTGAAGCCAGACAACCTGCTGACAAAACACATTTCTCCATCTTTGTCCTAGAAGTGTGACCTCTAATTTTAAATCAATGCTCCTTATTTCTTGACTAATCTATCAGAGGAAACATTCTTTCCATATCCACCGTGTCAAGACCATTCAGGATCTTATACACTTCAATCAAGTCCAGAAAACCATAAGACCGTCAGGAATAGGAACAGAAGTAGGCCATTTGGCCACTCAAACCTGTTCCTCTGTTCAATAAGATCATGATTGATTTGACATTCTTTGTGGACACTTTCCTGCCCTTTCCCCTAACCCTTGATTTCCCCGATTGACAAAGAATCTATCAATTGCAGCCTTAAATATAAATCAAGTATTTGTCCCACAGCTCTCTGTAGCAAGGAGTTCTAAAAGCTCAACCCTCTGAGAGAAGAAATTACTCCTCATCTCAGTCATTCCTCACTATTTTGCATTCAATGGAAACGAGCTCAATCTATCCTCATAAGACAACCCACTCTTTCCAGTTATCCTCCAGTAAACTTCTTCTGAATTATAAGATTATAAAATACAGGTACAGTGCTCTACCATTCGATTATCAAAATATCTCCAAAGCATTTACTCCTTCCTTTAAATAAGGAGATCTAAACTACAAACAGTATTCAAGATGTGGTCTCCCCAGTGCCGTATAGAATAACATTTTTAATTTTACATTAAATAATAAAGAAAGCGCTCCATTAGCTTTCTTAATTACTTGCTGTGACTCATGTATTAGAGTGCCTAAATCACACTGTATCTCAGAATTCTGCACTTTTTCCACTGTTCCTCATACTGTCTTTTTAAAAATATTTTTCCTGCTAAAGTGTACAACTACTATGGAGGCACAGACTTGGAGGCACATGACTGCCTCAATGGAAAGGGGGCAGCCATCTTGTAGACCCAGGCTCAGCAAAACACTCAGTGGCTGCCAGAAATGCACTTAGACTTGTGTGCCATCAGTGTTGACACGTGCACTCAACTTCAATCCATAGTAATGGTTCTCCTTAACAGGAAACTTTCAGCAGACTCCTGCCCTCCATGTCCAGAGCCCCCAGAATTTAGCTACCAATTTTTAAAGTCACTAGGTCTTTGCACTCAGCAGATCTACACCCAAGCTGTGGATGCCAGGGCAGCACTGAGATGTGGTGGGAGGGTGAGAAGGAATAACCTTTCTAACGGGACCCTGGTGGCACAGAAGTTCCAGCAATGTGTATATTCAGCACTTCTGTAAATTATCAATTCACTTCCAGTGTTCTAATTGGCCTTGTAGTCTTAATATACCATTAGGATCTGAGAATGTTCTCAGAAATATCCTTGGGAAGGATTGCTAATCTTCAATTGTCATATCATGGTACCTCACTCTTAATCAGCACAGTTCACTAATCAAAAGATTAGCTCACCTCATCGCTAAGGGAAGAACCTACACTATACATTGAGGGTGGGAGTCAAGGAATTACAGAATTATCTTGGAAATACTAAGGTTATTGCTAAGGTTTGAAGGAGGAACCAGAGCCTGTGATATCCAATTGGTGCACCCCGCAAATGCGCGTTATGGGAGAAATAGCAGAATCTATCCTATCTGAAAACTCCAGGAAGGAAAGGTCTGTCCCAGGTATAAAAATCTCAAAATCATGCTAGAAAATCAAAGAGTATGAGGTTGGTCATGGCTACATCACATATCGATCTGTCATGTTTGCAGAGCAGAATGGGATGATAAGTTTGAAACCTTCTTGCTTTGTCTCTGAGGATGTGTATGCTTTAAGAATACACTTAAAGTTCATTTAATTCTACAGTACTGCAAGGATAGTGAGGGACTAAGGTGTATAAGGAGCTGTCTCAGAATGTGAGACAACGCATGAAGAAGGAAAAGCAAAGGGCCACCTCACCAGAGAGGCCAGACACAACCTTGTACCGGCCCACATCCTGGGTGATGGAGCTACCCAGAGATATTTTCTTCTCATTATGGTTTAATTTATGCTGTTGGATATCAGGTCTCTGCTTGTCTTTTCATTACTGTGCAAAGGTCCCTTCACTTTCAGGGGACCTGTAATAACGGTAAATGAGAGCACATAATCCACTGAATGGTTTGCTTTAGCCCTGTCATCCTTCCCCATTAAGCTCTGCGTTACAGCCTGAGAGGTGGGCCTCACACTTTGACCAGTCACCAACTGACATGTGCTCCTCTTTATTCTGCAATACTGTGTTGCTTCAGAGTACAGCTTCTTGCCACAATATCCCTGGTATTTAGAGGCATCTATTATTGCTGGATTATTTTATGATTTGTCATTACTCTTTCCATCTACAACAGTAATACTGACCTAATTTATTTTTCCTCAAAATAGTGTCGAGGTGGTCTTGGCATGGAGCAGGCAGCCAGAAATCCACAGTTGATTCCCAACTGTACGACACCAGGTTATACCAGAGTGATAGGCCGGAGTGGGGTGGGGGCGGAGAGGTCAGGAAGAGGATTGCAGGTTAGGAGGGCGGTGCTGAGTTGAGGGAACCGACTGAGACAAGGTGGGGGGAGGGGAAATGAGGAAACTGGAGAAATCTGAATTCATACCTTGTGGTTGGAGAGTTCCCAGGCGGAAGATGAGGCGCTCCTCCTCCAGCCGTCGTGTTGTTGTGTTCTGCCGGTGGAGGAGCCCAAGGACCTGCATGTCCTCGGTGGAGTGGGAGAGAGAGTTAAAGTGTTGAGCCACGGGGTGATTGGGTTGGTTGGTTCGGGTGGCCCAGAGGTGTTCTCTGAAGCGTTCCGCAAGTAAGCGGCCTGTCTCACCAATATAGAGGAGGCCACATCGGGTGCAGCGGATGCAATAGATGATGTGTGTGGAGGTACAGGTGAACTTGTGGCGGATATGGAAGGATCCCTTGGGGCCTTGGAGGGAAGTGAGTGTGGAGGTGTGTGCGCAAATACCACTTGAATTCAGTATTTCATGAGATCAGGTTACAATTTGACAATGAGGTACTCTTATAAAGCAGCTTTAAATCTAACTCAGTCAATGGAGCCAAATTAAACCGAATTAAATAAAAGGGCACTATAACTGAATAAATGAAATTACATATTGACGGCTTGATGATAGAAGATGGAGAGTGGTGGTACAAAGTTGTTTTTCACACTGGAGGGCTGTGCCCAGCGGTGTGCCGCAAGGATTGGTGCTGGGTCCATTGTTAATCATCATTTATATAAATAATTTGGATGAGAATTTAGGAGATATGGTTAGTAAGTTTGTGGATCACAGTAAAGAATGGGAATGCAGCGAAATCCTGATCAACTGGGCCAGTGGGCTGAGGATTAGCAGATGAAGTTTAGTTGAGATAAATGCAAGGTGTTGCATTTTGGTAGGCCAAACCAGAGCAGGACTTACACAGTCAGTGGGAGGATGCTGGGAGGTGTTACAGAACAAAGAGATCTAGGGGTACAGGTTCATAGCTCCTTGAAAGTGGAGTTTCAGGTAGACAGGGTGGTGAAGAAGGCTTTCGGCATGCTTGCTTTCATCGGTTAGAGCACTGAGTATAGGAATTGAGACATCTTGCTGCAGGTTTGCATGACACTGGTGAGGCCACATTTGGAGTACTGCACATGCAGTGCTGGTCACCCTCCTATAGAAAGGATATTATTGATCTGGAAAGAGTGTAGAAATGATTTATTAGGATGCTACCTGGACTGGAAGGTTTAAGTTATAAGGAGAGATTTGGATAAACTGGGGCATTTTTCCCTGGAGTGGAGGAGACTGGGGGCAGGGTGGGGAGGGGCATCACTGACTGCCTGGGGTGCTGGGACAGGGGCATCAAAACTGGATGTGTGGAAATCAATTTGTGGATTGCAAGCTGTCACAGGCAGCACTGGGATAAGTGGCCAGTGGTTCCTGTTTGAGGGATAACTCTTTTTACAAAATCAAATCATGAGAGGCAAAGATAAAGTAGATAGCCAATAGCTTTTCCCCATGGTAGGGAAATTTAAAATTAGAGGGCATAAGTTGAAGATGAGAAGGGAGAGATACAAAAGGGTCCTAAGGGGCAATTTTTCTCGCATAGAGGGTGGTGAGTTTCTGGAATGGGCTGCCAAAGGTAGAGATGGACAATGTGACTCCAGTAATGAGGAGTCCAGTATTTCAATGTTTATCAGCCTTCAATTCCCACTAAAACTGCTCATGATCCAATCTGTGTCTATTGTGGTTTTGTCACCTAAGAAACATTCAGACAGTTATGTGGATGGGATGGATATGGAGGGATATGGACCAAACACAGGCAAATAGGATTGGATTAATTGTGAAAACTGTGCAGCATGGGCAAACTGGGCTGAAAGGCCTGTCTCCATGCTGTAGATCTCTATAACTTTGTGACTCTATATTGAAATGAAATGTAGTTTTGGGGGATAATAATGCAGTCCAGTCCTCGCTGAGTACACTGGCCACAGAAGTCTTTGAGCAGACAAGTGGATGCTGTCATGCTCCCTCTCTAAAGAAAACCAGGTATGGAGCTGTAAAAGACAGAGAGAAGAGGGTCAATTATCCCCTCAATTTCCCAGATCAGAGGATATCACTGATCTGTCTGCTCCCATTCACACCTCCCACCATCATTCACCCCCCACCCGTCCACCCCAGCCCTCTACATGAGGCAACCAGGGATCAGGACTGTGGGGCTGAGATGCAATCAAAATGGAAAGGAGACTGAGGGCATAGAGTCATGGAGTCATATAGATGTAGAGCACAGAAACAGACCATGAAAAAGCTGCCCCTTAGTTCTCTTTTATATCTTTTCCCTCTCACACTAAACCTATGCCCTCTAGCTCTGGACTCCCCTACCCTAGGGGGAAGACTTTGTCTACTTATCCTATCTATGGCCCTCATGATTTTATAAACCTTTATAAGGCCACCCCTCGGTCTCCGACGCTCCAGGGAAAACAGCCCCAGCCTGTTCAGCCTCTCCCTATAGCTCAGATCCTCCAGCCCTGGCAACATCCTTGTAAATCTTTTCTGAACTTTTCAAGTTTTACAACATCTTTCTGATAGGAAGAAGACCAAAATTGCACGCAATATTCCAACAATGGCCTAACTAATGTCCTGTACAGCCACAACATGACCTGCCAACTCCTTCTACCACACCAGTGTATATGTTGAGTATGAATTCCACAAGACCACAATAGACACAGATTGGATCATGAGCAGTTTTAGTGGGAATTGAAGGCAGATAAACATTGAAATACTGGACTCCTCATTACTGGAGTCACATTGTCCAGCCATTAGCTCTATCCCTTTCAGAAAAATAAAGGGTTACCACTCCTACTTTGGGTGTAGCCATCTTGAAATCAAAATTGTATTGCACATCTGATTTTTGGATAAAATTGTGAGTTTCAAAACATGTGTTTTCTACAATGTTGTAGCCTCTCTGCATGATCCATGAAATTGCCCTATGCCCCTTCCCCGCTATTTGACAATCCTTGTTTCCCAGTTAATCCTTAATCCTTTTTCCTGTTTTGATTGTGCTCCATTCAGCAACTATCAATGTCCCTGTTTTACCTGGGAAGTCTTTGCCTTCAATATGCCTCTGACCCCGTATCTTCCTTTAAAAATGCTATCCCTTATTCCCAGTTCCTTCACCTCGGCCAAATCTGCTCCCAGGCGGATCAGTCTGACCACAGAACACACCAGATGGCCTCCTTCTTCAAAGACCACAATTTCCCCTCCCACATGGTCAATGATGCCCTCCAGTGCATCTCATCCACTTTCTGCACCTCCACCCTCGATCTCTACCCCTCCAACTGCAACAAACAGAGAAGCCTTTGGTCCTCACCTTCCACCCCACCAACATCTGGATACATCACACCATCCTCGGCCATTTCCGCAACCTACAAATGGACCCCACTTCCAGAGATGTAATTCCCTTGCCACTGCTATCCGCATTCCACAAAGACCATTCCCTCCATGACTTTCTTATCAGGTCCACCCCTCCCCACCCCACTCCACCGCCCCCCAACCCCCTCCCCAAAACAACACACCCTCCCGTCCTGGCATTTTCCCCTGCCACTGCAAGAGGTGCAAAACCTGCATCCACACCTTCACCTTCACCTCTGCCCAAGGCCCCAAAGGAGTCTTCCGCATCCATTATAGGTTTAAATGCAATCTCACACACGTCACCTACTATATCCGCTGCTCCCGATGTGGTCTCCTCTACATTGGGGAGACAGGATGCCTACTTGCAGAATGCTTCAGAGAACATCTCTGGGACACGCACACAAAGCAACCCCACCATCCCATGGCCCAACATTTTAACTCCCCATCCCACTCTACCAAGGACATGCAGGTGCTGGGCCTCCTCCATCTCCAACCCCTAACCACTTGACACCTGGAGGAAGAACACCTTGGCACCCTCCAACCACACAAGAGTAATGTGTAATTCACCAGTTTCCTCATTTCCCCTCCCCCCCACCTTATCCCTGATCCAACTTTCTAACTCGGCACCATCCTCTTGACCTGTCCTACCTATCCATCTTCCCTCCTATCTATCTGCTCCATCGTCCTCTCTGACCCCACCTCAGATTACAAAGGGATCTTGATCAGATGGGCCAATGGGCTGAGAAGTGGCAGATGGAGTTTAATTCAGATAAATGAGAGGTGCTGCATTTTGGGAAAGCAAATCTTAGCAGGACTTGTACACTTAATGGTAAGGTCCTAGGGAGTGTTGTTGAACAAAGAGACCTTAGAGTACAGGTTCATAGTTCCTTGAAAGTGGAGTCACAGATAGATAGGATAGTGAAGAAGGTATTTGGTATGCTTTCCTTTATTGGTCAGAGTATTAAGTACAGGAATTGGCAGGTCATATTGCGGCTGTACAGGACATTGGTTAGGCCACTGTTGGGATATTGCATGCAATTCTGGTCTCCTTCCTATCAGAAAGATGTTGTGCAACTTGAAAGGGTTCAGAAAAGATTGGCAAGGATGTTGCCATGGTTGAAGGATTTGAGCTATAGGGAGAAGCTGAACAGATTGGGGCTATTTTCCCTGGAGCGTCAGAGGCTGAGGGGTGACCTTATAGAGGTTTATAAAATCATGAGGGGCATGGATAGGATAAGTAGACAACGTCTTTTCCCTGGGGTCCAGAACTAGAGGTGAGAGGGGAAAAATATAAAAGAGACCTAAGGGGCAACTTTTTCATGCAGATGGTAATATGTGTGTGGAATAAGCTGCCAGGGGAAGTGGTGGAGGCTAGTACAATTGCAACATTCAAAAGGCATCTGGATGGATAGATGAACAGGAAGGGTTTAGAGGTATATGGGCCAGGTGCTGGCAGGTGGGACTAGATTGGGTTGGAATATCTGGTTGGCATGGGCGAGTTGAACTGAAGGTTCTGCTTCTCTGCTGTACATTTCTATGACACTATGACTCTATCACCATTACCACAACCTCATCTACCCATCGCACTCTCAGCTATATTCTCCCCACCCCTACCCCTCTCCCATATATCTGCCTACCCCTTGGCTCACAAGCCTCATTTCTGATGAAGGGCTTATGTCCGAAACATCGATTCTCCCTGTCCTTGGATGCTGCCTGACCTGCAGTGCTTTTCTAGCACCACCCTCTTGGCTCTAACAAATTTCAACCAGATTAATCCCCAGACATGAGCTGCCTTAAGCCTCAACTGTTGTCTATTTCCCCCTTACTGCCTTTGCACAACACTCCAACTGGCCATAATACACCCACTAGAATTAATTTGCAAGCTATGTCCAACTGGCTGAGCAGCAAAGCCAGACTGATTTTGTTTGACTTCAGGCGCTGACCTAATCCCTGGACTGAAACATTGCTGAGCTTTGGGCATGATTTGGACCAACCAGCTGACTGATATTGTCTGAGAGGAGTACTCAAGCCTTTTATCCAAATATTCTTCCCTTGTGTGACAGACAAAAGGCAGGGAACCGAGTTAGAATTTAATGAAACAAACTCTTCTTTATTTTAACTCTTCAAGTACCAATAGTTATTATAACACATACATTCCTTGCAACATTCACTTATTATTTAATTTAAACTCAACTTTAACTCACTTTATTTAACTTCACTTTACCTTTCTTTACTTAATCCACATCTAACCCTAACTCTAACTCAATAAATTTGGCTTTACTACTGGCGACTTGACCATTCTAACCATGGCCAACTCTCCAACTTGAAATGGCCCAACCCCTGGACTGACTGTGGCAGTAGTCCCTAATTGTCTGGAGCTTACCATCTTCCCCATCCAACATGTATCCCCTTTCGCACATCACCATTGTCTTCTTGCATATGCACGATATTTGGTATGTGCATTGCAGGCAAATGCACCAACTCTAGCAACCGTGCCCTTACTCAGCAGGAATCTCCCTTTCAGGTTGTTGCTTAACTATATTCGAAAAACATAAGCTGCTGTGAAAGCTTCAGTGCTAAGTTGCCACCTCAAAAGCACAATCAGCTGCCTTGGGATTTGTGATAATCCTTGAATTGCTGCTTCTGAAAAGTTGTTGCTTCTGTTACTGTTGATCCTTTGGTTTAGTTGCTCCACTTTAAATCTCTAATTAATTTCAGAGAAACCCCATACTGTGCCATTGCTTCTGCCAATGCTATATTTCTTAAAACTATGCCCATCACAATGATTTTCCCAAACCCTGCCTAAATCAGCGCCTGCTTACATATTGTAACAACCTCTTATCCTCTTATCCTGATGCATAGTTCATTCAATGGGATTGATCCCACTTAGCATATCAGACACATACCACTCAACAGTAGCTCTACATCTGTATATATAATTTACAGTTCTATTGTTTGGCCATGGGATTTCAATGGCTCAGCCAAATCTAGACACATCCATGCTGTCCCTACGCTATTATGTTGATAAAGTCACAGATTTATGTCAATGCCGGCTTTTCGAGATTCTGTGAGTTTGAAGTAGGCACCACTCCTGTTTGGAGTTTTTATCATTAGTCTTTCCCGTTTCATCCAAAATGACCTCCATTGAATCTGAAGTTTAAGGTTTGCTTGATTCTTGATGTCCCTGGGTTAATAATCATTACAACAATAAAACATCCTGTCACAGCCAATGACCAATCTTTCATTTTTTCTCAGATATTGGATATTATTGGTAACAAGGATAAGGCAACACTTACTGAAGCATCCAGCAATGTCAACTAACTGTGAAAGAGTAAATTTGTAAAAGTAGAATATAAATTTACTCTCACAAATTAAATTTTGTTACAATATTACTGGATACTTACAGTTAGTACTGAAGAATGTCAAGTAGGTTTGTTCCACTTATAGGAATGGCAGAGGTGAGCTTATTACAAACTGCATGTCTCCAGATGGGGATAACTGAAAGGTAATGTTTTAGCTTGACATTCAACCATTTAGTGACTTGATTTGAGTAACTTTTGTCCATTTTCCTGGGCAGATTAATGGGAGAAAGCCATGGATTTACAAATATTGGCGGTGTTGTAAGTGAGCCTGCACTGGAATTCTTGATTTGTGCAAAACCCACTGTAGTCCAGTGTTGACATGTATCTAGCAGTCCACAGTGTGACATGAGTCGGCCCTGCACAGTTGAGTGCAGGATAGCAGTCTCTACATTTAATGTCAGTTCGGTAAAGATGCTAAAATGATGTTTTCCTTTGTGGCTAAGACTAAAACTTGGGGCACGATTGTGACTCAGTGATTATTACTGCTGCCTCACAGTGCCAGAGACCTGGGTTCGATTCCAACATCCGGCTGTGTGGAATTTGCACATTCTCCCTGGGTTTCCTTCCACAGTCCAAAGATGTGCAGGCCAGGTGAATTGGATATGCTACATTGCCCATAATGTTCAGGGCTGTGTAGATTAGGTGCATTACTCAGAGATAAATGTAGAGTAATAGGGTAGAGGAATGGGTCACTCTTCAGAGAGTCAGCCTGTTGGACTATAACCTGGTGCTGCATGATTTTTAGCTTTGATCATTTCCCTGGTCAGTCAATTGAGTTATCAATTCCAGAGCAGACTAGACTTGACGCAAGATCTGCTCAGATCAGAGGCAGGGACGCTGTCAAGGCACCACAAGTGCCTAACAATCCTGATGAAGGGCTTTTGCCCGAAATGTCAATTTTTCCTGCTCCTTGGATGCTGCCTGACCTGCTGTGCTTTTCTAGCACTTCTCTTATCTTGACTTCAAAGGGTCAGTGTGGACTTGTTGGGCCAAATGGCCTGTTTCCACACTGTAGGGATTCTATGAAAACTAGGGGATACAATTTAAAAATAGAAGATCTCCTATTTAAGATGAGAATCTTTTCTCTCCCAGAGTCATGGGCCTCTGTTCCCCGGACAGGAGTGGAGGTAGGGTAATTGAATATTTTCAAGACTGAGTTAAATAGAAACTTGATTGATGAGGGAGGCAAAGACAAGAAAATAGAGCACTACAGCACAGTACAGGCCCTTCAGCTCTCAATGTTATGCCAACCTGTGAAACCAATCTAAAGCTCATCTAACCAACATTATTCCATTATCATCCATATGTTTATTACTGGAGTAGCTCTTCAGTTGCTCCAAAAACTGCCCGTAACATTGGCGAGTCCACTACTGTTGCAAGCAAGGCATTCCATGCCCTTACTACTCTCCGAGTAAAGAACCTCTGTCATCTGTTCTATATCTATCACCCCACAATTTAAAGCTATGTACCCTCATGCGAGCCATCACCATCCAAGGAAAAAGGCTCTCACTGTCCATCCTATCTAATCCTCTGATCATCTTTTACATCTCTGTTAAGTCACCTACAGAGACTTATATGGCATTGAGGCCATAATCGGATTGGCTGTGACCTTACCAAATGGTGAACCCGGCTTGAGGGGCCTTCTGCTGCTCCTAATTGATATCTTTGCATGCCTGTGTACTACTGGGAGGGGTGCCAGCTGTAGCAAACAACCCCAGACTCGAACTAAGCAGTATCAAATCACCAGGATCAATCAGGCAGCCGAGAGAAGGGTGATGCTGTAGTTGCCAAGATATTTCAGTGTTGGCGCTAGCCACTGGAGGGTTCTCACTCTGGGTCCCAGGGAACCAAACAGAGAAAAGACAGGAAAGTGGAATTGAGGATTATCAGAACAACCATGATTACATTCAATGGCCCAAAGGCACAAGGGATGCAGATACCTTCTGCTGGTCCTCCTAAAGGCAGGCACTCCCTGCCATTTCTACAATGCCATGTAGCAATGCAGAACGTGGCCCTTAAGTGGCCTTCAACAGCTGAATCAGCTTCCCAATGGAATGGTCTTCCTCAACAATTTCCTCTCCTGACTGAAATGCAACAAGTTGAGAAACAATTATTTGAGGAGCCAACATGCAGGATAGTTAAAGGAGAACCATTGGATGTAATATGTTTGGCTTTCCAAAGGGTATTTGATAAGGTACCACATGTAAGGCTATTCAATATAATAAGGACCAGTGCTACTGGCGATAGTATATAAACATGGATGCACAACTGGCTAATTTATAGAAGACAATGATTTGTGAGAAGTAGGTTATTTGAAGGATGACAAGTAACTAGTTGTGTGCCACAGGGATCAGTGCTGTGGCCATAATTATGTAGTATATATATTTATGACTTGGATGAGGGAGGTTAAGGTACTATCACCAAGTTTACAGATGACATAAAAATAGGTGGGAAGGCAGAGGTGAGAATGATAAACTGATTACAGAGGATATGGCCAGTTTAAGGTAATGCACAAAAATTTGGCAGTTGGAATATACCATGTGAATTTAGGAGGTATATTTAATAAGTTTGCAGATGACACCAAAACTGGAGATGTAGTGGACAGCAAAGAAGGTTACCTCAGAGTACAATGGGATCTTGATCAGATGGGCCAATGGGCTAAGGAGTGGCAGATGGAATTTAATTCAGATAAATGTGAGGTGTTGCATTTTGGAAAAGCAAATCTTATATACTTTATGGTAAGGTCCTGGGGAGTGTTACTGAACAAAGAGACCTTGGAGTGCAGGTTCATAGTTCCTTGAAAGTTGAGTCACAGGTAGATAGGATAGTGAAGAAAGCATTTGATATGCTTTCCTTTATTGGATTGAGCACTGAGTATAGGAATTAGGAGGTCATTTTGTAGCTGTACAGGACATTAGTTCGGCCACTTTTGGAATATTATGTGCAATTCTGGTCTCGCGCCTATTGGAAGAATGTTGTGAAACTTGAAAGGGTTCAGAAAAGATTTACAAGAATGTTGCCAGGTTGGAGGATTTCAGCTACAGGGAGAAGCTGAATAGGCTGGAACTGTTTTCCCCGGAGCATCGGAGACTGAGGTTTACAAAATTATGAGGGCATGGATAGGGTAAATAGACAAAGTCTTTTCCCTGGGGTGGGGGAGTCCAGAACTAGAGGGCATAGGTTTAGGGTGAGAGGGGAAAGATATAAAACAGACCTAAGGGGTAACTTCTTCACGCAGAGGGTGGTTCGAGTATGGAATGAGCTGCCAGTGGAATTGGTGGAGGCTGGTACAATTACAGCATTTAAAAGACATCTGGATGGGTTTATGATTAGGAAGGTTTGGAGGACAATGGGCCAAGTACTGGAAGATGGGACTAAATTAGGTTGGGATATATCTGGTCAGATGGACGAGTTGGACCAAAGGGTCTGTATATCTCTCTGACTTTGTGACTCGAAGTATTTGACGGTTGTCCAGGTTATTTGTCTAACAAAAGTAATGGCTGGCAGGTTTCTGAGAATATAATTTAATCAAGCTGTGAATAATGAAAAAATAGTGTTTTTTATTTATGAAGCTTTATCATGATGCCAAGAAGGTGACTGACCTATGAGCTTTACCAGAAGTCAGGAATAAATGCTGTCTCCAATGCTGAGCTGGAAGTTTTATGCTAAGACTATGGTGAAAGCAAATTCTGTCCTTTGTTCCACATTTGCATTGAATTCTATTCTTCAGCTCAAGTGTGGTCTGGCACACATATTCCAAGCATCTAATAGTGACTAATATTCGAGAAGGTAGTGAAGACATTCATAGACAAAAAGAAGTTTTTTTTAACTCAGCCTGATCTGCCACAAAGCAGTGATATCATAAGTCACTGCATAAAACATTATTGAATCCTGCACTTGGTTCTGAGTTCAGGCTTATCTTAGAATGCAAATAGTTCCTTGTTTCAATGTTCCAACGATGTATTGTTTTCTCACCTGTCACTTGCTCAGGTTACTTTCTGCACATGGCTGTATTTTTCTTCCTCCCTTTCTGCAGCTTTCTACATCATCAGGCTCTGCACCCATTTTAAACGGCAATGACTTGAAATATTGCACACTATCTTGCACACAAACTCTGGTGATGACTTCAGCAATCTTGATCATTTTAATTGTATGCTGTTAATTTTAAATCTTAGATAAACATATTTTTGTTAAGCAAAGGTATTAAGGGATATGGACCAAAGGCAAGTATATGGAGTTAGGCCACAGTTCAGCCATGATCTCTTGACTGGTGGAACAGGTTTGAGGAGCTGAATGACCTTCTCCTGTTCCTATGTTTCTATAAAGGTCTGAAAGAGTTAAGAACTGATTCAGTACAATAAGCACCACACACTATAGCGATGTCAACAGCACTTAGTGGGAGAACAAAACATCAGATCTCAGGGGAGTCATACCTAAGACTAGTTATGCTCAACAGACTTTGTAATAATATATAGTTTATTTTTGTGTTCTGTAAACAGGCTCAGATATATACCAAAATGCATATTCTTAACTCCACAAGACGCTTTTCATTAGAACAGAAGATGATTACTCTCACGCACATTAGACCACGTAAGTCCTAGAAAAACCCTTACTTTAGAATATACACATAGCAACGCACACAACAGTTGTCTGCCACATCATACCATTCAAGCCACAGCACACATTTTTCAATATTTAGTGCTGTTCTGAAGGAAACAGCACATTTTGCAGAGTATCTACGTGCTGAATAGTTTCCTTTCAACACCTAAACATTCCTCCTTTTCTATCAGATGTCCATTGGCACTGTCAATGGAAATGTAAGCTATGTTTTGAACCACAATGGTATTGTGCTTTATTATTGTTGCAAAATTTGTTTTATCTTCAAGGCAGACCAAAATCTTTCTTGCAACGTAACTTCCAGTAGTCCATTATTTTTGAGAATATTCTTTTTTCTTTTGAGAAATTATTTGAAAAATAATAAAACTTCAGATTTTAACATAAAATAGAGTTGGTTTGCTCCATAAGTTTGTATGGATGAAAAACAGAGCTTCCACAATTTTTATGAACAGATAAAATACAAAACCTTTCCATTTATCAGAGGGTTTAGATCTATAAAACAGCCTGCTGTATAGTCTTGATTTCTGGCACTTTGGTAAATGTATTCTAGTAACAGCACTGCAGGACATCTTGTGTGAAACAAAGAAATCGAGACATATAATCATTGACAGATTAGATGTCAATTCACATGTTCACACACAAATTGTAAATTACGTGTTAACCCCAGTTGGACCAAAATTAATGCTCAATGGATTAAAATAAATCAGGGATTTCTCAGTAAGAAGCCATTCCTCTGTGATTAGCTCGTTGAATGCTGCTGCACTCCATAATATTCTCTCCTCATGGGTCCAGAATGTTTGAGTAAATGCGTTGCAGGTGCAAACAGTAAAATTCAGGCCATCATTCTCCCTGTCAGCAGCTGTAACAGCTGAAAACCATAGTTCATATTGGTATGTCGATAAACTGTTCAGAAATGTGCCATGTTTTCTATTCTAGGCACTGTGCTAATTTATCATTTATAAGATGGAAGTTAACATTTCAAATGGTCCATTTCTTTATGCTCGGCAGACATGAACAGTTTTAACTATTTACTTTACTTGTTGTTCTCTAATTAGAATGACATTGTTCAGTCAAAACTAAATTAACAGTGGCTTGAGCGTAAAGGTCTGAGTTCTGATGAAGAGTCATTGGAGCAAAAATGTTAACTCTGCTTTCTTCCCGCAGATGCTGGCAGACCTGCTGAATTTCACCAGCAATTTCTGTTTGTGATAAGTATTTGAATGGTCCACTGCAGTTTTATGGAGTTATTAGATTAGATTAGATTCCCTACAGTGTGGAAACAAGCCCTTCAGCCCAACAAGTCCACAATGACCGTTCAAAGGGCAACCCACCCTGACTAATGCATCTAACACTACGGACAATTTATCATGCCAATTCACCTAAATTGCACATCTTTGGATTGTGGGAGGAAACCCACACAGACATGTGGAGAATGTGCAAACTCTGTACAGACAGTTGCCTGAGGTGGAAATAGAATCCGGGTCCCTGGCGCTGTGAGTAGCAATGCTAACCATTGAGCCACCGTGCTGCTTCATTCTTTGGAATGAAGTCTGTTATATTCTTCAAAGATGCCAGCTATACGGGAAGGGCCAGGACCAAATTCAAAGGTAGTTTTTTTTTCTTCATTGCTTTGTTTAGGCAAAACTCCAAAGGGAAAATCTGACAAGGCAAATTTCACAATTTTTACAGAACCCATCAGATTAGATTCCTGACAGTATGCATATCTTTGGACTGTGGGAGGAGATCAGAGCACCCAGAGGAAGCCCACGCAGACACAGGAAGAACATGCAAACTCCACACAGACAGTTTCCTGAGGTGGGTATTGAATTCAGGTCCCTGGTGCTGTGAGGCAGCAGTACCAACCACTGAGCCACCATGCCACCCTAAATTTTTCTTCCAGTAAGAAGGACAATCCAATGGATTTGTCAACAACTTATAATCCTCTCTGCCAGATCTGCCTAATTTGACATTTTTGCATCAAATTAGGTCTGAAGGGATTCCTGAGACCTAGGAACAGATGACAGATACATGAGGTAAGAGTGAACTGGGTAAAAATGTTTGTATCAATATGTGGAGCTCGTAATTAGTGAGGGTATTTTATGCAGTGTGGTTAACTGAAATAAAACTTCCACTAAAAGTGTGATTTGGAAATTATTTAAATACAGTTATCTTGTGATGTGTGGCAGAGGTGGCAGACATGGTTGCATGAAAATGTAAAGTTTTGGGGCATAATTACCTACCGTTTGTTTTCTGAAAATAAACCATCTGACCAGAGGAAGAATGAAGTTATTTTACAGACCTGAATTAATTCACAAAGAGGAAAAGAGGATTTGTCTTCATACTTTCATTACCATACAGAGGATAAAAAGCAGATTTCTTTTGTACAATAAGCTTCAATCTGCAATTTGAGAGGGAGAGGGTACAATCGGAAGTGACAATATTTCTGTTGAATAAAGGGAACTATGGAGCTATGAGGGAGGAGCTGGCCAAAGTTCAGTGATGCAATACCTTAGCAGGGATGACAGTGGACGAACAATGGCGGATATTTCTGTGTATAATGCAGAAGTTGCAGGATCAGTTCATTCCAAAAAGGAAGAAAGATCCTAGGAGGAGGCATGGGTGGCCGTGGCTGACGAGGGAAGTTAAAAACATATAATGTTAAAAGAGAAAAAGTATAACATAGCAAAAATAAGTGGGAAAATGGAGGACTGGGAAGCTTTTAAAGAAAAACAGAGGATTACTAAGAAGGAAATACGCAGAGAAAAAATGAGGTACGAAGGTAAACTGGCCAAAAATATAAAGGAGGATAGTAAAAGGTTTTTTAGGTATCTGACAGGCAAAAAAATGGTTAAGACTAAAATTGGGCCCTTGAAGACAGAAACAGGGGAATATATTATGGGGAACAAAGAAATGGCAGAAGAATTGATTTGGTACTCAGATCTGTGTTCAATGGGGAAGACACAAACAATCTCCCTGAGGTAACAGTGGCTGAAGGACCTGAACTTAAGGGAATTTATATTTGCCAGGAATTGGTTTTGGAGAGACTGTTAGGTCTGAAGGTTGATATGTCCCGGGGCCTGATGGTCTACATCCCAGGGTACTGAAGGAGGTGGCTTGAGAAATCGTGGATGCGTTGGTGATTATTTTCCAGAGGTTCGATAGATTCGGGATCAGTTCCTGCGGATTGGAGGGTGGCTAATGTTGTACCACTTTTTAAGAAAGGTGGGAGAGAGAAAACAGGAAATTATAGACCAGTTAGTCTGACCTCAGTGGTGGGAAAGATGCTGGAGTCTATTATAAAGGATGAAATTACGACGCATCTGGATAGCAGTAACAGGATAGGTCAGAGTCAGCATGGATTTATGAAGGGGAAATCATGCTTGACTAATCTTCTGGAATTTTTTGAGGATGTAATTCTGAAGATGGACGAGGGTGATCCAGTAGTTGTAGTGTACCTGGACTTTCAGAAAGCTTTTGATAAAGTCCCACATAGGAGGTTAGTCAGCAAAATTAGGGCGCATGGTATTGGAGGCAAAGTACTCACTTGGATTGAAAGTTGGTTGGCTGATAGGAAACAAAGAGTAGTGATAAACGGCTGCATTTCGGAATGGCAGGCAGTTACCAGTGGGGTACCGCAAGGAACAGTACTGGGACCGCAACTTTTTATAATATATGTTAATGATATAGAAGATGGTATTAGCGATAACATTAGCAAATTTGCTGATGACACTAAGCTAGGTGGCAGGGTGAAATGTGATGAGGATGTTAGAGATTACAGGGTGACCTGGACAGGTTAGGTGAGTGGTCAGATCCATGGCAGATGCAGTTTAATGTGGATAAATGTATGGTTATCCACTTTGGTGGCAAGAACAAGAAGGCAGATTACTACCTCAATGGAATCAATTTAGGTAAAGGGGCAGTACAGAGAGATCTGGGTGTTCTTGTACACCAGTCTATGAAGGTAAGCATGCAGGTACAGCAGGTAGTGAAGAAGGCTAATAGCATGCTGGCCTTCATAACAAAAGGGATTGAGTATAGAAGCAAATCAGTTCTTCTGCAGCTGTACAGGGCCCTGGTGAGGACCACACCTGGAGTACTGTGTGCAGTTCTGGTCTCCAAATTTGAGGAAAGACATTCTGGCTATTGATGGAGTGCAGCGTAGGTTCACGAGGTCAATTCCTGGAATGGCGGGATTACCTTACATTGAAAGACTGGACCAACTGGGTTTGTATACCCTTGAGTTTAGAAGACTGAGAGGGGATCTGATTGAGACATATAAGATTATTAAAGGATTGGACACTGGAGGCAGGAAACATTTTTCCGCTGATGGGTGAGTGCTGAACCAGAGGACACAGCTTAAAAATATGGGGTAGACCATTTAGGATAGAGATGAGGAGAAACTTCTTCACACAGAGAGTGGTGGCTTTGTGGAATGCTCTGCCCAAGAGGGCAGTGGAGGCCCAGTCTGTGGATTCAGAGTTGGCTAGAGCTCTCAAGGGTTATGGAGATAAGGCAGGAACAGGATACTGATTAAGGATGATCAGCCATGATCATATTGAATGGTGGTGCAGGCTCAAAGGGCAGAATGGCCTACTCCTGCACCTATTGTCTATTGTCTATTGTTTGGAATTAGAGCTCTGATTATTTAAACACAGCAAAAGGTTTAGACAAATTGTTAACATTCTTGAACAAATTTATCAAAGGATGATTTATTGACTGCTTATGAGATATGGTCAGATTTTGACAAACTTAGGAAGATAGAGGATAGTACCATAAAAGAGTACATAACGGAATTCAGTAAATTCTATTCAAAACTGCAGAAAAGTCATTTAGAAATTTCCCAGTCCGTGCTGGCATTTAAGTTATTGGGTGAAAGTGAGGAGTGCAAATACTGGAGGTTAGAGTCAAGAGTGTGGTGCTGGAAAAGTCCAGCAGATCAGGCAGCATTTAAGTTATTAGACTGTTCCAAAACTATGGCCAGACTTGTAATGTTGATGGGAGTTAACTTTGTGGTTAACCATGCACCACTAGAACAAATATTGGAAAGGTTAAAACAATTCCTGGTCGAAAAGTGTAGCACTGAAAAGCACAGCAGGTCAGGCAACATCTGAGGAGCAGGAGAATTGACATTTCAAGCATAAGCCCTTCGTCAGGAAGGACTAGTTTGAAAAGCAAGTTTGAAAATAAGTTTGGTTTTGTTAGCAGCCAATATCGGGTAGTATGGACCAACTAATAGTAAAGTTGAATTTCTACAGGCACAGCAACTCCAAAGGGAAATGTTTCCTTGTCTTCCAAAAGAAGCACCAAATGTAGCGGGAACACTTTGGAAATGAAACAAATGTGTCTAGGGCCTAAATGATGCTCTGGAGTTTTGTAATTCTCAGTAAGGTCTGTCTTATTAAAATTGGGCTGCCTTTATTGCAAGCAGACCCTGCTGCAATTTACTGCCATCGGGAGAAGCTGCTTTCAGAGATCTTTATGATGCAGATAGAAGATTATGTTCAAGGGTAGGAGGAATGATCTTGGAATCTGTGTCATAATTGGGGATTAGAGCAGCATTCTAAATTGGAAGGCAGACTACTGGAGCTTTTTGGTAGGTAGGATTGGAAATCAGGCAGAATGGATCAATTTTCACGTTAGGCGATTTGGAAAATGTTATCTCAATTGCTGTTAGTCAAAGTAGGGCCTAACAAATGATAAAGTGGCTTTAAAACCTGAAATGTAGAAATTGTGAAGTCTAATTGAATAGCTGAATTGGCCGGGCATCAAAACAAAGCCAGCTGCCAATTTTTGAGACGAGTACAATCGTGAAAACTCCCAACACGAAAAATATTATTTGAATGAACAAAGCAATAGACAATTAAAAATGGAGCATTATGTTTTGAAGTTTCCATCATGAGAACATGCGAGCACTGTGAAACTTCTTGTTTTTAGTGATGCTTCTTATGCAAACAATGGCTTTTTTAAGAGCCGCAGAAAATGGGGGAGATACTAAATGAATATTTTGCATCAGTATTTACTGTGGAAAATGATATGGAAGATAAAGACTGTAAGGAAATAGATGGTGACATCTTGAAAAATGTCCAGATTACAGAGAAGGAAGTGCTGGCTGTCTTGAAACGGTTAAAGGTGGATAAATCCCCAGGACCTGATCAGGTGTACCCGAGAACTCTGTGGGAAGCTAGAGAAGTGATTGCTGGGCCTCTTGCTGAGATATTTGTATCATCGATAGTCATAGGAGAGGTGCCGGAAGACTGGAGGTTGGCAAAGGTGGTGCCACTGTTTAAGAAGGGTGGTAAGGACAAGCCAGGGAACGATAGACCAGTGAGCCTGACCTCAGTGGTGGGCAAGGTATTGGAGGGAATCCTGAGGGACAGGACGTACATGTATTTGGAAAGGCAAGGACTGATTCAGGATAGTCAACATGGCTTTGAGCGTGGGAAATCATGTTTCACAAACATGATTGAGTTTTTTGATTAAGTAACAAAGAAGATTGATGAGGCCAGAGCAGTAGATGTGGTCTATAAGGACTTCAGTAAGGCGTTCAACAAGGTTCCCCATGGGAGACTGGTTAGCAAGGTTAGATCTCATGGAATACAGGGAGAACTAGCCATTTGAATACAGAACTGGCTCAAAGGTAGAAGAGAGAGGGTGGTGGTGGAGGGTTGCTTTTCAGACTGGAGGCCTGTGACCAGTGGAGTGCCATAAGGATTGGTGCTGGGCCCTGTACTTTTTGTCATTTGCATAAATGATTTGAATGTGAGCAAAAGAGGTACAGTTAGTAAGTTTGCAGATGACACCAAAATTGGAGGTGTAGCGGACAGTGAAGTGGGTTACCTCAGATTAAAACAGGATCTGGACCAGATGGGCCAATGGGCTGAGAAGTGCCAGATGGAGTTGAATTCAGATAAATGCAAGGTGCTGCATTTTGGGAAAGCAAATCTTAGCAGGACTTATACACTTAATGGTAAGGTCCTGAGTGTTGCTGAACAAAGAGACCTTGGAGTGCAGGTTCATAGCTCCTTGAATGTGGAGTCGCAGGTAGATATGATAGTGAAGAAGGCATTTGGTATGCTTTCCTTTATTGGATTGAGCACTGAGTATAGGAATTAGGAGGTCATTTTGTCGCTGTACAGGACATTAGTTCAGCCACGTTTGGAATATTGCATGCAATTCTAGTCTCCTTCCTATTGGAAAGATGTTGTGAAACTTGAAAGGGTTCAGAAAAGACTTACAAGCATGTTGCCAGGGTTGGAGAATCTGAGCTACAGGGAGAGGCTGAACAGGCTGGGGCTGTTTTCCCTGTTTTCCCTGGAGCATTGGAGGCTGAGGGGTGACCTTTTAGAAGTTTACAAAATTATGAGGGACATGGATAGGATATATAGGCAAAGTCTTTTCCCTGGGGTCAAGGAGTCCAGAACTAGAGGGCATAGGTTTAGGGTGAGAGGGGAAAGATATAAAAGAGACCTAAGGGGCAGAGGGTGCTGCATGTATGGAATGAGCTGCCAGAGGATTTGGTGGAGGCTGGTACAATTGCAACATTTAAGAGGCATTTGGATGGGTATATGAGTAGGAAGGGTTTGGAGGGATATGGGCCGGGTGCTGGCAGGTGGGACTAGATTGGGTTGGGATATCTGGTCGGCATGGACGGGTTGGACCAAAGGGTCTGTTTCCATGCTGTACGACTCTATGACTCTAAGTGCAGTAGGGTTTATAATTTCTTTCACAGCCAAGAGAGGTAATGGTTGCCCTTTTGCTTAGGAAGCTGTAAATATCAGAAAATTAGTAATTTTTTTTTCCCAGCCACGAGAATGAGAGGTTCAAGAACAGTACAATCTGGAATATGCTCAGTTTTGGAAAAATTGAAAGACAGATTGTCTGGCCTTGCTTGATGTTTAGAATGTGAATTCTTCAAGGGCTACCATTTGTAAGGGAGCAAAGCTTCTGGGATCATAAGGCAATGAAACACGGGGTAACATTGCCCATAGTGTTAGGTGCATCAGTCAGAGAGAAAAGGGTCAGGGTGGGTTACTCTTCAGAGGGTCGGTGTGGTCTGGCTGGGCCGAAGGGCCTGTTTCCGCACTACAGGGAATCTAATCTAATCCAATCTAAAACAGAAATGGGATCATTAGCTCTAAAAAGAAAAAGAGGCCAATCCTTCTGGGGGTCAAATTTAGAGAACTCATGCAGACCCAGAGTTCTGTAAGAGGTCTGTTGGGCCGTACAAAAGCTCCATTAGATTATATGGGAGAGGACAACCTAGATCTTGAGGCATAGGTTCAAGCAACTGCTTTATCCTGACAACTCTCCCCAGGCAGGATTGTAGTGTTGCTGGTAATGGACTGTTAATCAATAAGCCCTTCTAATCCAGACTCAATGGGTGGAATAGCCTGTTTCTGCTCCTACTTTTTCAGGTCTTACCCCTGTTCCACCCATCGAGTCTGCTCTGCCACTCATTGAGATCACAGTTGATCTGATCATCCTCAACTCCACTTTGCATTTTATCCATAATCTTTGATTCCCTGACTAATTATAAATCTGTCTCTCTCAGATTTGTACATACTTAAGGACCTAACATCAACAGCCCTCTGCTTTAAAGAATTCCAGAGATTTTCTCCTCCCTCAAAGAAGAAATTCCTCCCCTGTTTTAAAAGTGTGAATCCTTCTTCTGAGATTATTCCCTCTGGTCCTACATTCCCTCACAAGGAGAAGCAATGTCTCTGTATCTAGACTGTGAAGTCTGCAAGAACCTTTCATATTTCAATAAGATCACCTCTCATTTTGGTAAACTTTAATGAGCACAAGTTCAATTTACTCAACCTCTCCTCATAAGGCAGTCACTCTGTACCTGGGGTCAGTGTAATGAACCCTCTCTGGACTGCCTCCAATACCAGTACATCTTTCTCTAGAGAAAAGACCCAAAACTGTTCAGAGTATTCCAACAGTGATCTATCTAGTACTTTATATAGTTTTAGCAAAACCTCCCTAATTTAATATTCCATTCCCTTTGAAATATAAAATGCCAACTTTCTATTTGCTTTCACTATTACCTGCTGCATGTGGATACTAGGTTTTTGTGATTTATACATCAGAACTCCGAATCCCACTGTGCTGTGGCATTCTGTTGTCTTTCATCATTTGAATAAATATTCAGCTCTAATATTCTTCCTGCCAAAGTGTATAACCCCACATTTTTCTTTGTTATGTTCCTTCTGCTAACTTTTTGCACACTTATTTAACCTTTCCATATCCTTCCGCAGTCTTGCCTCCTCACCACTTGCCTTCCCATTTATTTTTCTTTTGCAAACTTGGATATAGTACATTTATTTTCCTCACCCTGATTATTAATCCATATTGTACTTACATACTGTACTTGCAGTCCTGGCACTGATCACTGTGGCTTTCCTCTAGTTACAGGTTGCCATCCTGAAAATGGCCACCTTGTTTCCACTCTGTCTTCCATTATTTAACCAGTCTTCTATGGTAGGGCAAGAAGCCTGGCTTATGCAGTAGAGTTAATTGTGTGAGTGGAAAGACACCTCACTGCAGTGGAACTGAAAACATTCCCCAGGCCAATAAAGGCAAAAGAACAGGACTGTTTTTGAGGATGATAAAACTCCAGCCAGGTAAGGGGTTGCTGAGGAATGGTAAAGGGCAGTGAATAGAATCATGAGATAGAACAACTAAGAACAAAGAAAATTTACAGCCCAGGAACAGGTCCTTCGGCCGTCCAAGCCTGAACCAATCCAAATGCACTGTCTAAACCTGTCGGTCAATTCCTAAGCATCTGTATCCCTCTGCTCCCCACCTACTCATGCATCTGTCCAGACACATCATAAATGAATCTACCATGACTGCCTCTACCACCTCTGCTGGCAAGCGTTCCAAACACCCACCACCCTCTGTGTGAAGTACTTGCCATGTGTATCCCCCTTAAATTTTCCACCTCTCACCTTGAAAGCGTGACCTCTTGTTATTGAATCCTTCACCCTGGGGAAAAGCTTGTCTCTATCTACCCTGTCTATACCCTTCATGATTTTGTAAGCCACAATCAAGTCCTCCCCTCATCTTTTTTCTAATGAAAATAAGCCTAACCTACTCAACCTCTCTTCATAGCTAGCACTTTTCATACCAGGCAACATCCTTGTAAATCTTCTCTGCACCCTCTCCAAAGCATCTGCTTCCTTTTGATAATGTGGCGACCAGAACTGTACACAGTATTCTATATATGACCGAACCAATGTCCTGTACAATGTTAACATAACTTGCCAGCTCTTATACTCAATACCCCATCCAATGAAGGCAAGCATACTATATGCTTGACCACTCTATCCACCTATGCAGCAACCTTCAGGGTACGATGGACCTGCACTCCCAGATCTCTCTACCCATCAACTTTTCCCAAGGCTCTTCCATTCATTGTATAATTCGCTCGAGAATTAGTTTTGCCTAAATGCATCACCGCACATTTGTCTGGATTGAAAGCCATCTGCCGCTTTTCCACCCAACTCTCCAGCCTATCTATATCCTCTGTATTCTCTGACAGTCCCTTACGCTTTCTGCTACTCTACCAATCTTCGTGTCATCTGCAAACTTGCTGATCATACCAACAGTGTCCTCTTCCAGATCATTTATGTATATTACAAACAACAGCGGCCCCAACACTGACCCCTGTGGAACACCACTGATCACCTTTCTCCATTTTGAGAAACTCCCTTCAACTACTTCTCACTCTCTCCTGTTGCTCAACCAGTTCTTTATCCACCTCGCTGGAACACCCAGCACACCATGTGACTTCACTTTCTCCATTAGTCTACCATGGGGAACCTTATCAAATGCTTTACTAAAGTCCATGTATATGACATCAACTGCCTTCCTTCATCTATCAACTTGGTCACTTCCTCGAAGAACTCTATTAAGTTGCTAAGGCATGATCTCCCCTGCACAAAACCATGTTGCCTATCACTGCGAAGCCCATTCTTTTCTAAATATAAATAGATCCTACCCCTCAGTACCTTCTTCAGCAACTTTCCCACCACTGACGTCAGGCTCACTGTCTATAGTTACCCAGAATATCCCTACTACCCTTCTTGTACAGGAGGACAACATAAGCAACCCTCTAGTCCTCCGGCACCTCACCTGTATTTAAGGATGCCACAAAGATATCTGTCAGGGCCCCAGCTGTTTCCTCTCTCGCCTCCCTCAGTAAACTGGGATAGATCCCGTCCGGTCCTGGGGATTTGTCCACCTTAATAACCTCTAGCCTACCCAACACATCTTCCCTACTTATGTCAATGTTATTCAGACTAATCAAACTTCTCTCTCTAATTTCAACATGCATCATGTTTCTCGCCTCAGTGAACACTGATGCAAAGTAATCATTCGGAATCTCACCTATTCTCTCCGGTTCGACACACAGCCTTCCTTCATTATCCTTTAATGGACCAATCCTTTCTCTAGATATCTGCTTGCTTCTTATATAAGAATAAAATGCTTTGGGATTCTCCTTAATTCTGCTTGCTAAAGTCATTTCATGACCCCTTTTAGCCCGCTTGATTCCTTGTTTAAGACTTGTCCTACTCGTCTGATATTCTTCCAGGGCCCATTCTGTTCTTAGCTGCCTAGACCTTATGTATGCTTCCTTTTTCCTCTTGGCTAGTCATACAATTTCTCCTGTTATCCACGGTTCACGAATCTTGCCCTTCCTATCCTTTGCCTTCAACAGACATGCCTATCCTGCACTATCTTTGAAAGCCTCCCACATTTCAAATGTGGATGTTCCTTCAAATAGATATGTGTCCAATCCACACTTCTGAGCTCCAGCCTAATTTTGATATAATTGGCCTTGGCCCAGTTTATTACTCTTCCCTTAGGACCAATCTTTTGTTTATTTACGAGTATTCTAAAACTTACAGAATTGTGGTCACTGTTCCCAAAGAAATCCCCCACCACAACTTCCACCAGCTGACCTGGCTCGTTCCCCAGCACCAGGTCCAATATGGCCCCTTCCCTCATCGGACTATTGACATACTGCTCTAGAAAACTCTCCTGGACACTTCTTACAAATTTTACCCCATCCAGACCTCTGACATTAAGTGTATCCCAGTCAATGTTGGGAAAATTAAAATCTCCCATCACCACTACCTTATTGCCTCTACATCTTTCCATAATCTGTTTATTGATTTGTTCTTCTACCTCACGCTTACTGTTGGGAGGCCTGTAATACAACCCCAACAGTGTGACTGCACCCTTCTTCTTTCTCAGCTCCACCCATAATGCCTCACTACCCAAGCCCTCCATAGTGTGCTCCTTTAGCACAGCTGCGATATCGTCCTTGACCAGCAATGCAACTCCACCCCCCTTTTACTTCCCTCCCTGTCCTGTCTGAAGCGTCTATATCGTGGAACATTTAATTGCTAATCATCATGCCCTTCCTTCAACCAAGTCTCTGTGATTGCAATAACATGTTACTGCAAATCCTGGAGTAATCAGGAAAATGCACTGTTGGTACTAGTGCAATGAAAGGGTGCATCTAGTGACTTGTGGACTAAACCAGGAACAGTCCATGTAATACAACTTAGAGAATCTTAGGATGCCAACAGGTTTTATTCAGGTTAAGTGGTGAACCTTGAGACATGATGGCCATTCACCCTTCCTACAACCAATAAAGACTGATAGTAAAGATATGATGCTTTACTGACTTGGAGAGTACATTAATTCAGGTATTCTGGACTTTTGTGTGATGTGCATGTCTGAACCATATGGATAAAGTGGGAATAAAGTTTATGTATAAGGACGTATTTTAATATCCTAACATCTAAACTGAAAGATAAATGAAGAGAGGTGTTTGGAATTTCCACTGGGTGGTATCCAAACTTCCTTGAGCTGTAGTGCCCAGTTCAGATTTCCAGGGTTTCATACCTGAGCTAAAGGAAAGGTCAGCATGAGGACGCCAATATATTTTAGAAGTTGTTAATAATGCTATTCAAGAAATCGAGGTGATTCTAGTCAGGAACACAACCAATTTTGCCAGTTGCTTTCAACTGAGTTGGTGAAGCTAATATCCACTTCCGTGATGTTTGATTGAGAGATAATCTTTTTTAAAATAGTGTCATGAATCTTTTGTTCATGTCCAAGAGAAAAGGACCTTTGTTAGTGTCTCAATCAAAATGTAGACTCTCCAATAGCATAGTATGTTGAGTTAAGAGATTGACATCAGGGGCATAACTGATAATAATGTCATAATCACACACGAGTAGATAAAGAGATCTGGAAGGAAGCAGTTACTGTAAATCCATGCACAGATCTAGCTGTAACTAAGGAGTTCTTGCATGAAAAAAGACTTTGGACGTAAGCCATGCACTCCTATGAGGCTAAACAGTGCGAAAGTTGAAATACACAACAAAACATAGCACCTCCATAGTACTGTATTGAAGTATCAGGCTGGATTTTTGTAATCAATTCTTTGAGTGAGATTTGAACTCACAACATTCTGGATCATTGAGCAGTAATAGACAACCTCAAAAAAAAGCCTGAGCAGATCTACAGCACTGTGTCAACATCATGAAGGAGAAATGGAAAGAGATAGAGAGGCTTTCCCAGGGCTGGAGAAAGCACTAAACTGACTCAAGAGACACAGAACAGTGTACCTCTCCAGTGAGCTGACTGAAGGGCTATGAAGACTGGTCCCAGGACATGATACACCAGAACAACATTCACATCTCAATCCAGGAGGACAAGTGTGATCTATCGTAACCTGGTGATACCACTCAGAGACACTTTAACAGCAGCACTAAGTTAATCCCAGAAACCAAATGCAGAGAAATTAGAGAAGTTAGCCAAGAGATTCCTCAATCTTTGCCACTGGTGTGAGTGAAGAATTACATAGTGAATGGGGTCATCATTATCAACATCATCATCGTCATCGTGATGTGTATTCTGCCATGTTAGGAAGGTCTTTGATGCATTATTTGTTGGTGCTTCAGCCGGAGCCATTTTTCTCAGCCGACTGAACTAATGAGCCTCCAAGAGCAAATGAAGAAATCCCTCTGTGTGAGTCTCTGAACTTAAAAATGACAAATCTATATGATTTTCAAAAACTGAATGTGATATTTAGTTATTTCTGTACATTTTCTAGTTGATGTTAGTTACCTGAAACAAACAGAACATAAAATTCAAGTCACAATGGAGGATACTATTTCTGACTTCCAGATTTTGTTATTGCACAGTAGAATGTCAGGAAAAGTAATACAAATACCACATAAATGAAGCAACTATCACCACTTAATCCAGAAAGATAGCCATTGAAAGACAAGTTCTCTCTTATATCGAAGTAGATTAAATCTGCTCTTAAAAAATTGTGATATCTTCTAACTAGGTGCAGTGGAATGCTATCAAGTAAAGGTGAACTTGGCGGGTTAATGCTTTTTTTTCCATTTCCCAGAATCCTTATTGCTAGCATCTACCAGAAAATGTTTGGATAGTTTGTAGGGGACAAGTGAACTGAAACAATAAGCTCACCAAGTTAGGACAAGAATTCTCCGGTTGGCTGGTAGAAAAAAACCTCTCATTTCATATCTGTAAGGGCTAATAATTCATTTTACTGAGGAAGACAGGGAAGGAATCATTATATACAAGTTTGATCTCCCCTGCCACTTTAGTCACTGCTTCAAATAGAAGTAAATCATTTTCCTAACAGCAGTTTGGCAATACTAATGTTAATTCTAAAAGCATTCACCTCAGTTTCTGAATATTGAAGCAGAGTGCTTCAATAGATATAAAAGTGTGGTTAAGCAACAGGATTTCTAAGAAGCCATTAATCAAAGACAAGAGGTAATAACTGTGATATATGTCCAATTCATTCAGAATATTTTAAAATTGACAGAGGACACACATGGTATTCATTTTAGTTATTTTTATGCTGAACATTCTTTCAGATTTAGTCATTATTTTGATGTTTCAATGTCCAGAATGTGCCAGAATGGTTTTGAGTGTAATGCATGAAGATTACATCAAGGCATTTTTCATCAACCAATGATTTTAAAAATATATGCATGCAGTCACGCAGCATTGCTGAAAATACACAAACCCACACTTGTGAAATACTCCTATTTGTACTTACTTTTGAAAAAGCACAATTATTGAAAGGCTTGCCCTTTCAAATGGATCCTCGAAAATCAGAACAGTCCTTCCACATCAAATGACTAAACTTTTGCAGAGTGGCAATGTCTCGAAAATAACTTTATTTTCAGATGAGCAAACAACTTCTGAAGTCCATTCACTTGAATGAAAGTAACTGGTTAAATTATTGTCTAATGAAAGATCATTAGCCTGAAACTCAACTCTGTTCCTCCTTACATTGAAGCTGCTTAACCTGCTGAGTACTTCCAACATTTTACAGTTTTATTTCCCAATTTCCTGCATCTGCATTTCTTTGCATTTGTAGCAAAGTATTGTTGTTGACTGGTAAACTTCAGCACTGATCATCACACAGTTTTGCATTTTTTTAATGACCTGGGAATGATCAAGTAATGAAAATACTTCTAAATTTGATCATGAATTCAAAGTAAATTATAATATCAGTATTAAGAAATAAATATAATGGCAGAATGGGTTCAGCAATGAGAATTCTATCCATTCACATAGGAACAGGATTCAAATAGAGGCCGGATTGATAGAGGGTAAATGTTGCTTTTCTCTGATTTAAAGTTTCCCAAGTGAAATAATGTTGGGCATCTTCAACTCAGTGTCAAGTGGATATAAGTCAATAGGGCAAACCTCCTAAGTATTTATCTGATTTATCTTAAAGCTAAGTCTTTGATATCTTTGGTTAGTGGAATTCCATTAATCCATCTCTAATATCCACTATTTTTACAGAAGAGAGTTCAAAGCTTCTGCCACCATTTGTGTAAAACATACCTTATTTCTGAAAAATTAGAATTTAAATTTTAGTCTATGTAATTGTGCCCTACACCCCACAATCAGCAGAAATTACTTAGTTCTACCTATCCTACCTGCTTCCTTTAATATCTTAAACTTGGATTAAATCACACCTTAACCTTCTAAATTCGAGGAAATACAACCCTGAAGATTATCAATAAGGCAGGAATCCTGCCTGTTCTCCATGTCTTAGCTGGCATGCTTGTTGAACTCTCAGTCAAATCACACCCAGTCTTGCTGCACAGCCCCTAACAGTAGCTGTTGCTTGATATAGGTAAACTCATTGTTGGAGGCAAAAAATGTCACTGTTGCTCAGACTGAACTCTGAATAATAGCTCAGGTCTGTCAATAGTAAGTTAGCTGTGGCTGCAGTGAAGATTACAGTTGCATGTTGAGACTGTGCATAACCTGAGTGGCCTTGTACACCAGCAGGCAGTGAAGATGGTACATGGTATAATGACCACCATAGTAAGAGGACTTGAGTACAGGAACAGCAATGTCTTGCTTTGTTTTTCTCTCTCCACAGATGCTGCAACCTGCCAAGTTTCCCCAGCATTCTCTGTTTGTTATGATAATGATGTACTATGGTCACTGTTGTATGATATGATTCTGTGGAATTAATAGACTGTTGCTTGACTAGTCTGTTTGAAAGCTCACCACAGTTTGGCACTAGCTCCCAGTAGTAAGGAGGACTTTGCAGAGATGTCAGGACTAAGTTTGCCTTTGTCATTTTATCTGCCTAGTTGGGTGCCTGGTAGTCTGCCTGGTTTCATTTCTTTGATGCGTTTTAGTGGTTGATCATTTCAGAGAGCAGTTAAGAATCAACCATATTACTGATGGTTGGAAGTCACACATTGGCCAAACTAGCTAAGGAGAGCAGATTTCATTCCCTGAAGAATATTAGTCATCCAGATGGATTTTTAGAGAAATAATTTCATGGTCATTTTTGGACTTTTAATTCCAGATTTTTTTGACTTCAAATTGCAGTGTGGAACTGTACATGCGTCTTCAGAACAGTGCCTAGTTTTCTGGGTTACTACTCTATATATAATACCATATTGCCATCATCTGCTCCCTTCATCAGCTCCAGTCCACCCTGCTGCTGCCTGTGACAACTCCTGACTACGTCTTTGCTACTGAAGCTGAGAAGGCTCCTTGCCTTAAAGTGAACCCAAAATATGGCACCAAAAGTAAGCTGCCAGTTTTTAATTGGATCTGAATCAGACAAAGGGATTCAGACCAAGATTGGAAGATTCAGGCCGTTAATTAAATAAATGTAAAGCAAAATCTTAAATGTTGAAATTAAGTCACAAAATGTGGAATTAAATTGCAGGTTAGTCAACATCCAAAGAGAAAAGGCAGCCTAATATTTTTGGTTAGAACTACAAGGAAAGACTTTTCAGTGCTCCAATGCATTCTGAGCTATGTGACAATTCCAGGAAACTCCACAGCAGATAGATCCAAAGAACTAGTTCAGGCATACACAGTCTGTTGCCATTAAAGCATTGTGCAACAGATTGTAGACATTTCAGGTTCTATACTTAGGTACAGTAACAAAGCATCATCCCACCGGATTTCCAAAATCTATCTGAAATCATTAGCTTAGCCTACCAACTATTCAAGGGTTCATAGAAAAATGATGGGGCCAGTAGGTCGTGTTGTATGATGGGATAGCTGGGAGTGGCAGTTTTGTTCGCCCTTCAGATGCATAAATAAGTGAACAACAGTGCGTGGTGTCAGCCTGGTCAGACAACAGCACTAGTTGGAATTGCCACTGAGTCCAGAGCCTTCAAACTGCTGTCCAAAAACAAAGGTCCAAATGAACCAGGCTCAAAGAACCACCAGGAGGTTCAATGTTTCCATTTTTACTTTTTTGGTATTACCAGCACATTTCCAATCTTCCAGATAAACCTCAGAAATTCTGTGGCAATTACAAAGGACAACGTGGTTCTCTTTCCCCAATTCTTTTCCTATGGATTCAGAATGAAAGCATTCCCAGGAATATTTGATCGGAAGATTTGAGCCCATCTCCATTTAGAATTGTTTTGTGCTTTCATTGAAGAAGATGAATGTAACAAATATTCAGTCAGGATTATTATACACTAATATAATAGTTTTTGCACTGTTCATATTTTTTGTGTGATAATCTTTTAATATTAATCTGTGATATTTGTTGCAATAAATAGCTGTGATTAAGTTCCACATTGTCAATTTATCTGTTTAGCAGTTTCCATTGTCCCCTGCACTGCGTCAGTTTCTACTACATTCCCATGGCAACACCCTGACCAATCAGATTCTACCTGCCTTGACAGATAATGCTCCCTATTGCTGCTGTGCCAATGATGATTCGACCGATCAGCTGTCTCTTCTCATGCTGTATAAGTTAGTGTCCCTTTCTTCAAGTCTGTCTTTCTTGCACCCTAGTGTTGATGAGTATAAGATAAAAAGCTTCAACCTCTTGGCTCCTTTTAAAAATGCTTAAGTCTGTGCTACATTGAGGATACATCCTTTCAGTGTTCAAGTGCCCTCACAACCTTATATGTTTCAGTAACATCACTCCTTATTCTTCTAAATTCCAATGTATGTAGACCTAGCTTATCCAAGCTTCCTCATAAACTACCTGCCCTCCCACCCCATCCCCAACATTAATAGAATGAGCCTTCTCTAATGCACTTAATTAAAAAATGAGACCAAAATTATATGTAGCACTTGATGTAGTCTCATGAATGCCCTGTACATTTGGGGTTCATAGGTTTCCTGTGACATTATTTTTCTTTGATTACAAATATTTACCAAAATCACAAAAGACACTTCCTTTTCCCATCAATTTGTATATAATATTGATGTTGCTGACTACTCCAGGATGATAATTCACACACTACTCTGATCAGAAGAGAAATTGAGTTTGCAGTTAAGTTCCATCATTCGAAACTTAAATGTGCCAAGTTTAGCCAGCTAGAAACTTTTATTCAGCTTCATATTGATCTTGAAAGCCAGCTTGATTTCAGTGGAGGAATGCCTTATCATACAGAAATCTTTCTTCTCCCTTCTTGCCTTCTATCCCCCAGGCTGTTTCACAAGAGAAGCATTTAACAGGGAAAAAAGATACACCGGGACTAGCGTTTTGAACAACTGTCACGAAAGCCCATGTTTTTGGTTACAGGTTGCAGTACATGGTGTCTGCCAATGTTTACTTACCCTTTGCTCCCTGACCTGCATAATTGCTAGCAAAGGCAGCAAGAAAATGTGGAACAATTTCTGGAACTGCTCGATAATCTTATAAAGACCATATGTGCTGAATATCTTGACTGGAACTGCAGGGAGCAATAAATATCTGCATAGGTTAAAATCATAGAAATCTTGTCCTTACTTTGAAAACAAAGTGAAGTACTTGGTAGACTGGTGTGCCTGAGAATTTTGATGGTTTGTGATGCCAACAGAGCTAAAATAAAAGTCAAAAACAGGAACGATAATCAGTTTCTATAAAAGATGGCTGATTCATGCTACCTAAGTAGCAAGTTGAAAACTTACCTTATTGTTCTGCCAAGGCATCAATTTCCCAAAGAGGACTCCATTCTTTATTCTGTTTATGTTAGAGAAGGATGAGTAGGAAGAAAAGCAGAGAAACGTGGTGGTGAGGTTTGGAAGACAACAAAATCCAACCTCATTCTCAGAGGAGTCAAATTGTATGGATATACAAAACCTTCTGAATACCTTTCAAAGTAGATTACCAACCACTCATGAACCACGAAGAGCTTTGGCTCGCTTGGCATGTTAATTTGAAAACTTCCTGAGGAAAGAAGACAATCCCTATTCTCGCTCAATGAACCCTAGTGGGCTTTCTGTTGATCATTTATTCATGGGCAAATGGCAACTGGATAACGTGGACAACTTCAACCAGTTCAGGCAGTTTACTATCTATATTCACACACAATGCTAGTACATTTTAAATAAAATTAATTAATAAGAAGTAGGTGTCATTGATTCGGCCAGAATTTACTGCCTATCCCAGAGGGCATGTAAGAGTCAACCACGTTGCTGTGGGTCTGGAGTCACATGTAGACCAAACCACGAGGATAGAAGTTTCTTTCTGCAAAGGACAGTAATGAATCAGATGGGTTTTACTGACAACCGACAGAGGTTTCGTGGTCATCTTAATTCCAGATTCTTAATGATTTCAAATTCCACATCTGCTATGGCAGATTTCAAACTCAGGTCCACAGAGTGTTATCTGGATTTCGGGATTAATATTGCACTAATAACACCACTAGACCATTGCCACCCCAACTTAATAGTCCTTCTACTTCCTCCATCAGGCTCTTACAGTTCAGATGGCTCTATTCTAAGGATACTAATTCTTGGAATATTCCCAGAAAATCCTTGGGCTTAGAATCTTCACAGCCTTGAAATGCTGACTTTCCTCTACCTGAGCTGGCATTTCTAAGGACTGACTAAAGGCCTATTGCAATCTAAATAAATTTGAAATCTGAGAAATGAAAAACCTTTTCTGATCTTTGAACATAAGCATGTACTGTGCATAAACCAATTGAAAATGCAAAAATTAAAGAAAATAGAAATGGTAGATTAGGTGCTGTCAGCAGGCAGGGCAAGTGGGAGCCACAACAAACACATCTACAGGAAGTATCTGCAGCTTAAGGAGCATTCACTCAAAACTGAACTTGAGCCTACCTTTCAGACAGTGATGACTCAAAGGAAGGACAAGTTAACTGGACAATTTGTTTCTCCAGCATCTGCAGCCCTCACTTTCTCCTCCAATTTGTTTCAGAAGGCAGTCACACCCATTAGGTTAGGTACAGTTACACAAGATAATGATTCTGAAGGAGTTAATTTTCATGTTTCATTGGAACCACTTGTTCTATTGATGTCTGTGGCTGGAGGTGAGGTATAGCTTCCAAAGGAGCAGACGTACCTGTATCAGCTTTTAGAAATTATGTCTGATCAAATATACATATAGCTGCGAGCATGAAATAAATCTTGTTCCTTGAGAATAGTGCTTCTTTGATAGATATTTCATGGTGGTTTCTCCTCTGCCATGAAACATTAGCCAAGACCAAGAGAAAAGAGGATTGGTGACAGTGAGCTACTTCAAAACCCTTCCCCGTTACCAAATACTGGTCAAGCTGGCAAATACTGCAAGTGGTAATTTGAAAGAATATTCACAGTACTTTTGCTATGATCTGTGGCCAGGGATAGGGGATGTGACTGCAAGTGACACAGGTCTGGGGATCCGAAACGTAACAATGGAGCAGCTCAGTTGTTCAACTGTTTATATATAGGTTCATTAAGCTTTTGTAGATGAGAAGAGTAACTGAAAAGTGCGATGGAGAATTGACCACAACAATGTAATGCAAACAGGAAGAATAATGAAGTAGCTGTATTGAAGGCCAAGAGAGTTCAGGCCATGGTCCTGTTCCTTGAAGCTGCCTGGTTCCAAAGTTAAGGACATTTCCTTGGAGCTGGAGGAACTTCGGGTCAGAGGGTAGGTATCCAGTTGCCATGGTCTATGTGAGTAGCAAAGACATCGATAGAATGAAGAAAAAGATTCTGCTGAGTTAGCCTGAGCAGTTAGGGCTAAATTAACAGGTCAAATCACAAAGGTGTTCAACTCTAGAATACTACCTAAGGTATGAGTAAACTGACATAGGATAAATTAGATTAGAGAAATGAATGCTTTGTAAATTGCTGTGGAAGAAATCTGTTTCTGTTTATGGTTCAGAGGCATGAGTGCTGGGGAAAGTGTACCATTGGGATAGCCTTCATCGGAACTATGCTGGAGCTTGTGACCTGATAAATTGTATAACTAGAACATTAGAGAGTGTTTTAAAGTAAATGGTGGAGATGCCGTTGTGGGACTGAGGATTCATATATTGAGGCTTTAGTTGTTGGTGAAGAAAATAAGGGCAAGACAATCACATGGATAGGAACCCAGGTAATAGCGATTGTGACAGCCAGGGGTATTGGATGCAAAAAGGGTGTGCCAGTGAATCAGATAAGAAGAGTGAAAACTTGTAAAAAGACAAGTTTAGAGGCTTTTTGTGCAAATGCACATCTTCATTAGAAAATGGATGAATCGACAGCTCAGCCTGCTTGGTGGATAGCTGCACTGATGAGCCACTCTTGGTGATGGACATTGTCCCACACCCAGACCATATTGCGTGCCCACACTAGTACATCCTACAAGTGGCTTGAGTGGTGTTCAACATGGAGGAGTATTGTTTTATCGGGGCAAGTGTGTGAGATGGTCATTAGCAGGAGGTTTTCTTTTCGACAAATGGCCTGATGCCAAGAGAAATCCTAGGTTCTAGAGTTAATCCTGGGGATTCCACTTCCTCCTGACTGTATACCACTATGTCATCACCTTTAAATATTCATCTTATGGACATACCCAGGAGTGGTGACAGAGTTGGCTGGGACATTGTAATATATGATTCTATGAGAGTCATTACATCAGATTGTCATTTGATTAGTCCATAGGGCAGATCTCCCAATTTTGGTACAAGCCTCTAATTATTGGTAATGTTGACTTTGCAGTATCTGTAGGGCTCTGTGTGGCATTGTTGGTGCCAGTTGGCCCTTTTGTTTTGTTAAAGGGCCTTCATGAACCAGATGTTTTAACAACAATCAATTAACTTTTTAAATTCCATATTCATTAATTCAAATTTCACCATCTGCCATTGTGTGATTTGAAGTCACAAGCCCAGAGCATTAGCATGGGTGTCTAGATTACTAATCCAGTGACAGTGGGACTGCCAGACCCATCACCCTGATGTCCTATATCCTTTGTTCTTATAAGAAGCAGCTCCAGAGAAAGTGGAGGTATTGGTGATAATCTTTCAAAAGTTGTCATAGTCTCAAAAGACCATAGCCTGATCTCTCATTCAAGAGAGACAATGGAGTCATCAAGATATGGACCAAATGCTGGAAAATGAAATTAGAATATCTGTAGTTGATTGTTTTTGACTGTTGCAGACTTGATGGGCCAAAGGGTCTCCTTCTGTGCTGTAGATCTCCAAGACTTTAAGCAGGAGAGGCTGCACCAAAATGGTGCCAATTGCATCAGGTAAATATGTTAAATTAGATCTCCACATGCTCCACAAGATTACAGACAGCATTAACTTACCAATGTTAAAGTGAAACAACATTAGAAAGAATAACTTTAAATGAGTACTTCCTCTATGAATGAGGTAGACAAGAAAAAGACTGTTCCCAATGTCCAAGCATACAAGCACCAGTAGACACATACAGAAGAGATGCAGGGAATGTGAAAAAGAAGTGAATGGCACTGACTCGGAACTCACTGCCCATAAGGATGGTCGAAACAGAAAAGAACAATGATTTCAAACAAAAATTAGATAAGGACTTGAATGATAGTAGTTGTACCCCTACCTCTGCATTAGGAGACCTGGGTTCATGTCCCACCTGCTGCAGGGGTGTGTAATAACATAACTGGTTGATCTAGAAAATATCTTTTTCAATAATATTATGTGGGGCTGGCACAGATTCAATAGCTGTAAATAACTCTGTGAGTTTATGATGCAATGTAATGCTTTTATGTGAATGTTTTGGAATATTCAGTCTAGAGTAGCAAATCTAACTTTTATTTATTTAGTGACTTGTATGAAGGGTTTGGTCATTGCCTTCCATCTGATTGATATATGATACTGCTCTCAAATTCAGGGGCAGATGCAGAGATACAATTGAGTAACATTGCACTGGGTACATTTGTCATGAGCATGCGCTCATGTCACACCTGAGGGAACTTTTTATAACTGAAGAAATATGTATAAATGAAGATTTTAAAGGATATGGATGAAGGAAAGAGAGTGAAGGTAGCATTTTTTTTGCAATCGGGATGATCTCATTTGGGCAAAACTGAAAATGCTGTTTCAAATGATGGGCTTTTAATATTCCCTTGTCATTTGGTATAAACATTATCTCAAAACAATAGGCATTTAATATATTTATTGCAGTGTGTTCTACAAGTGCTAACATCTGAAAATTCATACCTTTATAATGTATCAAATAAATAGCTTCCTGCAGGTGAAAACAAAGAGAGATTACAATTTTGCGTATTATAATGGAAAACAGATGTGAGCTGATCAGGGAGAATAGGTGTTGACAGGAGCTGCACACAAGGCAGCTGGCTCTCATTTTGTCAAGCTTGTGGCCTACTTCAATGTGCAATCAAAAACCCATCTTTTATTTTAATGCCGTGAATTTAAAATTGGGACAGCATACATGGGCTGAGGCAGTGAGCAAACTAGCCCGGCACTCGCCATAGGAATCTGTGATATCCAAAGGGAACGACTCCCAGCACTCACCCGGGTTGTTAGATGAACATTCAGGAGTGTCTCATGGTCAGAGAAGGAGGGAAAGGAGGGTAGGACAGGGAAAGCCAACATTTTCCACATGGAGCCTACAGGAACATGAGTCCTGTTCTCCTCAAGGTCTCCCTACATGTCAGAGCTTCAGACTATCCCCCCACCCAGCCCATGCAACCTCGCCTACATCCTCGCCCCCACCTCCTGCCCCTGCTGCTGGTAAAATGCCAGCAGAAGCAGGAGGAAGCCTGTAATTGGGCCAAAGGACCCATAAATTCCAGCTGTAATCATTATACAGCAAGATAACTAGTGCTCTGCTCCAGGAGACTATTAACAAACATCATGAAAATATTAAATCAGTGTAAAGGAAAAGCCATTTCTTAATTAAATTCAGAGCTCAGCTGAGGGAAATTACACTTTTTTTAGATTCTAATCATTCTTTGTCATCATATAAGTCAAGGTGAGGGGAAACACAATGATGGCTAAGGCTGTTATGGTGTCAGGATTAATTCATTAAGATCAAAACCATTGGTGGGAATCTGTGCCTATTGGAGTTTACCATAGAGATATAAAGATCATAAGAAGAAAAATACAGACTTATTTTGCATTTGAAGGAAATTTGTGTATTGAAATCAAGCAATTACTGCTAAGCCAGAGAAGAATGACAAATTCAGATAGATTTTGATATTTTCAGTTGATTGGAAAGCAGTTTCATGCAAGCTGCAGTTTTATTACATAATTGTGGACAAACGTCCCTACTTTCCAAAACCATCAATCATATGTTCAGAATTAAACAAACTAATCAACATAAAATAATGTTCAGTTCCATAATAACATGGAGGCCATCTGATCTGTTTTACTGGATTATTTTTTCACAGGAGAGCTTTGGTAAATTTCAATCAGACAAACTGACAGAGTGACGTTTCAGAAACACAGGGATTCCAGATGGCATGATGAAGATTGTATGTCTATAAGGTTTTCCTCAATTGGAGAACTATCTTCTTTCAAAGTAGGCTCAATATATATAAATTACATATTTCAAACATTACTATTAAAAACACTCTATGGACCAACTATTTTAGGAGAATACTAAATTCTTAGCAAGCAATTATTATTTTTTAAATATTAAACTTTCTAGGCAACCAGTATATATTTTCTTAAAGATGTCAGTGCTGGTCCACTGATTCAGTTATCTTTGTTAAATGTATGGCAAATAGAATATTCATATTGGTGCAAATAAAAAGTCCTTTTTGAGATTAGTTTTGAGAACGTTGATAGATATTAGATTTAATACAATGCTCAAATGTATGGAAATGTATCAAGCAGTCCCCAATACCCAAAATTCAAAATTCACTTTGTTAACAGTAGCAGTCTGAAAGCTTGTTCTTTATGGAACTTTAGTTAGGCTGCTCTTGGAATACTGCATACAGCTCTGGTCACCACAGTATCAGAAGGATGTGGATGTGGATGCTTTGGAGAGGGTATAGAAAAGGTTTTCCAGGATGTTGCCAGTTATGGGGGATTTTGGCTATGAAGAAAAGTTATACAGACTAGGTTTATTTTCACTGAATGTGGGGGTTGAGGGGTGATCTAACTGAAGTTTATAAAAATTTGTGAATGGCATGGATTGGGGAAAGTATAAGGCTTTTTCCCAGGGTGGAGCATCAATTACTAGGAAACATAGGTTCAAGGTGGGAGGAGAGATGTTTAAAAGAGATGTGCAAGTCAAGTTTTTCACACAAAGAGTGTGAATACCTGGAACAAACTACCAAAGGAGGTAATGGTAGCAGATACAATAGCAGCATTCAAGAAACACCTGGATGAATACATGAATAGGAAGGGAATAGAGGAATACAGATCCTGTAAGTGAAGACAGTTTTAGTATAGAAGGGCACAATGTGGCGGTGCAGCTCAGAGAGCTGAAGGTTCTGTTCCTGTGCTGCCCTGTTCTTTATTATTGATATAGCTCCCTTGCATTTAAGAGATTGAGTTTATTAATAGCCATTTGTAGGTCACCCAGAATTTGTTTAATAAAGATGCTTGATGCAGGAACTGTAGTCCTTGGATGCCATAGACCATGAATCTCACTACAGCAAGTTATGATCATATGTTCATTAGTATCAGAAATAACTTGTCAAAGCAAATACCATGAAAGATAGAAATTTAATTGGCTTTAACATTCTCTTCAGGGGAAGGAACTCTGCTACCTCCTATCTCCTGGTCTGCCCTATGCATACATTTAGTCTCAACAGTGTGGATACCTTTAAATACCCTCTGAAATTATCTAACAGACCACTCTGTTGTAAAACTATCATTAAAACACAGATAAGAAGTAGACAGACTTATACTATGCAACAGCTCAGGCATGGTATCTGGACAAGATACAGGCAACTTTTTTAGGTTATGCTAATGACAGCTTTTTTCCCAACCTCTCAGAACTGCTATTCAAATTGCAAACACTTAATTTAGATCAGGCCAAGCTGGACAGATTTTCACTCACTGTTTTCAGTCATTTAAAACATTTCTTGAAAAGTTCTGATGGTCTCTCACTAAAGGCTATAATGGGAGATCGCAAGATTCCTTGCATAAATACAATGCTGCTTAAAAATAATCATCTTTCTCCATTTAGTCAAGAGCTTGTCTGCATTTAATGTTAACCTCTCCACTATTAACACATTGGGGTATGTACTTTCAGGGCTATCCATTGCATATGATAAGCAAGATAGGAGAGGCAATGATGCAATAGTATTGGCACTGGACTAGTAATCCAGAGAAAGTGAGGACTGCAGATGCTGGAGATCAGATCTGAAAATGTGTTGCTGGAAAAGCGCAGCAGGTCAGGCAGCATCCAAGGCGCAGACAAATTGATGTTTCGGGCATGAGCCCTTCTTCAGGAATGAGGGAAGTGTGCCAAGCAGGCTAAGATAAAAGGTAGGGAGGAGGGACTTGGGGGAGGTGCTTTGGAAATGCGATAGGTGGAAGGAGGTTAAGGTGAGGGTGATAGGCCGGAGTGGGGGTGGGGCGGAGAGGTCAGGAAGAAGATTGCAGGTTAGGAAGGTGGTACTGAGTTTGAGGGTTGGGACTCAGACAAGGTGGAGGGTGGGGAAATGAGGAAACTGGAGAAATCTGAGTACATCCTTTGGGTTGGAGGGTTCCTAGGTGGAAGATGAGGCACTCTTCCTCCAGCCGTCGTGTTGCTATGGTCTGGCGATGGAGGAGTCCAAGGACCTGCATGTCCTTGGTGGAGTGGGAGGGGGAACTGAAGTGTTGAGCCATGGTTGGTTGGTTGGTCCGGGTGTCCCAGAGGTGTTCTCTGAAACATTCCGGAAGGAGGCAGCCTGCCTCCCCAATACAGAGGAGGCCACATCGGGTGCAGCGGATGCAGTAAATGATGTGTGTGGAGGTGCAGAGAATGGAGGTTGAGTTGGTGGGGAGTGTGGACCTGACTTGGGAGTCACGGAGGGAGTGATCTTTTCGAAAAGCTGATAGGGGAGGGGAGGGAAATATATCCCTGGTGGTGGAGTCCGTTTGGAGTTGGCGGAAATGACGACGGATGATTCGATGTATATGAAGGTTGACCCACACCTCCTCTCTTACTTCCCTCCAAGGTCGCAAGGGATCCTTCCATATCCTCCACAAATTCACCTGCACCTCCACACACATCATTTACATCATGCCCGAAATGTCGATTCTCCTGCTCCTTGGATGCTGTCTGACCTGCTGCGCTTTTCCAGTAACACATTTTCAGTCCTAGTAATCCAGAGACCCAGGTAATATTCCAGAGATTTGGCTTGGAATTCCACCACAGCAGTCAACAGAATTTGAATTCAAGAAAATCTGGAATTAAAAGTCTAACAATAACTATAAAACCATTAAAGATTTTTGTAAAAACACATCCGTTTCACTCCTATCATTTAGGGACGAAAACTACCATTCTTATCTAGTATGGCCTACAAGGGACTCAAGACCCACAGCAATATAGTTGACTCTTAGCTGCCCTCCAAATGGCCTCCACAATTCCAAAATCTTGGAATTCCTCCCTATCAGCATTATGGGTGTATCTAGGCCAACTGGACTGCAGTGGTTCGAGAAGGCAACTTAACACAGAAATTACAAGTAGGGATAAAATGTAAACATGATCTTGCCAGTGTTGCTTACATTCAGAGCAGAAAAAAGAAAATAGGCGCATGGAATTTAAGGTGGGCTCTTTTTCCATTCATTGACATAAATGGGGCAAGAATTGAGCTGGTTCAGGTAGACTGGCGAGAAGGTGTGATGGGAAAGTCAATCTGAACAATGGGATACTTCAATAAAGATATGGTTCTATTATAATCAAGGTATATCAGCAGAATGGAAAGGCAGGGCAAACAAATCCAGAGTTCCCTAAATGAAAAATAGGTATGAAATCGGGGTGTCACAGTGGCACAGAGGTTAGCACTGCTGCCTCACCCTGCCAGGGACCCAGCGACTGCCTGTCTAGAGTTTGGACATTCTCCCTGTGTCTGCATGTGTTTCTTCTGGGTGCTCCGGTTTCTTCTCAAAATCCAAAGATGTGCATTAGGTGATTGGCCATGCAAAATTGTCCATTTTGTCCGGGTAAATGGATTATGTATGGGAAATGGGGAGGTACAGGGAGAGGGTGGAATGCTCTTCAGGGTCGGTGTGGACTCGATGAACCAAATCTGCAAATGTGTTGCTGGTCAAAGCACAGCAGGCCAAGCAGCATCTCAGGAATAGAGAATTCGACGTTTCGAGCATAAGCCCTTCATCAGGAATAAGAGAGAGAGAGCCAAGCAGGCTAAGATAAAGGGTAGGGAGGAGGGACTAGGGGGAGGGGCGATGGAGGTGGGATAGGTGGAAGGAGGTCAAGGTGAGGGTGATAGGCCGGAGTGGGGTGGGGGTGGAGAGGTCAGGAAGAGGATTGCAGGTTAGGAGGGCGGTGCTGAGTTGAGGGAACCGACTGAGACAAGGTGGGGGGAGGGGAAATGAGGAAACTGGAGAAATCTGAATTCATACCTTGTGGTTGGAGGGTTCCCAGGCGGAAGATGAGGCGCTCCTCCTCCAGCCGTCGTGTTGTTATGTTCTGCCGGTGGAGGAGTCCAAGGACCTGCATGTCCTCGGTGGAGTGGGAGGGAGAGTTAAAGTGTTGAGCCACGGGGTGATTGGGTTGGTTGGTTCGGGCGGCCCGGAGGTGTTCTCTGAAGCGTTCCGCAAGTAAGCGGCCTGTTTCACCAATATAGAGGAGGCCACATCGGGTGCAGCGGATGCAATAGATGATGTGTGTGGAGGTACAGGTGAACTTGTGGCGGATATGGAAGGATCCCTTGGGGCCTTGGAGGGAAGTGAGTGTGGAGGTGTGGGCGCAAGTTTTACATTTCCTGCGGTTGCAGGGGAAGGTGCCGGGGGTGGAGGTTGGGTTGGTGGGGGGTGTGGATCTGACGAGGGAGTCACGAAGGGAGTGGTCCTTGCGGAACGCTGATAGGGGAGGGGAGGGAAATATATCCTTGGTGGTGGGGTCCGTTTGGAGGTGGCGGAAATGGCGGCGGATGATACGTTGTACGCGGAGGTTGGTGGGGTGGTAGGTGAGAACCAGTGGGGTTCTGTCTTGGTGGCGGTTGGAGGAACGGGGCTCAAGGGCGGAGGAGCGGGAAGTGGAGGAGATGCGGTGGAGGGCATCGTCGATCACGTCTGGGGGGAATCTGCGGTCCTTGAAGAAGGAGGCCATCTGGGCTGTGCGGTGTTGGAATTGGTCCTCCTGGGAGCAGATGCGGCGGAGACGAAGGAATTGGGAATATGGGATGGCATTTTTACAGGGGGCAGGGTGGGAGGAGGTGTAGTCCAGGTAGCTGTGGGAGTCAGTCGGTTTATAATAGATGTCTGTGTTGAGTCGGTCGCCCGAGATAGAAATGGAGAGGTCTAGGAAGGGGAGGGAGGAGTCTGAGATGGTCCAGGTGAATTTCAGGTCGGGATGGAAGGTGTTAGTAAAGTTGATGAACTGTTCAACCTCCTCGTGGGAGCACGAGGCAGCGCCGATACAGTCATCGATGTAGCGGAGGAAAAGGTGGGGGGTGGTGCCAGTGTAGTTGCGGAAGATGGACTGTTCCACATATCCTACGAAGAGGCAGGCATAGCTGGGGCCCATGCGGGTGCCCATGGCAACTCCTTTAGTTTGGAGGAAGTGGGAGGATTGAAAAGAGAAGTTATTCAGGGTGAGGACCAGTTCAGTCAGTCGAAGGAGGGTGTCAGTGGAAGGGTACTGGTTGGTGCGGCGGGAAAGGAAGAAGCGGAGGGCTTTGAGTCCTTCGTGATGGGGGATGGAGGTGTACAGGGACTGGACGTCCATAGTGAAAATAAGGCGTTGGGGACCGGGGAAGCGAAAATCCTGGAGGAGGTGGAGGGCGTGGGTGGTGTCCCGAACGTAGGTGGGGAGTTCTTGGACTAAAGGGGACAGGACCGTGTCGAGGTATTGGGAGATGAGTTCGGTGGGGCAGGAGCAGGCTGAGACAATGGGTCGGCTGGGGCAGGCAGGTTTGTGGATTTTGGGCAGGAGGTAGAAACGGGAGGTGCGGGGTTGTGGGACTATGAGGTTGGAGGCGGTGGATGGGAGATCCCCTGAGGTGATGAGGTTATGGATGGTCTGGGAGATGATGGTTTGGTGGCGGGAGGTGGGGTCGTGGTCAAGGGGGCGATAAGAGGAGGCGTCCGCGAGCTGGCGTTTGGCTTCAGCAGAACTCGATGAACCAAATGGCCTCTATCTGTACAAGGATTCTATGATTAAGAAGAAAAAATGTGCTTAACTCAGGTGTCACATAGAAAATGTAATTGAGCACCAAGCAATACAAAATATTTAGAACGGAATTGAAAAAAGCAAATAAAAAAGGTAAAGAGGGTTTAGAAAAAATAACTGGTAGGGAAAATAAAGAGGCATTCCCAAGTCTCCTATAGGAACACAAATATTGAAAGGTTGGTAAAAGAAAGATGAAAGTTTTTGAGGAACAAAAAGGTTGCTTGAAAAGTGGGGGGTGGAAGGTGTTGTATTGATGTGGACAAGGCAGGCTGTGTCAGGTCTAGCAGGATGGGTGGAAGGTGTTATATTGGTGTGGAGGAGGCAGACTGTGTAGGGTCTAGCAGGGTGAGTGGAAGCTGTTATACTGATATGGACGGGGCAGGCTGTGTCAGGTCTAGCAGGATGGGTGGAAGGTGTTATATTGGTGTGGAGGAGGCAGGCTGGGTAGGGTCTAGCAGGGTGGGTGGAAGCTGTTATACTGATATGGACGAGACAGGCTGTGTAGGGACTAGCAGGGTGGATTGAAGGTGTTATGTTGGTGTGGAGGAGGCAGGCTGTGTCAGGTGTAGCAGGGTGGGTGGAAGGTGTTATGTTGGTATGGAGGAGGCAGGCTGTGTCAGGTGTAGCAGGGTGGGTGGAAGGTGTTATGTTGGTATGGAGGAGGCAGGCTGTGTCAGGTGTAGCAGGGTGGGTGGAAGGTGTTATGTTGGTATGGAGGAGGCAGGCTGTGTCAGGTCTAGCAGGGTGGGTGGAAGGTGTTATATTGATGTGGAGGAGGCAGGCTGTGTCAGGTCTAGCAGGGTGGGTGGAAGGTGTTATGTTGGTATGGAGGAGGCAGGCTGTGTCAGGTCTAGCAGGGTGGGTGGAAGGTGTTATATTGATGTGGAGGAGGCAGGCTGTGTCAGGTCTAGCAGGGTGGGTGGAAGGTATTATATTGGTGTGGAGGAGGCAGGCTGTGTAGGGTCTAGCTGGGGGTGTGGAGGATGTTATATTGGTGTGGAGGAGGCAGACTGTATTGGATCTAGCAGGGTGGGTGGAAGGTGTTATATTGATGTGGATAAGGCAGACTGCGTCAGGTCTCGCAGGGTGGGTGGAGGATGTTATATTGACGTGGAGGAAGCAGGCTGTATTGGATCTAGCAGGGTGGGTGGAAGATATTATGTTGACAATGCTGAGCTAAGGTGTTGGTTTAGAGGAGGAGACAAGTCTGTGTCCCTTGTGGTGTAATAGGTTTGTTAGATCCAATGGTGGGAATGCATGTAGAGCTGGGAAAAATTGTGCTATAATTGTAGATCTAGTAGGAAAACTTGGATGCCCTCCATCATAACAATTGGTCAGATACAATTTCTCCACAATGTTTGGCTGCAAAAAATAAAACAATTGCTCGTGCCTTTGAAGAAATAGTGCTGAAATTCCCACCTCCACAAATCAATAATCACATTGTCAGTGGCAGACTCTCTGGTAGGAACTCAATGTCAATAGTTAATAAGTAACAAAATCAGAAGGTGCAGCAGCAACAATTATGTGCAACTCAGAGAATCTCATGTCCACTATACACTGATCCCACTGTTGGAATACAACCAGTACAAAACAAACCCCTCTGACTCCAGTTCCCAAAATGTCTGTATCTGCGTTCCTAGAAATGTTTGATGGTTGCCATTAATTTATTTTCAAGAGCCTTCCCCTGTAATGTAAATCAAATAACTGCTAAAATCTTTCAAATCATGCACAACACAATTCACATCTCTGTTATTTACCAAGAAGACCGAGCATTAAAATTGCAGATGAAATGTTTCCCCTTTGTCACTAATGTTAAATGCACAGTCAGTTCTTCCATAGACAGCTGCTTCAGCAATGTCCCTGGGGTTTCACATGTCATAGTCTGGATGGAAGATTGGTGGGAAGCCCCATAACATACTTGAGTAGAGTTTCTGCTAACCTTTGCCAAAGTTTAGACAGCCAATCAGAAGATTGTCTGAAGACCTTCCTGGCACTTTACATTGAAAAATAAATGCAGTGGTTGAAAATTCACAGCTTCTCATTTATTCACAAGTTTAACACATAACAAAAGAGTAAACACAAATTTCCAGGCCAAGAAAACATCTGGGCAATGCAATAATTGTTATTGCATCAAAGATCAAAACTATGTTGACCTTGCTACTGTATAAAGTTATTTAATTCAGTAAATATCGATCATTAAATGAAACAACTTCCTTAAGACTAATTCCCTAATATAGTTAACAACATTTTATTACTTGTACCATATATAGTTTAAAAGTTAAATTTTTGTGCCAAAGTCAATTTATTGAATTTTGGGTCATGTTTCAATGTTTGATCTGTGTAACTGGTTGCAGCCCAAGTGAAATCCAAAAGAGACTATCGCAATGGAATGAAGTGAAAACCAACAACACTAAAGAATTCATACAAATCATACTACAGATGCTGAGAATCTGAAGCAGTCATTAGATCAGGTAGCATTTGTAGAGATGGAAAAAGAGTCAACATTTTAGATTGATGATCAGAATCAGAGAATGTTAGAGAAGTAATATGTTTTATTTAGTTGAAGAGTGTGATGCTGGAAAAGCACAACCAGTCAGGCAGCATCCAAGGAGCAGGAGAGTCAACCTTTCGAGCATAAGGTCTTCATCAGGAACTTATTCTCGAAACATCGATTCTCCTGCTTCTCGGATGCTGCCTGACTGGCTGTGCTTTTCCAGCACCACACTCTTCAACTCTGATCTCCAGCATCTGCAGCGCTCACTTTCCCCCACGTTTTAGCTATTACTAAGCCAGGTAAAGTAGGTGGTGAATTTTAACAAAGGAATGTTGGTTGGAAGGCAGGAGTGATTAAATGACAAAAAATGGATGATGGTCCAAGTCAAAAAGAGGTGGCAACAGAACAAGTGCCTATCTGATAGATAGCATTCTGTTTCTGAGATTCTGTTGAGCTTCAGTAAAATACGGGTTTTTAAGTCTCAAGATGTCAGAATGGGAGAAGAGTGGAGAATTGAAATGATTTTGGAAGATATCTTACCAAACAAATGAAGAAAAACAGAAAACAATGAAGGTCGATAACTTGTTCAAATTCCTCCATAGTCATGATCCTTGTTATAGTTAGGTGCTCCTGCCTGCCTCACTTGAGAGAGCTGTGTTTATCAATTTCTGGTCTGTTTTTGATTCTGACTTCCAGCATCGTGGTTCTTTCATTTTTTTGCTCAGAGGGGTTAGGCAGTGTTTTAAAAATTCATTTACAGGATGTGGGTGTCTCTGGCTAGGCCAATATATATTGCCCAACCTTAATTGCCCAGGGGACAGTTGAGAGTCAGCCACATTGTTTTAGATCTGGAATGACATATAGACCAGACATGGTAAGGATGGAAGTTAAATTCCCAGAAAAGCATCACTGAACCAGGTGGATAATTCTAACAGTAGTTTCAAGGTCATCATTACGGACTCCTAATTCCAGATTTCTTCAAATTCGACTATCTGCCATTGCAGGATTCGAACACAAGTCCCCACCTGGAGGCAGAGTAACCAATAATGGAGTACTTGTAAATTCTGGAATTCCCGACCCATGCTTACCAATCCCTCTTTCCTCCTCTAAGATAGTCATAGAGTCACAGAAACAGACTCCGGTCAATTTGCCCATGCCAACCAGACATCTCAGTCTGACCTAGTCCCATTTGGTCCATATCCATCTAAACCCCTCCTACTCATTGACCCATCCAGATGCACTTAAATGCTGGAATTGTACCAGCCTCCTCCACTTCCTCTGGCAGTCCATTCCATACATGCACCACCTTCTATGTGAAAAAGCTTTCCCTCATGTCCTTTTTAAAACCTTCCCCCCTCATCTTAAATCTATGTCCTCTAGTTTTAACTTTAAATCTACAGCTTTGGCACACAGACTGTAATATTTTCTCATATAATAGTGTCAAAGTTGGCTTTACCACACTCCTGTGAGCTACCTTGGGATTTTTAATTACTTTGAAGGTGCTATATTACTTGGAATAATGTGTCCAGTTCTGGTCACCTGACTAGAGGAAAGATGCAGAGGCTCTGGAGAGGGTGCAAAGAAGGTTTACCAGGATGCTGCCTGAACTGGAGGGCTTGCCTTATGAAGAAAGGTTGAATAAGCTTGGACTTTTCTCTCTGGAGAGAAGGAAGAAAAGAGGAGACCTGATGGAGGTATACAAGATAATTAGAGGAATAGATAGAGTCAATAGCCAGAGACTTTTCTCCAGGACAGGAATGACTGGTACAAGGGATCATAGTTTTAAGATATTACGAGAAAGGTATCGAGGAGACTTCAGAGGTGGGTTCTTTACGCAGAGAGTTGTGAATGCATGGAATGCATTGCCAGCGGTGGTGGTGGAAGCAGAGCCATTGGGGACATTTAATCGACTGCCGGACATGCACATGGAGAGCAGTGAGTTGAGGGGTGCATAGGTTAAGTTATTATATTTTACATTAGGATTAAACCTCAACACAACATCATGGGCCTAAGGGCCTGTTCTGTACTGTACGTTTCTGTGTTCTATGTTCTCTATAAATGCAAGTTGTTCATGTAAAGGAAAGAAATTGAAATCCAACGGGAGAACAGCAGAACCTTCTGAAGGTGAGTAAGCCGAGAGCAGAGGTAGCAGTGAGTAAATACCGCACTAGCTTCTGATGAATGCTGGGTATAATTTCTGTGCACCTGAAATTTTTCACATTGATCAGAGTCAAAACAGCCAATTTTGTTATGAGTTACAGGATCATAGAGACACCTGTCAAAAACAACCACTTAGGTATACTAATAGGGTGGGCAATAGCCTTGTGGTATTATTGCTAGAATATTAATGTGGAAACTCATTCAATGTGCCATGGATGTCCAGTTTTAATCCCACCTATGAATTCAATTTTTTTCAAATTTGGAATTAGGAATCTGATGGCCATGAAAAAAACTGCTGATTCTCAGGGAAAAAAAAAACCTCAACTGGCTCACTAGTGTCCTCCAGAGAAGGAAATTGCCACCCTCATCTAGTCCAGCCTACATGTGACTCCAGACCCACAGCAATCTGGCTGACTCTCAATTACCCTTGAAATGGTCCAGTAGGCCACTCAGTTGTACCAATTGCAATGAAAACTCAACAAAGAAATGAAATTGGACGTATCACCTGGCATTGACCTTGGCATCAGAAATGACAAGGGCAGATACAGTCCTGTTGACCCTGCAACATCCTCCTCACTAACATCTGGGGGCTAGTGCCAAAATTGGGAGAGCTGTTTCACAGACTAGTCAAGCAACAGACTGACATTGTCACACTCATGGAGTTATACTTTACAGACAATGTCCCAGAGATCACTATCACAATCTTTGGATATGTTCTGTCCCACTGGCAGGACAAACCCAGCAGAGGTGGTGTCAGTCAGGAGGGAGTTGTCCTGGGTGTGATCAACTTTGAATTTGGTCCCCATAAAATCCCATGGTTTCAGGTTAAATATAGGTAAGGAAACGTCCTGTTGGTTACCACACACCGTCCTCCCTTGGTTAATGAGTCGGTACTCCTCCATATTGAACAACATTTAAGTGAAGTACTGAGCATGGCAAGGGCACAAATGTACTCTGGGTAGAGATTTCAATGTCCACCACCAAGAGTGTCTGGGCAGCAGCACTACCGATTGAATCGGTCGGGTCTTAAAGAATATAGTTGCTCATGATTGACTGACTTTGAAATATACGAATGAAGCTGCACAGGCCAGAGGTTCTTAGTGCCACACCATGTATGTGCCTTACCCCATAAGTTCTGAGCTTCCCCATTTTCTTACTCAATGTCTTCATTGAAGTCTTCATCTCCCAACATTAACACTGGAGCTCAGGCTCTATACTTTAGCAATCCAGATAATCATGATGAACTGCCCTCATTCAAGACAATGGCGGTGATGACTGGCAATAACTTCCCACTTCCCACATCTCACATCCCACAATAATCTATGGTCCTTCACTGCACTATTGTCTCCCACTCTTATACAGTGAGTGTCCCCTGTCATTTCAGCTTTAGGCAAGGGGAAATGTAGCAGAGTCATCAACCTTGGTTGCAGATGATAGTTCTTCTCTCACAGTAACCATCTTGCATGACATCTCGTCCTTGAAATTACTCAGGAACCTGAGCCTTCTCAAGGATGTAGGTGTTGTGGCTTTTGACCCAGCACCTTGCATCTCAGCTTGCTGCCTTCAATCTCTACAACTGATTTCCCCAACTTCTCTTGAACAGCAGTAGACCCTGATAACCTGCCTTGACTTTCCATGAATAAATGGCTACTGTGGCCCAACCCTTGACAAAATTGAAATACAGCCCTGAATGATGAGTGACCAGGCCCTGACTAATCTCTAGATGGCATCCTGACTGCCTTACCATTAATCCCCGACTTGCAAGACCACCTTGCTGGATAGTAATGATGTGGAAGCCCTGATTCTTACCACCCCAACTGGCTGGCTGATCAGGTCTAAGCCCCTGGCCTGAGATCAGAGACTGCCCTTCACTGGCTGTGGCAGGAACTCCTGACTTGGTCTTTCTTGACTTGACTGAGCACTATTCCCCTTAGACTTTGAGACAGGGCCACTTGGTGGAGGAACTTGCAGTATGTTTGGCATGCATGCTGCTAGTGCATGCTGAAGGTGTGACATTGTTATTGCATTGTGCTATACAACAACATGTCCACTCTTTGCTTGATTCCTGCTGATAATTGTGGCAAAGTGCCTGCTTTGTGTTTGCGCTGAAAGGTAAGACACAATAGACATATGAGCCTGTATGTTCTGAATAAAGCAGCAAAGCCTAAAAAGGCAAGGCAGGGCAGAGATGCTGTGAACATCGAAGAAGACACAAAGTGACTGTGTGCTAAGAAAGCAAAAGCCCTGGGAGGGATCCCTGCTATAATGCATGAGATAGGTTCTAATCTATGTGTGCAAAGCAGCCTACAGTAATAGGTGCTAGCGTCCTCCCAAGTGCAACTTTGAAGTGGAGAACTGTATGGTAAGTGAGTCAGAGATGTGCCATGATGATTTTAGTGAGGTTGGTACATGTACAATGACAACGTCCATGTACGGAATGTGCCCTGAAATGTTGGAGACTGCTGGCAAAGATGGAGGTCAGACAGCATCTAAGAAGCAGGAAAGTCAACGTTTCAGGTTAAAACTCTTCATCAGGACTAGGCATTAGGCATTAATGGCAAGGGACTCTAATTACTCAGATATTGACTGGGAAAACATCAGAAAACAAAAGAAGGAAATTGCTTGGAGATGGTTTTCTTGACCTTTGCCCCTACTACAGAAAGCCTCTTTCTTATAAACAAAAACCAGGGAAAGGAGAACAGAGAGGTGTTGCTGCCTGACCTGCTGGCTACATGCATGATTTTTAGTTTCAATTTCACATTTCCAGTATCTGAAATAGTTTGGTTTGTCTTTATTGAATGCACCCAGCATTTTTGGGCATAGAAATGCTCCACGAAGTTGGCTGGTACAGCCTGGAAGTTAACTGAAGATTAATTAGATTTTCATTTTAATTGTCAGATGCCTTCTCACGCTTATTGTTCCTTCTAACTGCTGGTCACCTCGGGGCATAAAAAGAAGTCGTATAACTCACTAAAATAAGCAATGCATGGAAGATAATCAAAACTTTTCAAGAAAGGCTCCGAAATTTTCTCAAGTGAGTCAATATTTTCTGGTTTTCAAAAATATAAATACTTAAAAGAAAAACAAATATGACTGGATCCATCCACTTCCGAGACTGATCATCAGTCGATGACCTGTCATGGGATAGACCAGGCCAATTTAACGGCTAAACCTCAGACTAACATGGATCTGCTTAACGGTATTGGCACACCATGTTTAGTATGGGGAGAAAAAGGTGAACTTGTCAAGAGAAGAGAAGGGTCATGTCCTCAAAAATAATCACAGTCACTTGTAACTTATGACCTATACACATCTCACCATACACTTCAAAACTAACCTATCATTGCATTCATTTTATTTGTCATGTAAGATTTCAATAGCTTAACCATGTCTGTCAATTTATGTGTTTTCATGTTACTAAAATAATGATATTGCAATTAACTACTGTTACCTTTGAGGTCTCTTACACATTCATGTCCAATGAATGTCATGGTAAAACAACTTTACTTTCTTTTAACTTATCACGTGAAGATTTTTATCAAGTCCAGCACTTCAACAGGAACACTATAGTATCAGCATTGAAGTACTAGGTTCTGTAACATACCTGAAGGGTTCAGCACCGCAGAGTGTGATCAGCCAACATAAAATGATCAAGGAGCTGGGATCCTCCACACAGTTTATTTATGGGATCCCTGGGCACAATCAAATGAAGTGTCTGGACAAATGATTCCATTGACATGATGACCATCATGACCTTGAAATTGGTTGAATGACAGCTGTTTGCACAGACATCTTTAAAACAGGAATGAATTATATCTTCTGAGTTTTTACACCACACAAGTCTCCACCCATTCTCAGTAACTCACCATCCTGGCCCCCCCCCATAACCTTCTAGTCCCAGCTCCTTCCTTTCACAACCCCACTTCAGTACATCAATGTTTTCTGTTCCAGTCAAATCATGTTGGTGTTGAGTTCTATCTTTTTATTCTCTATACAAACAAAATACATAGATCAATATCTTCTAATCTTTTTAAAAACTTGATCTGTTAGTTGTTAATTAAATGTAATCCCTCTTATATGGCATTAACCACAAGTGAGTTTCCCCACATCAAACTTTTAAATTCCTTTAACATTTTAAAGGCTTTTATGAGTTCTCTTCATCTTCCCTTTTTCTAGCCTCCTTTAAAAGTAACCTGTTCACCTGATACATAAAAACATGAAGTTCTTCATAACAACATGATGGGACAAATGTTTTTGACATAGATAATTTGTTTCCATTGTACTCATCATTCAACATTACTTGAATGTGAAACTTTTAGTTATCTGTGACATTACCAATTTATATGGCAATGGCATCCTATTGTCAAATGTGGAATGCTAGACCTAGGATAAAATTGTGCTAAATTCTCAAAGGTAAACACAGCCACAGTCTATATTTGACAGCAGAGCCACTACTGTGAGATTGAATATTTTTTAAAGGGTCTGTTTCTGAATATTTTTTAAAAATTTATTTACTTTTACAGCGCAGTTATACATAACTATTGGAATCTAAAGGCCCTTTTAAGGCAATAATGTATTGAATCATATGTAGTCTATGCTGCAACGTTGAAAGTATGACAGCAAATTTGCACACAGAAAGCTCCCAAAATAATCTTAATGACCAGACAATTTGTTTTAGTGAAGTTGATCAAGTTGTAGGTACTGCCCAGGACACTGTGGATAAGTCACTTTGAAATATCACTAAAAATCTTTTAGATCCCTTGGAATTGTCTTGGAGGCTGAAGGGTGAACACGTAGAAGTTTGTAAAATCATGAGGGACTTGGATAGGGTGAATAGCCAAGGTCTTCTTTCTAGAGTGGGGGAGACCAAAACTAAACATTGTTTACGGTGAGAGGGGAAAGATTTAAAAAGAACTTAAAGGGTAACTTTTTCAAGCAGAGGGTGGTGCGTGTATGGAATGAGCTGTCAGAGAAGATGGTGGAGGCTGGTACAATTACAACATTTAAAAGACAGACGGATGGGTGTACGGACCAGAACCGTTTAGATGGATATGGGTCAAATGTTGTCAAATGGGACTGGATCAGACTAGAATGTCTGATCAGCACTGACCTGTTGGACTGAAGGGACTGTTTCTGTGCTGTATGACTCCTGACACTATGATTGTTACGGTTGTGTGAAATTTGGCACTCTTGCATTTGTCCCAATGAGTGCAAGACCCAAAGCTTCAGCAACACGTCTGTCTTTTTCAATAATACATAAACTCTGTACTACCAAATAAATGAGGAAAAGAATGTGCTGTCTGCCAGCAATTCTTTCCGTGTCTCTGTCTATGTCTGTCACATAATGTCAATAATTAGCATGTCCAGATTTCTAACTTACCAAAACATATATGAGATCATTAAAAGCTTTAAATTTTCTTTAAAATTTAGCTCACAGTCATTTGCAAAATGGGATCATACTTGGATGAAACAAAAATAGAAATTGCTGGGAAAACTCAGCTCGTCTGGCAGCATCTCTGCAGAGAAAGCAGAGTTCACGTATCAAGCTCAGTGGCCCTTCTTCAGAAAACTTGTAGCTTGGTATATATGCTGAAGATGGGGTGGGAGTGGGGTGAGGAGTAAACAATAAGTGGAAATCAAGCCCAGACAGAGAGAACAATACTTGGATAGACAAAATAACAGGTAAAGGTCAGCTTAGGAAAATTAAAGCTGATGATGGGGAATATTACTGGCTGACAATGTGTTTGTGATCACAGCCCGTGTGAATATAAGGCCCGGTGTCTGGGGTTTGGGATAAGGACATGGGAGAAAGCTCTCAGGCCCTAAAATTATTGAGCTCAGTATTGAGTCCAGAAGGTTGCAAGGTTGCCAAGCAGAAAATGAGGTCCTGTCCTTCCAACTTGCACTGATCTTTTCCGCAATACTGCAACAAGCCTGAGACAGAGATGTTAGTCAGAGAACATGATGGGTTGTTTAAGTGCCAAGCAACAGGAAGCTCAGGGTCATGTTTGCAGACAGAATGTAGGTCTTCTGAAATATGGTCACCCAGTCTGCGCTTCATCTCCCCAGTGTGGAGACCACATTGTGAGCAGTGAATGCAGATTGAGTGAAGTGCAGGAAGATTGCTGCTTCACTTGGAAGAGGTGTATGGAACCTTGGATAGTGAGGAGGGAGGAAGTAAACAGACAGGTTTACACTTTCTGTGATTGCATGGGAAGGTGCAGTGGAGGTGTATGGAGATGCATGGAGTGAAGGAGGAGCAGACAAAGGTGCCCCAGAGGGAACAGTCCCTGTAGAAGGCTGACAAGAGAGTGGAGGGAGACTATGTCTTGAGTAGAGGAATCCTACTGGAGGTCACAGAAATGGCAGCTAATGATCCTTTGGATGTGGATGCTGGTGAGGCAGTCAGTGAGGACGAGAGGACCCTATTGCTGTTATGGGAGGGAGTGGGAAAGTGATAGCCGGAAATTAGGAGGTGGGTTGGATATGACCAAGGGCATATAAACCATGGTGGTGGGGAATCCACAGTTGAGGAATGAGGTGGACATTTCCAAACAGATACAATGGAGATGGAGGAACTGGGAGAATGGAATAGAGTCCTTCTAGGATGCAGGGTGTGAGGATGGATAGTCAAGGTGACTGTGGGAGTTGGTGGGTTTGTAGTGCATATTGGTGGCCAGCCCATCCCCAGAAATAGAAACAGAGATGTTGAGGAAAGGAGGGGAGAAGTCAAAGTTGGACGGGGTGAAGGTGAAGATGGGGTGGAAATTAGATGTGAAACAGATAAACCTTTCCAATTCCAGGGAAGCAGTACCAATGATGTCATAGATGCTACAGGACAAAGAGTTGTGAATGGAGGCCAGAATAGGATTGGAACAAGGAACATGCACCACACAAAGAGACAGGCATAACTGGGGCCTATGCAGCTACCCTTAGACACCCCAATTGATCTGAATGACTTGGGAGGAATTAAAGAGAATTTGTTCAAAGTGAGGATGAGTTCAGCTGAGCGGAGGAGAGTGTTAGTGGTTGGAGATGGTTCAGGCCCATTTTTTCCAAGAAGAAACAGAGAATCTGAAGACCATCCTCATGGGGGAATGAATGTGTAAAGGGATTGCATGTTCTCTCCATAGATGCTGCCAGACTTTGAGTTTTTCCAGTAATTTCTATTGTGTTTCTGATTTCCAGCACCAATGGTTCTTTAGTTTTTTTCATATTTGGATAATTTTAGACTGATTACTTCACTTATTTTCTATTCTTTGTCGCCACAGAAGGATGCCATGAAGGTTATATTACATGACGACAATAGACATGATAATAGTATATATCTTTTTATAAAACTAAAATAAAAATACAAACTCTTCACTCAATAGATATGTTAGATTTTCTCAGGCATGATCAGACTACGCCATCTACACCATAGTACTCAGAGCAGAGGCAGCCCATTCAGCCCATCGAGTCTCCTCCACCATTCAATGAGATCGTAGCTGACCTGATAATCCTCAGCTTCACATTTCTGCCTTTTCCCGATAACCTTTGATTCCTTCACTCAGCCTTTGATTCCCTCATTCAGCCTTTGATTCCCCCTCTCAGCCTTGACAATGCTCAGTAACCCAACTTCAACAGCCCTCTGTAGTAAAGAATTCCACAGATTCACAACCCTCTGGGTGGAGAAATTCCACCTCATCTCTATCCTAAATGTGCAACTCCTCACTCTGAGATTATCCTCTCTGGTCCTAGATTCTCCCACAAGGGAAAGCCACCTTCCTACATCTCCTTTGTACGTTTCAATAAATTCGCCTCTCATTCTTCGACATTCTGATAAATATAGGTCCAACCTATTCAATCTCTTCTCGTACGAGGTCTCCAAACCAGATATTAAGCCAAAGCCTTCTCTGGGACATGACTACCACTCAACACATTCATCAGGCTGTTCTTCTCTCTTCTAAGAATTGATTGTATGTTAAAATTCTCTTATTACTGAGGTTAAAATCAGCATATCAAAATACAACCAGAGCAGCTTGTCAAGGTAAACACTCTGCAGATAATCAGTTTGAAGTGTCATGTTTACACAAAAAACATGTCAACTCTTCGATTTAAAACAATAAAATAATTCTTCAAACTACAAACGCACATTTGGAGGAACTGTTTACAAAGTTTGCATTTGATATAATTGAGAAAAGATTAAAATTAATGTATCAATGTAAGCAAAGGTTATCGCCAATGATCAGATGGAAATGTACAAGGTGTGTTGACAGAGCAAGAGAGGGATAGAAGACTTACCTTCAGTCTTATCATGCTGACCCATCCTGACATAGTGCAAGTGTGTGCAGCACCACCTTATCCTTCTAAATATACAATCTCTGTTAACATTGTAAATAGAAGCGAAGTGCTATTGCTGGGAAAGGCAAAACAAACTTGCAGTCAGTTCAGGAAATACCCAGAAAATTCCATGTCAATCTCCTAAGTTAAATCAGTAAGGCTGGAAAAGATTATAGTGATTGTTACAACCCTGTTGAAGGAGCCATAAACTTAAAAATCTAAATTTACTGTATAATCCCACATGAATAAAACCATCAAAAAGATTCCACTTTCTGTGGTTAGTACTTTAACACAAATCATAATGCATGTAAATTAAACATGAATTAACAGGCAAATTACAGTTGATACAATCTATAAGTTTCATAACAGCAAATACAGTAATAAACTATTTTAAGAGTTTCTAAGCATATTTTATATTTCCAGCATAAGTGTGACACTAAAGGTGATCTTACAGTTCCAGCTCTGGAACTTAAGATTTTTCATTTTTCTTCCTCTTTGGGTTTTGTCATGAAGATACCTACATGGTAGCTCTACTATATACTAGCCCTGCAGAAATAGTCAAATTTTACACTCCTAAAATACCTCCTTAGCTAGGTTTCCAACAGTTTTGATGGCACAGATTCCTCAGATATTTATTTAGCTGACTTCCTTAATGAATCTCATTAAATAGTCTGGTCAGTTCAAAATCTGTATTCTAAACATGTTTTCAGTTTTATGTCCCCTCTTAACTAGGCTACATGTACAGATCTTTGTAAATGTGTCCTTTCTGTTTTTCCATTGTTGCAATTCTCTCACATGCTTTCTGCATTCTAACTTCCTTCCTGACAGTACTGCTTCCAGGTCAAGGATCACCAGGTCACATGGACTCCTATTTCTTCTATTTCAAGGGAAGAGAGCTGCTTTTATCCTGGATGATCTCAAGCTTCTTGAGTGTTGTCAGAAGTGCACTCATCCAGGCAAGTAGAAAATATTGCATCACAGTCTTGACTGATCCTTGTATATGGTGGGCAGCCTTTGGGAAATCAGGAGGTGAGTTCCTAGCTGCAGGATTCCTAGCCTCTGACCAGTCACTGCATTTCATATTTAAGTTTCTGGTCAATGTACTGAGTATTGACAGTAGAGGAATCAGTGATTATAATGGCATTGAACATCGAAGGCTCCTATTTGAAATGGTCATTGCCTGGCATTTGCGTGCAAAATGAGACTTCCCACTTTTCAACCCAAGCCTGGATATTGTCAAGATGTTGCTGCATTTGGACATGGACGGTTGGAGTAGCTGAGGAGTTGTGAATGGTGCTGAATATTGTGCAATCAGCAAACATCCCCACTTCTGACCATATGATAGAGGGAGCATCATTAATGAAGAAGCTGAAGATGGTTCGTCTAGGACACAACCCAAAGGAACTCCTTCAGAGATGTATAGGAGCTGAGATGTCCAACCTCCAACAGCCACAACTATCTTCCTTTGTGCCAGATATGACTCCAACCAGTGGAGAGCTTTTCCCCAATTCTCATTAACTCCAGTTTTGCTGTGGTTAATATGAAACTATAAATGTGTACCCCTCTAAATAATCCAGAAAAAAAATCTGTTGTGAGCCCAGCTGTTACCACAAAACAAATCCAATGCTAGACTGAAATTCAGCTTGATAGATCACAGCTAATTATGTTTTGTTTTTATTGAGACTGTCCACTGAAACATAAGCAAGTAATGAGCAGATTGATTTAACAATAGAGAATGTACACTATGCAAATGAAGTGAAGAAAACAATAGAATGAATCAAACTATTTCCATATAACACATGTTCAAAGATTTTGAAGTGTGTGGTAAAATATAATCTCATTAATATTAATAGCACTCCTTTACAGTTTTTGCACTAGAAATAATTCCCTTCTCTGTCTTATGTATACAACTTAATTTAACTAATGTCTCAATTCCCAGTCTTAAAGATATGGTCATCTCTTCCTTGAATCTTTATATAACTGAAAGTAGATTTTCTCAGCTTCAAATAACTCCCTTTGGGTTTTAGCCAAACACTACTGGTCTGAAAGTTTCAAACTGAACTCTTTACTGAGGACCCTTTCTTAAGGCAAAATGAAGGGTCCTGTCCGAAGCATCGATGCTCCTCCAATGCTGCTGATCTGCTGTGCTTTTCCAGCACCACTCTAATCTTGAATTTCTTTTTTAGCATTTCTAAGCTATTTCCTTTCTTTGTGAAAAACTTGGACACATCCAGCTTCAAGCAGGACTTCTTAAAACTGAAACAAAAACCTCCTCCGAGCTATAGGTGTTTCTCCTGAGCTAAAAAAAACACAATTTCAAGTCCTTCTAAATAAAACCTAATGCACTACACTGTTTACTTAAATCATTCAGGAAAACTTTCCCAATGTAAACAAGTTCTGATTAGCCTCCAAGAACTCTCTTGTTACTTTTAAACAAACCTTTCAAAAAGCTTTACAATTTAATAAACACCTTCAGATTAACAGACCAAAATTGACACTAGTTCAAAATCCAAACTCAAAAATAAAAGCTATTAAAATATAAACACACCATCATCTTACATCACAACACATAACAGACAGATGAAAAGTAAAAGAAAAGGATTTCTCTCTGCAGAGATTCATTTGAAAATACTTTCAACTCAGAATGATTAGTTCTTCAAAACACAAAAGGAGAAGGGTTGAGATGTTCAAATGGGGTTGGTCTGAGGTTCTGGCGCACATCTATGGATATCACTGAATCCATGCAGTTGTTGCTGGGAAACTTTGTAGACATTCGAAAATTTGGCAAACTCTACAGAGGCTTGTCATGTGAGAGCAGCTGGGCTGCGTCTCCAGGTAACACACCACACACCCAACCAGAGTTATTTTCTTGAAAAAACAAAGCTGATCTAGAAAGCTTCTTTCTTTCAGCAGGCTTGTCACCAACTTAAAATCCAAGCTCTATCTCAGCACTAAAAACAGGCAAGACCAATACGTATCTTGGACCATGTAGTTTTCATGTTTAAAACATTCCAATCTATCTTTTTATTACTTTTTTTTTAAAAAATCAACGTATAGCCGCAGGACTTGACTCCACTTTTAAACAATTCCTCAAAACCCAGGTCCTCAACAGAACATGTTTTCATTATAATAGAAGCTACTCTCCTCAGAATGAGGTAAAGTTTCATTGTTCCACTGATCAAAGGCAGAGTAGAACATACTGTAATTAATGAGCTCACTTGAAGCTGCCAATAGAATCAGATAGTTTGGAACTGATAGGATTCAACTAGCTGGTCCTGTGAAGAGTGTGAAGAAAGGATGAAAGCAGCATTGTTCTGCATGATGAAGGGCTTTTGCCCGAAACGTCGATGTTCCTGCTCCTCTGATGCTGCCTGAACTGCTGTGCTATTCCAGCACCACTGATCCAGAATCTGGTTTCCAGCATCTGCAGTCATTGTTTTTACCTTATATTTATCACAGCTTCGCAGTACTGTTGGTGCTCTCCCAGTTTATTCTCCGATACTGACTTCTGTCATTTTGAAAAGTACATGGATTGATCACATTCACCAACTGAAACTATATGTATCAATATTGATAAAGCTGTCCTGACATTCTCTACATCCGCATTTCAGACGAATAACTGAGTACAGAATTGAACCAACTTGCGTGGGTGGGTGGGTGTGGTAGGGAATAGAGTGAAGTGGATTGCATAATAAATTTTGCATTCTTAAACGGATGGAATACATCAAAGCAGACCACTTAAAAAAGAGCCAATGTTTACGTACTGTCCATAAAGGTTTCTTGCAGTCCGCGGTAAAGTGTGTTGCGTTAAGCAGGCGCTAGGACCGAGCGCTCGGCCGTGTCAGGATGTAGCCATTGAGCAGATTGTGTCTGTATCTGTTGTCAGGAGCAGCAGCATCAGGCAGGCTGTGGACAAGTGGGCAAGGACACACACCAGATCTCTCCCTATCTCTCCGTCTCCGGTGGAGCTCAGTTAGCACACAGCGATTTGGGTTTTTGTTTTAGGAACCATCCATCGACAAAGCTCAGAGCAACATTACAGAAAGCTCCGAGTGCAGGAGATTTCCCCTCCGGCTCTCAGGGAGGATGAGGCGATGGGTTTGAGGGGATGGCCGGAGCTGAGCCCCTTTGCGGTCATGTGGAGGAGGCGCTGGGGCTGCGGGTTCCTGCTGCTGCTAGCCCTGCTGCTGCTGCTGCCGAGTGGCCAGCCACCCCAGCAAGCTGAGCCTGCCAGTGCCCGCTCCACAGCACGGCAGCAGCAGGAGGAGAGGGAGAGCCGCCAGGGCGGACACCTCCCACCGCAACACTCTCCCCTCCAACTCATCCCTCTGGACTCCTTCAGCGCCGACCAGTTCATCGTGGTGACACAGAGAGCCGCCCGCCCCCGACGGAGGGCTTACCGGCTGCTGAGAGCCGCTAAAAGGAGCCAGGAAGCCGGGGAGAGCACCAGGCTGCTCCTCCTGGACCCCCCGCCGCCGGCTGACCGCAGGCAACTGGAGCGCCAGGGGCTGCAGACGAGAGGCTTTAACGAGACGGTCAGCGAGAGCATCTCCCTACACCGGAGACTACCTGAGGTACGCCACCCTTTGTAAGTACAGGAGGAGTTGCTTCAACCCGGGTGTCCCACTGCCGCCGTACCCTGGACACTGTCCCCCTCACTCCCACTGTCAACCCTCGCCCCCACTGTCCCCCCTCTCCCTCACACTGTCTCCCCCCTCACACTGTTCCCGCTCCTGCACACTGTCCCCCCTCCCTCACGCTGTCCCCCTTCTCCCTCACGCTGGCGCCCCTCTCCACCCTCATGTTGTCTACCCTTTCCCCACCCTCACGTTGTCCACCCATCCCTTCTTATATTGTCACTGCCTCCACACTGTCCCCCACTTCCCCCCTCCCTCATACTGTCACCCTCCCCCTCACACTGGCCCTCTCTCCCTCATATTATCACCATATCTCTTCGCACTCACCTTTTTCTCCCACTGCCCTCCTAACCCTCACTGTTACCTTCCCCCACCTCACTATCTCCCTCACTCCTTTTATTGTATCCTTCACCCCTCACACTGTATCCTCCAGCACTCAAATTGACATTTCGGAAGTATTGACTGTCAATAGCATTCAACCCAAATTTGTGTGATTGTTCCTAGAAAGAACAAATTGTTGATATTGTCACAAGGATGCCTGAAAGGAGATCCATTCAAGTAGCTGGCTATAAAATTTCTTTTCATTCCTGATGCTGCAGAGTGATCTCATAATATATTTGGAATTTTCCACAAGACGTGCAATACATTCCAAATTATTCATACTACAAATAAAAACATTTAACATTAGTCACATTTCTTACTGTTGCATAAAGATAGTTTTACCATGGATCTAGCTTTTCATTCCAATATCATCCAGTTTTATCCTGGTTGAATTCTGATAAAGATGTGTCATTTGCTTGAATTTTATACTTGCTACTCTTATGTTCCTTTTAAACTCTGTTTACTTATGTCAATATTGAGCTGATTTAATTATGACTCCATATTCATAACTATCTGAATGCTGTTTTGTTTGCTTTGAACTTCAGTCAAGAGATTATTAAAATTATGCCAAAACAAGAATCTGGAATTTATCTTTCAATGAATGCCAGAGTTTTTAAAAGGGCATGTTTACATAAACTACTAATAGAATATGGTTAGTTGGTGCAATGACATGTCAAATAGTAAGCATCAAAATTGTATACTTTCAGTTTTAAGAATTAGAAGGGAAGGAGGTGAATTTTTTTATTGTCCCAAATATTTGTCACTTTCCAAAAGAAAGTATTAGTTGGAGCAGCATGTGTTAAATATTGTTAACAGTTCACTTTGGGAACTTCCCTTTGGGCTGGGAAAGGTGGAGTCTTCTGTCCATTAAATGGCAACATTGGATTGGGAAGTACCTTAATGGTTCTCAGGCCACCCCCTCGCCCACATCCCACATCCCACAGCCTCCCTACAACCCACCCCCATCCCCACCTTTACACCAACTCCGCGCCCTCTCAGGTGTAAAGCTTTGGAGCTATTCCAGGACATTGGACAGCTTTCTCCATCAGCGATGTCACCAAAGTGGGCTCACAGGACGAAGACCCTGTGTAATGGAAACACATCTGAATCAATATGTTAAAGGAGTATCCTGCTCGGGTAATTTTCTTCTGTAAAATAGGAAAATGAGTTTAATGAAAAACATCCCTCTAAATTCGCTTTTCTCTTTAAACACTTTGAGCTTTCTTTTGAAGCTAACAGTGGTTTTGGCATGACTAACAGATACCATTGACATCTAATCACACTGGCTTTCCAAGACTGAACATTTTAAAAGCCTGACTACTATGGATACTAAACAGTTAACCATTCGCTTCAGGATCTTCATGGTATTTAATCAGAGTCTGTCACACACTGTAACTTCAGTAATTCAGATACAACCTTAACAAATAGAACGACAATCATTCACAACTACCATCAAAACGGAATGCATGTCCACTGCTCTCACACTGCTGCTCTCAATCAAAGGTGCCTTCGTCCTCTCTTGATGTCCCGAAATTGGCACAACATTCGGTGTAATATGATTACAGGCTCTTAAAATCGTGTACCTTCATGGTCTCAGCCACCACACAGTCATGCAGTGAAACTCGTCATGTGATCATTTTCAGAACTAAATTGTTTTTGTCAAAAGTAAATCAGGTTGGAGCAGCCTGTTTCTCTGTTTGTGTGCGTTTTTGCCAGAAGGCCTCCCAAACTCCCTGTCAAACTGCTACTGTCCATTGGTGCGCAAGTGTTATGGTTTTTGAGGGCTTATAATTAATCTAAGGAATCATGCTGGAAATTAGAGGTGGAATAATTTTTCTTTCATTTTTTAAAATCTCATCATTTAAAGCACACCCAAACTCAGAAGAAATACTATATAGAAAATAATACTTGCTGAAGTGTTGAGAAAAATTGCAGCTGTTAGTTTTATTTCAGTGGCTAGCCTGCTCTTCCTGTGGTTTACAGTGCTGTCTGCATTTTAAATGACAGCTTTTCTCTTTAGCGTTCGTGGGAGCCTCCTGTCCCAGTTCATCCCTCAATTCCCATTTCTACTCAAGCCCATCTTTCATCCTCAGAGGAGGTTGAGCAGGGAGTGTGGGTTGAGGGAGGATTTAGTATCACTGGGCAGTGACAAGATTATAAAATCAGGCCTTGTAATCCCAAATACTGCTCCATGGCAGTCTCTACAGGTGCTCAGAGTTACTCTGATAAATTCTAGAAAAGAAAGTGATACCATGGCCAGTCTCTGGATCATTGCAGATCGGGAGGTGACTCCTGATGTTTGGATCTATGTGGGAATTGTCTGAGCTAAAGTTGGCTCCAAGAAACATAACACTGGACTTAACTGGGTAATTATGCAGATGTTACTCAGATTAATATCTACTTGAACAGCTGGATATAACTGTATAACTGACTCCATATCCAAACTGACTAATGTATTCCAACCATCTGACTAACCCCCACCCTCTTTCCCTGACCATCAATAAATCCTCCATCATTACTAACGCCCCTGACCATCAGTAACTCTCCTCCACAAATGTCTCACCTTTATGATCCACCTCTCTCTGCATCCATCCATTCATGTCTATACCCAGTTACCCATCATACCCCTTATTACCCTCACTCCCTCCTACTCCTCTCACCCTTCTGCTCACCACCACCTCACTCATGCCATCCCATTTAGTCACCTACCATACCAACCCCCCCAACTTTCCACACAATTCTACCCACCTACCCACTGGACCTACTCCACTGACCTTACACTCCCCCACCCACCTTACATTCCCCCCCTCCCCACGAAGAATCAGCCAAAAATTGGACCTTTAAAGTTTCAGACTATGACAGCTGATGCTGTAGAGAGTAGGTGTTTTCTCCCTTCAACTTTACTCCATTCCAATGAGATTTCCAGGGAATGCTGCACTGCCCATTTCTTTGACAGCTGCAATTGAAAGATCCCAGAAGAGATGTGCAGAAGTGTGTTAGGATAGCCTTCACACAACAACATTGCCACGGCTCAGAAGATTCAGGCCAGCAGGGGTTACCTGCTGTCAGGTCGCAGCAAGCTAGAAGTTCAGAGTTCCAGCCAAACATGATTTCCCAGAACCTCTGACTCCAATGTGTCCCTGAAAAGCAGTGAATGTCTCAACACAGTGCACAAGTCCAGGAGTATTGGTCTGAGATGAGGCATACTCAGCCAATAGAGACAGAATAGAAAAAACAAAATAAGTTAAAATAAAGTAGTACGCAATGTAAAAGTAAGGTTAATTATGATAAAGAAAGATTATTTTAATTGCAAAGCAAGATGAAAATAGTCAATGGAATTTATAGTTAGGTTTACGGACTGCCAAAGATCCAATGAGTGTTAATTATTCCAGAACAATCAGTCTATGTGGCTATTAATTGGATAGAGCTGAAAATGAGTACCTCGATGTTGAATTGTGTCTACTGGATGATTGGACAGAGTTGTCTATCTTATTACTTTGTTTTTAGATGCCTACAGCAGGAATATAGTCAAAACCTGCCAACTGCCAGCATCATCATTTGTTTCCACAATGAAGCCTGGTCCACTCTTCTGAGGACAGTAAACAGTGTTATAGACACTGCCCCAAAGAAATTTCTCAAGGAAATCATCTTAGTGGATGACCTAAGTAACCAAGGTATATTTTAATTGAAAAATTTAATAGATAATGAAATACATGAGAGAGAAGAAGCAAGCATTCGTTATTGGTAGAGAAGTAGTATTTCATTTGAAAGTAGGGAGGAGGAAAGTGAATAACTGTTTTGGTCAGTAGTGTCTACTTGACAAGAGGCTTCTCCATGTGAGCTCCAATCCAATTACTACTGTACTCAACAGGGGCATAGGTAGCAAATTTAAAATTGTATTCTTTTCAAATGGTATCCCCTCATTCCCTAGTGTACATGAATATGCTTTCTCTATCCATTGAGTTACTTGTCCAATCTTCATAAAATGTTGAATTTTATCTCTAAAATGGTACAATCTGCTTAATCGCTTTGTATTTCATCATTGTTGGATTTTTTAAAAAATTGTTACTTTAATGAGATTGGTCACTGTTCAACTGGCATCAGCCATCTGTATAGTGGAGACTAACGTGCAACACAGATTGCATATCAGCATTGCACCTTGGAGTGCTCATGCACCTTCCATTGTAATATTGCTGCCTGGACAATCTGCAGGCTGGACCAGGCATCCATCCCTGGGATTAGACCCCAGCTTACTGCTTTCTGTCTTAATGCTCAATCACATTGTGTCTATTTGAATGCTTTCAGCATTGCTGCCATTCCTTGCTATTTAACACAGTTACAAAGCCAAGCATCTTGTCATAGTTGTCAGTATTGATCAATCCAGTTGGTAAGCATGTTGTTGTATGGCACCATGCTACATCAATGACACACCTACAACATGTACCAGCAGCTTATGAGACAAATGCATTACTTGTGCTTCAATCAAGGGCCAAGGGAAGTATTCATCATCAGGTTAAGAGAGACACTCTTCAGTTAGTACTTCCTAGCACAGTAAGTCAAAGGTAGAGTTCTGTCTTAGTCCAGGGGTTTGGACATGGTCAGTCAGCTGCTTGGGGTTGTAAGAGTGACCTTCACAGATGCAGAGGAGTTTGTTCAAGTGAATCCAACAGTTTATTACAAGCAGTTACCAGTAAATGCAGGGAGAGGAGTTCTAGGTAGACACGCGGGAATACTGGACTAACGAATACTGAGCACGAGTTACAACTTTTTACACACAGAAATAAACAACTCGTTGAGCAATCATCAGCTCCTGTTCCTTAGATGCTGCCTGACTTGCTGTGCTTTTCACAGTAACAATCACCAGCAGTTGTCTCCAACCACCTTTCTAGTCTTGTCACTCCATAGAGCACATCATGTGCTCTCATCTTAGTTTGATAATTTTAATTGAGGTTGATAATTTAATCAGCTTTCTACTTTGTAAGCTCTTCCAGGCCTATTGTCCTAACCTCATAAACCAGCTACCTAGCAGTCAGTGTCTGTGTTCCTGTGGTCTAACTGAAACGTCACAGAGATGTCAGCCATTTCAACATAGTTAGTAGACCTCATTGTTCTACCTGAATAATCCTCGTCTAAGCATTGTCACTCAATTATTTCATATCTGTTTTACTATACGTGTGTGTGCATCGAAGAGTCTTCCCTTTTGGTTAGAGTCAGGGGCTTTATAGCACTTCAGGCTGGGGATTGGGTCATGGTCAGTCCTACAAGTGCAGGGATTTGTGTTAAGTCCATTAGGGAGCTGCACAGAGATCAGTTGGGGCCTGGTCATTCATTAGTCATGGATGTCTGTTCTGGTTGGTTAAGGCCAGTTGTCAGCTCAATGAAAGTCAAGGCGTGCAGTGGGAGTTTATCAGGGACATCTGTTATGTGCGGAAATTGGAGAAGTCAGTAGTGTGAATTGGAGGCAGATTTCAGAGATGCAGAGGGGACATAATTGTAAAGAAGACAACTAAGACTTAAAGTTGGGAGATAATAGACTATTGATGGACATGGGTTACTGCATATGGTGGGGAGATGGGAAGTGTCACTTATGGTCATAATCACCATGGCTTTAATGGGGGGGACTGTGCAACAAAGTAATTGGCATGAACTGAAAACAACAAATGCTGGAAATTACAACAGGTCAGACCGTAGGTATGGAAAGAACGTAAGCTAAAATTTCGCGTCTAGGTGCCTCTTCATTAGAGCAAAACTAAAGTGTGGAGCGACAGCATTTATGGATGCAGGTTTGCTCACAGCAAAGCTGGAAGGTTCATCTTCAGACGTTTTGTCACCATACTAGGCAACATCATCAGTGAGCCTCCAAATGAAGCACTGGTGGCATGGCCCATGTTCTATTTATGTGTTTAGATTTACTTGGGTTGGTGATATCATTTCCTGTGGTGATGTCATTTCCTATGATGACATCAATTCCTGTTCTTTTTCTCAAAGAATGGTAAATGGGATCCACGTCTATACGTTTGATGTTAGAGTTCCGGTTGGAATGCTATGCTTCTAGGAATTCCCATGCATGACTCTGTTTGGCTTGTCCTAGGATGGATGTGTTGTCCCAGTCAAAGTGGTGAACTTCCTCATTCCTTCCTCTAGTGACAGTGGGTCATGTCTTTTTGTGGCTAGTTGATGGTCATGTATCCTGGTGGCTAGTTTACTGCCTGTTTGTCCAATGTAGTGTTTGTTACAGTTCTTGCAAGGTATTTTGTAAACTACATTAGTTTTGCTTGTTGTCTGTATAGGGTTTTTCAAGTTCACTAGCTGCTGTTTTAGTGTGTTGGTGGGTTGTGGGCTGTCAGGATGCCAAGAGGTCTGAGTAGTCTGGCAGTCATTTCCGAGAAATGTTTTGGCTGCTTGTTTGGGTTTGGTTGCTGAGAAATTGACGATGTGTGTTCATTGGGCACCCATTCTTTTTTAATACACTGTATAGGTGATTTTCCTCTGCTCTGTGTAGTTCCTTTGTGCTGCAGTGCGTGGTGGCTCATTGGAATAATGTTCCATTGCAGCTTCATTTGGAGTGTTGGGATAACATTCAGTATTTGGTCAGTGCATCAATAGAAAATGGGCCTGCCACCAATGCTTCATCCAGAGGCTCACTGATGATGTTACCTAGTATGGTGACGGAATGTCTGAAAATGTACCTTCCAGCTCAGCATCTAGATCCTCAACCTGAGCTACAAATCTTCTCAAAACTCACTAACATCTATGGGCGCAATACGCTAAAATTGGCCCGAAAATAGGAAACCAATGCCATCCGACTGCACCACCCATGACAAACTGTACTTCCTGCATGAATGCCTAAGGAAACAGGTACTTCCTAAATATCTTAAATACAAACCTTCTCTTAACACCCCACTAGCCAAAAGAATAGAAGAGCAAAATGGCCGCAGAATTCTTAGAGAAATGATTAATGATGCCCACAACAGACTTTATAAATACAACTGGGAAATTTCATGCCAAAATACTTTACTCAGTAATGCCACAGACCATGAATGGACAGACACAGTGCAACATGCCATAAACATTAGACAGCAACAAACAGAAAAGGCAAAAAAGACCTCCAGAAAAACTAGGCAAACTTACATAGAATAACAACACAGACAACACAGAAGCATGGATAAAAAACATCATCTGACTGACTTTTAACAGACACTGAAAAAGTCGTCTTAATAAGAGGTTTAAATTGCAACGTCCAGGATGCGGACAAGAAAGATTTCTTGGTAGCATTAGAAACAAAACTGAAAGACAATCAACAGAGAAAACTCAGCAAACCATCAGTCGCACCAACATTAATCAGGAAAAAGGAAAGAAACACACTCAATATACAAGAAAGGAAAGTGCTAGAAAGACTAAAAAAAATTGTTATCCTACCTGCAGACAAAAGATATTTGACAGTCATTTTAAATCAAAGAGACTACATTAAGAAAGTGAATGCACTATATGCAGATACCAACACTCAGAACAAGTGGCGATAGACCCGACCCCACAACTAGAGAACCAAATCACAGCCCTACTCAAAACAACTTCAGAAATCTGGAGAAATAAATAAGACTGAATTCCAAAAAACAAAACCAGACAGATCCAACACACCATGTTTCTACGCATTACCCAAAATTCACAAACTAAGAGCCCCCCCACCCCGAGACCCATTGTCTCACTACCTGGAACACCACTTACAGATTGGCCAAGGAGCTACACCAAAGACTAAAACACTCAGTAGAAAACTCATACCACTCCATCCGCCCCACCAAAAAATTCCTAAAGACCATCAAAGCCACCAAGATAGAAGAGGATTAAATAATGGTCTCCCTTGATGTAACAGCTCTGTTCACATCCATCAACATCAACCTGACTACATTATTAAAAGATCCAAAGACACATACATGAAACATAACCAACTTCATCAGCAAGGACAATATTGCCATGCTAGTGGACATATGCTTTACCACGCACTTCACCTTCAACAAGAAAACCTACAGACAACCCAACGGAACATCCATGGGATCTCCGATATCAGGGTTCTTAGCAGAGACAGAAATGCAGAGACTCGAACAAACAGCTCTGCCAAACATCCAACCCAAAATTTAAGTCTGCTTTGTGGATGACACCTTTGCCATCACCACACGAAACAAATTAGAAACCTTCAAGACCATCAATAATATCTTACTGGCATAAAAGTCACTAAAGAGGAGGAAAACAACAGCAAACTGACATTCCTAGATGTTGCAGTAGGGCAACAGCCAATGGGGAACTTCAAACCTGCGTCTACAGACCAAATACTGAACTACAGAAGCAACCATCCCAACACCCACAAACAAAGCTGCATTAGAATATTATTTCAACAAGCCACCACACACAGCAGCACAGAGAAATTATGAAGAGCAGAGGAAAGTCACCTATACAGTATATTCGAAAAGAACGGATACTCAATGAACCCAGCCCCCCAATTTCACAGTAACCAAACCCCAATAAGCAGACAAAACATGTCCAGAAACCCTTGCCACCCTCCCCTGCCAGACTACTCAGACATCTTGGCATCATGGTAGCCCACAAACTCACTCACACACTTAAACAGCAGCTAATGAACTTGAAAGACCCTATACAGACAACAAACCAAACTAATGTCATTTACAAAATACCTTGCAAGAACTGTAACAAACGCTACATTGGACAAACAGACAGAAATCTGGCCACCAGGATACATGAACATGAACTAGCCACAAAACGACATGACCCACTGTCACTAGTATCCTTACATACAGATAAGGAAGGACACCACTTTGACTGGGACAACACATCCATCCTAGGACAAGTCAAACAAAGACACACACGAGAATTTCAAGAAGCATGGCATTCCAACTGGAACTCTATCAACAAACACATCGAGTTAGACCCCATCTACCACCCCCTGAGAAAAAGAATAAGAAATGTTATCACCACGGGAAATGATGTCACCAACCCAAGGAAACCTAAACACATAAATAGAAAGCGGGCCAGGCCACCAGTGCTTCATCTGGAGGCTCACTGATGATGTTACCTCGTATGGTGATGAAATGGCTGAAAATGAATCTTCCTGCTCAGCAAGCAAATCTACAATCAGAACCTCAACCTGAGCTACAAATCTTCTCAAAACCTGGGCAGCATTTATGATATAGTTTGAGGGAGGGTTGGAGTGTAGAGTGTTGGGGGAGAAAGGATGTTGGTAGTTCAGATTAAATGATTGGAATGTGAGAATGGCAGACCAATGGTGGCCCCACTGAGTTGTAGGGCTGGGACTCATGGTAATCTTTGGAGATGAAGACATAAGGGAAAGAGATATGTAGGAGCATAGAAATATTGAAACTAGGAGCAGGAGTGGACCATTCAGCCTTTCTAGCCTGCCCCAATATTGAATATGATTATGGCTGATCCTCTATCTCAATACCATATTCCTACTATCTCACGATACCCCTTGATGCATTTTAGAGTCTGAAAATGTATCCAGCTCTGTGGAAGCTGAGTGCTGATAGGCTAACAGGAACTGCAAGGAAGAAAACAACATGGAGGTTGAGGAGGCTCATTGTTAGGCTGACCCTATGGCTCATTTTGCACCCTGTGTTGCTTCCATACTTATATAATTCAAATGCGTACAGGAATTGGAAAATGATTGAGAACACACCCAAACTGGACAGAGAAATAGTCATCTCCATGAAACAAAAATGATCACAGGTGATATCAAAAGTGGTAACTGTGAGCTACACAGACAGTTCAGAGACATGTGGTCTGCACAGGGCACAGTGCAGATCTCCTCTCACCTTGAACTGTAAGTATTCTCCAATAGGTTGTTATAGACAATGCTGCCTTTGAATTATGCGGAGGATGGCAGTGAGGGCATAACGTATCAAGTTGTACTATCATCAGAATAAAGTCCACAATGGCAAAGGTCCATATAGAGGTATTCCATAGCCCTCCTTGTTGGAGTTTTCCAGGGGCCACTGCACATGGAACTATGCTCAGCCATCATTTGTGAGTGATGCAAATACTGACTGCTCACAGGACTAAGGACCTGCTCTGTTTCTGATGTTCCCCACATAGGATCATTTGAACTGTGACTAATACATCCAACCACAGCAGGAGTCATTGCTGCTGTGGTTACAGCATGGAACAACAGTCAGAACAACAAGCAAGCCCAGGACCAATTAGAACATTCACTAGCTGCCAAACAACCTCCACACATGAAGTCACAACTGAAGGTTCCCTCAGGTTGCAGGAGGTACAAGAGGCCCAGAGACTATCATCCATCATGTCATTTCCTTGAGAGGACTGAGAGTCCGTGTTGCTGTAGACTGCAGATTTCCTAGGAGCAAGTCCAATAACTGTCCTGTCTCAGTGGCTACTCCAGTAACAGCTGCACTAAACTTTTATGTACTTGGCTGCTTCTATTGATCCATTGAGGAATTGTGTGGGATCTCACAGCCCTCGATCCACAAATGTATCACAATTGTTATGTAGCATATTGCATTGGTTCATGTTGCTTCCCCATGATGAGGTAATTGCTGTAGCCCAAGTAATATGCTTTGTCAGAATAGCTGGCTTACCTCAGGGGTGCAGGAAGGTACAGATTGTTCCTACACCAGATTGAGAGCATCATCTCATAATGCAGCTGACTTCTATGATCATCAGTACCACATCTTATTAGTCTATACCATGTACCAATAAACTGTAATGATGCTTATATCATAGGGTCATCAAGATGTACAGCATGGAAACAGACCCTTCAGTCCAACTTGTGCATGCCCACCAGATATCCCAACTTAATCTACTTCCACTTGCCAGCACTTGGCCCATATCCCTCTAAACCCTTCCTATTCATATACCCATCCAGATGCCTTTTAAATGTTGCAGCTGTACCAGCTTCCACCACTTCCTCTGGCAGCTCATTCCATACACACCCCACTCTTTGCATGAAAATGTTGCCCCTTGGTTCCCTTTTATATCTTGCCCCTCTCATCCTAAACCTATGCCCTCTAGTTCTGGACTCCCTCACCCCAGGGAAAAGACCTTGTCTATTTACCCTATCCATGCCCCTCATAATTTTATTAACTCTACAAGGTTACCCCTCAGCCTCTGATACTCCAGGGAAAATAACCCCAGCCCATTCAGCATCTCCCTATAGCTCAAATCCTCCAACCCTGGCAACATCCTTGTAACTCTTTTGTGAACATTTTCAAGTTTCACAACATGTTGCCGATAGGAAGGAGACCAGAATTACCCGCAATATTCAAAACATGGCCGAATCAATGTCTTGTGCAGCTGCAACATGACCTTCCAAATCCTATACTCAATGCTTTGGCCAACAAAGGAAAGTGTACCAAACACCTTCTTCACTATCCTATCTACCTGCAACTCTACTTGCAAGGAGCTATGAACCTGCACTCCAAGGTCTCTTTGTTCAGCAACATTCCCTAGTATCTTACCATTGTATATATATCCTGTGTATATATCCTGCTAAGATTTGCTTTCCCAAAATGCAGCACCTCATATTTATCGAAATTAAACTCCATCTGCCACTCCTCAGTCCGTTAGCCCATCTGATCAAGATCCCGTTTCACTCTAAGGTAACATTCTTCGCTGTCCACAACCCCTCCAATTTTGGTGTCATCTGCAAACTTACTAACTATACCTCTTATGCTCACATCCAAATCATTTATATAAATGATGAAAAGTAAAGGACCCAGCACCAATCCCTGTGGCATTCCATTGGTCACAGGCCTCCAGTCTGAAAAACAACTCTCCATCACCACCCTCTGTCTTCGGCCTTCAAGCCAATTCTGTATCTAAATGGCTAGTTCTCCCTATATTCCATGGGATCTAACCTTGCTAACCTTCTCTCACCTTGAGAACTTCTATGTTCCTTCTTCATTTTAAGGGCTGGACACATTCAAGGATGATCAGAAGGAGACCAGAGCTATTCTCTGCATCATGGATGATTCCATTACTTGCACTCATCACCACATTACCCCCCCCAACTCCGACTGAGGCCAAGCATCGATTAGGGCAGCCCACTCTTCCAATAGGGTCATCATGCGGCAGGTAATAGGTCTACTATGATGATGTTCTGATGCTTGGATGAGACCAGTGGCTGGATAGGCCTTGCTCTCCACTCCGAGCAGTGATGGACTCTGAAGAGCTGGAAGAGATATAGCAGACTTCTGAGGAGGGAAATGAGGATATTGTGCAAGAGGAACATTACCTTCACCATGAAAGCATTCTCCAGCATGAAGCAGAACAAGCCAAACAGGATTTAGTAGATACCCGATTCCACCAGATATGAGCTGGGTGCAGTGAGCAAAGACAGGTGATCCCTGTATGCTTCCAGAAGCAAATTCAGATTTTGTTTATTTGTATTTTTTACTTTGCGTTTGCTGTTTTTGAATAAAACATTAACCCTTCCAACCATTTAGAGGCTTTCCACCATTTGTTGCTCCCACATAGTACAATATCTTCTCATTGTTCAACGCTGGACATGTTAGATGACTGCATTTACATGTATTCCAATTAAACTAAAACAGCAAGGATTTACATCACATACTTAAAGGACAAAACAAAAATGTTTTCCTGCTCTTTTTTCCACCCTTTTCTCACTCCCATATAATTTATAATGACTGGACACATCTTTTATTATTCAGCATCTAACCAGTTATATGAAAGCAAGGGTAGGTGGAAATAGCCATCAGTCAAGCACAAATTATTTATTTGGTTCAGGCGATCTCAGTTCTTTACCTCTCCCATAAATCTTCAGTCTATTTTATAAACTGAAATGAAGATTAAATTTTACTGGGATGCAATTTTAAAAAATCAAACTGTTCAACAATGTATAAGCTCATATAGGCAGTCCCCGCATTGCGAATGGATTCTTTTCTAGAGTCCATTCACAGGTCAATTTGTATGCCATTTGGAACACAATGCAGGACAATATAAAGCAGCCACTCTTAAGTCCGGAAATGTTCATTTGTCGAGTCTTGAAGATTACACCAGTGAATGGGATCACAGTCATATGTAGAGCATTCGTATGTTCATAAACTGAGAACATCCTGTGCATTGCAGGGTTTGTAGTTCTCTGGGCATTTAATTCACTTGTAACTTAACTCTGGCACAACTCAGACAGAAAATCTGGAAATCAAAAAATCTTGCTTTAAAATATGCCTATTTTAATAAAGGACCCATTCTGTAAGTCCCTTAAAATGGATTAATAAAATATTTGCATGTCAGCATGAAATCTATGTATGTTGTTAGCTTCACTTGCAAGAATTACATCAATTGGAATCATGAATTAATCAATCAAGAATCATCATCATCATATAATCAGTCATTTTTCCACAGTGCCTAATCACTTTATTTGTTTATGGTCTCTGACTTTATTTTTATTGGTACCAAAATCAATAACTCACATATTACACCTGTAAATAAATCTCAGTAGTATCATTATGCACTGCCCTGCTTAAACACTACACTTTTAACAGGATCTTAACAATCAATATCTTTGCCTACAATAAAAATAGAGTTAAACTGACTGGACCACATCGAAGCAGTAACTTACCCAGTTTTGTTGAACATTTGAACACACTTTATTCAAAGGCTCTTGCCATTCTGGCCAACAGTCTTTAACCGATACCAGCAAAGAGAGATTGATAATTTATTTCGTAAGGCAGGACCTGGGAATGAGAGACAGCGTTAATGGATGAGATTTTAACTTGCTCAAAGCATATCTACTTGCACAGAGTTAAAATGGAGTCCAACATTTCAAATCAATGACTTTTCATCAGACCTTGTTTCTCTCCCCATAGATACTGCCTGACCCATTGTGAGTTTCCACAATGTGTTTTTTCGTAATCTGTTTTTCTGTTCTTGTTCTTGGCACTGAGTGGTTGCCACATTGGTTTCCATAGCTGTAAGCAGTGCACTCACTTCCCACACTGTCCTGTACATCTCATAACATATTTCAACATAGAATGTTTCACATAAGTACAAGTATTATTTATTTTATACTTATTGGCTAATTATAAAAGAAAAGAGAAAATAAACAAAGATATTATATATATGCTGAATCCATTTTCAACTAATTTCATACGAGGCTCCTGTTAATATTATTCAGTATCTAGATAAAGATCCCATTGCACATGAACATTAATCACAAATACATTATTGATAAAGTGCCAAGTTAAACATTGTATTCCTGTGACCAGTCCAGTTGCATGAAATTATGTTAGCACTTGTTTTATTTGACACTATTGTTTTTGTTATAATGAGATGAAGCTATGATTTAGAAATGATCGTAAGACGTAGAATGAAAAGTAGACCATTTAACCCATCTCATCTGCTCTGCCATTCAATGAGATCATAGCCGAAAGGATAATCCTCAGCTCCACTTTCCTGCCTTTTCCCAAATACCCTTGATTCCCTGTCTACCTGAGCCTTGAATGTACTCGATACAGCTTCTAAAGTCCTCTGTAATAAAGAATTTCGTAGATTTAACAAACTCTGAGAGAAGGCATTTCTTCTCATCTCTGTCTAACTGGGTGACCCCTTACTCTGAGATTATGCCTTTTGGTTCCAGACCGTCCCACAAAGGGAAACAACTTTTCAATATCTACTCTGTCAAGTCCCCAAGAATCTTTTGCTGAAAAAGGTCACCTCTAATTCTCCTAAATTCAATCTGTATACATCCAATCATCTTCTTATAAGAAAATCCCTCCATATCTGGCTTCAACCTAGTGAAGCTTTCTTGGACTGCTTCCCATGCCATTATATATTTCCTTATATAAGGAAAGCAAAATTGTTCACAGTATTCTAAGTCCAACTAGAGCCTTGTATAGTTTTAGCAAGGCTACTTTATTCTCATAAAGCGCAGCAGGTCAGGCAGCATCCAAGGAGCAGGAGAGTCGACGTTTCGGGCATGAGCCCTTCTTCAGGAATGCTGAAAATGTGTTGCTGGAAAAGCGCAGCAGGTCAGGCAGCATCCAAGGAGCAGGAGAGTCGATGTTTCGGGCATGAGCCCTTCTTCAGGAATGGGCATTTCCTGAAGAAGGGCTCATGCCCGAAACGCCGACTCTCCTGCTCCTTGGATGCTGCCTGACCTACTGCGCTTTTCCAGCAACACATTTTCAGCTCTGATCTCCAGCATCTGCAGTCCTCACTTTCTCCTACCTTATTCTCATACTTCATTACCTTCAAAATAAAGATAATTTGCCTTCCCTATTACTTGCTAAAATGCTATGCTCGTTGTTTTTGTGTGATTTATGTATGAGGATTCCCAAATCCTTCTGTGCTGCAAGAGAGTAAGAGTCAACTGTTCTTCTCTTCCTGCCAAAGTGTATAACTTCACATTTTCCCACATTATAGTCAATCTACCAAGTCTTTGCTCATTCATTTAACCTGTCTATAGCCTTCTGTTAGACTCTTTATGTCATCCTCACTACTTGGCACCGTATCTATTTAAATATCATTCGCAAACTTGGCTATAGTACATTAATTTTCTCATCCAAGTCATTAGTATATGTTGTATATAATTGTGGCATGCAGGGTGTTGTATTTGTAAGATAAAGTTGCTTGAATTGCTGTGCAAGAAGAGTAGCAGCAAGCATAGGATTCTTTTGCCCAAACTATGCCTTTCATTATTCTGTCTTTGGAAAATTATACTCTCCTGCTGAGAAACAATATTTTGATTACTTTTAGTTTCTAGAAAATATGTTACCCTTCAATTTATTTGCTTTTTTTTCTGTCCTGATTGGGTTGACATAATGAGTGATCACGTTCTCAGCTTCCGCTAATACCACAAGCCAACTGATAGAGCCACAAACAGCAGCCCAGGAATGATGCTTTCCCTTCCTTGTTGCAAAAAGGCATCTGACTGCCATCATGGTTCGGGTAAAACTTGTACCAAAATAGATTGTATACACTTAGTGGAAGGAAGTAATTTCTGCGAATGGGAATCTTCACTTGTTTGTTGCTGCCTAATACTCCAAACACAACTGTGACTTCAGCCCATGTATATTATTCAATTGGATTACCAATAGTGAATGAAACATTCCCATCCCAAGTGAGTTTAAATAACTTTCTGGGTGACTTTATTGGGAGTACAAATTCTTTATTTTGTGTTGAGAAATGTTGACACCTTGTAGATTTAGGGACATCATTGCTAATTTTGAGTGGAATTATGATTAATTCTTCTTTTCCTAGGACATTTGAAGGCATCTTTGAGTGAGTATGTTTCCAAGCTGGATGGTGTGAAGTTGATTCGAAGCAATAAGAGATTGGGGGCAATTGGAGGTCGCTTACTTGGTGCAGCGCGGGCAACAGGGGATGTCTTGATTTTCATGGACTCACATTGCGAGTGCCACAATGGCTGGCTTGAACCACTTTTGGATCGAATAGCTCATGACAGGTATGGTTGGTGAGCTGTCATTTTTAAAGCTCAATGAAAACAGATGTTTAAAGCTGAAAATAATATTTCTTTTGTTTGATTTGATAAACATCCAGTTACATCAGGTGGTACATTGCTATATATAGTTCCAATGTGTTGTAGATCACAATACCATCTATTTAATATTATTTAGTGTGACACTGAATCATGAGTTTCCATGTTGAACTTTAATTTAGCTGGCACTGCAATGCTGGTGGTACTATTCAATTCCGTGGCTCTTAGCAGAAGAAAGGAAAACATTTCAAATTCCATTTCTACACCTAACAATGGTCCAATAAACTGGGTGAGCCAAGACTGGTATCCTGTTACCCAGTCACCCTTTATTTACACATGGAGAATCCTTGACACTGATCCAGCTTCCTCTGAGCCAGCTCTCGGAGTGAATAGGATCACTGACCCTCCTGTTTTTATCTGTCAGCTAAGACTTCCTAATTGGACCAGAAATACCCTTATGAAATATCCTGAGGGGTGATTTACCCTTTTCACATTAGAGAAATTGAAAATCAGGCAAGTGTTTTCCTCCATCAGTTTTCCAGTAAAGCTGTCGATGGTGACCATTGTTACATAGCTCCAATTTAGCAATGGTCACACACCTGAGATAGGATTACCTGTGCAAATGAGTCTCAGCATATCTCAAAGTAACTTTAGCAGAGGAGGGGTAGGCACAACAATAAAATTCTTAGCAATTTAGGTATAAGAAATCTGTTTTTATTCTCTCTCACAAAATGGTGCAATTTTCCATTTGTAGTAATTATAATGAGGTCAGCCAGGTGGACCTTACAGAATATGAGTTTCCCCATTGGCGATGTTAATCTGGTCCAATTAGGAAGTCTTAGCTGACAGATAAAAACAGGAGTGTCAGTGATCCTATTCACTCCGAGAGCTGGCTCAGAGGAAGCTGGATCAGTGTCAAGGATTTTCCATGTGTAAATAAAGGGTGACTGGGTAACAGGATACCAGTCTCTGTGGAGTTATTTCAGTGGTGACAAGAGAAAAGCATGATCCTGTAGAACTTTGCTCACAGCAGCCACCTTCAAGTTGGGGTAAGCATTTCTGGCATCATGCCGTCATTTGAGAAGCTTGATATGTTCAATCCTGCTGTTGAAGACTGGGCCTAGTATGGGGAAAGAATGCTCTATTTTTTTTCCAAGCAAATGACATTAGGGCAGATAAAAAGCAATGAGTAATTTTCCTGACAGCTAATGGATCTGCAGCTTTTTTGGTTTTTAGGAACCTAACTTTCCCTGAGGCACGAGATACTAAAACCTTTTAAGAGTTGATGGATTTAGTAAAGGAACATTACCACCCCAAGCCTCCTTTAATTCACAGAGGCTATTGGTTTTACTCGGCAATTTGAGAACCAAGCAAATTTGTATCAGGATTTTGACTAATTTAAAAAGAGTGGCAGAGGAATGTGGCTTTGGTTTAACCCTTATAAAATGCTGAGAGATTGTTTGGAATGTAGGATTAATGATGTAACCATGCAAAAGCGCCTACTAGCTGAAGCCCAACTGGACTCCAAACAGGCACGACAACTGACTTTATCATTGGAAAATGTGGCAAGTGGAGCATATGAGTTGCAGGGTATTCCGATTGAAGTGGATATCATTGCCAGTCCAACTGAGCATAGGGGACACCACTTGAGTGAAGGCAATTGCGTAGCCTCACTCAGGGCATATCCTGAACAGAAGGACTTTAGGTCAGCCCACAGCAAAACCCCAAAACAAAGCCAAGCCTCGGCCAAATAGTTAAAATTTTCTTCAGGATGCAGGCCAGCAGGCCACTTTGATTGCTGCTGATATACGGATTTGAGAAGCAACAGAATCCCATTAGACAAAAGTTGTGTAAGGGAACTCCTAGGCCAGTATTAAGGAGAATGGACACCTTGGAAATTCCATTGACATCTGCTTTGGAACAGTAAAATTGCTTAACAACATCCAAATCAGAGCCAATCAAAATAAACATCTGGTTAAGTGGTCATCCGGTTCTAATGGAGGTTGACACCAGTGCAGCCTTTTCAATGATCGCAGAAACAGTCTTTAACAAAATCCACTACGGACTCCAACCCTTAAGTTTGTGCAAGACCTTGGCTAGACTGAGAACCTATACCAGGGAACGTTTACAGATTAATGACACTACTTTGGTCCCGGTCTCTTATAAGAAGCAGCTGGTTCACTTCCCACTGATTGTAGTGAAAGACTCAGGCCCAAGCCTAATGGGGTGAAATTGGTTACTAAAAATTCACAATGACTGCCTCAACATTTTTTGATGAGAAAATATCCAGAAGGTTTCCAGGAAGGGCTAGGGGCTATCAAATGAGACAAGACCATCTTGAATGTAGACCTAGAAGCATTTCCACAGCTCTGCAAGGCCCGCCCAGTGCCATTTGCCTTATGGGCAGAAAATAGGAGGCTGGGAAAGTGAAGGAACCATCAAACTAGCCCAGTTTGCAGAATAGGCAGCATCAGTTGTACCAAGTGTAAAGTCCAACAGGACAGTTCACCTTGGTGGGGATTTTAAACAAATGGTAATCACTTCTCGCAGCTGGATAATTGCCCAGTCCCCCGCATAGAGGATTTATCGCAAAGTTAGTATGAGGGCTGTCCTTCACAAAGCTGAACATGAGCCATGTATACCTGGAATTGCAGTTAGATGTGGATTCCCAGGTGTATGCTACAGTCAGTGAGGGTTTATGCCAATATACGAGATTGCCAATTGGGGTATTGTCAGCCTGTGCAATTGTTCAGTGGACAATGGAAACTATTTTACAAGGTCACCATTTATCCAGATGAAGTGTTAATAACAGGGAAGACCAATAAGGAGCACTTAGAGAATCGGCATTTCTCTCAGATGGCCATATGCCTTAGGAGGAAAAAAATGTGTTTTAGACATCCCAAGTGATCTACTTGGACTACAGAGTCGACAAGACCAGATTACACCCGTTGAAAAATGAAGTGAGGGTGATCAAACGTGCCCCAGCTCCCACTCTGTACCAATGCTTCAGTCTTTCCTTGGGCTGGTGAATTAATATGCAAAGTTAATACATAACCTATAATACATAATGAATGAACTGAAGTGCACCCACCTCCAGCACCTCACAGACTGTGTTAGGGAACTGGAGCTGGAGATAGAGTTGGATGAACTTCGGATCATTTGGGAAGCTGAGGGGGTAATAGAGAGGAGTTATAGGGAGGCAGTCACACCTAAATTGCAGGATAAAGGTAGCTGGGTGAACATTGGGAGAGGGAAAGGGAATAGGCAAACAGTGCAGGGATTCCCTATGGCCATCCCCCTCAACAATAAGTATACTGTTTTGGAAACTGTTGAGGGGGATGCCTTACCAGGGGAAAGCCTCAGTGGCCAGGTCCCTGGCACTGAGCTTGGTTCTGTAGCTCAGAAGGGAAAGGGGAAGAATTGGAGAGCGATAGTGAAAGGAACAGACGGGAGATTTAGTGGTCACAAAAGAGACTCCCCGACAGTGTGTTGCCTCCCAGGTGCCAGGGTCAGGGATGTCTTGGATTGAGTCTACAGGATTTTTAATGGGGAGGGAGAGCAGCCAGAAGTCGTGGTACACATCTGTATCAATGATGTAAGTAGGGGAAGGGGTGAGGACCAGAAAAGAGAATTTAGGGAGTTAGATTGGAAGCTAAAAGGCAGGATGAGCAGGGTAGTAATTTCAGGATTGCTACCGGTGCCACAGGCTAGTGAGGCTAGGAACAGAGAGTGAGCGCAGCTGAATATATGGCTGCAGGCCTGGTGTTACAGTGAGGGCTTCAGATATGTGGATCATTGGGATACCTTCTGGGGGAGGTGGGACCTGTACAGGGAGGACAGTTTGAGCCTGAACTGGAGGAGTACAATATCCTGGGTGGGGGTTTGCTGGAGCTCTGCAGGAGGGTTTAAAACAGTTTGACGGGGGGAATACCTAGTAAACAGCCAGCTACAGCATGCAGAGAGTCTGTGAGGAGGGATAGAGAGTTGATAGGACAAAGTTGCAGTCAGTGTGATGGGTTAAAGTATGTCTATTTTAACACAAGACGTATCAGGAAGAAGGGTGACGAATTTGGAGCATGGATCAGTACTTGGAACTATGATGTTGTGGCCATTACAAAAATTTGGATTTTGCAGTGGGAGGAATGGTTGTTGAATGTTCCAAGGTTTAGATGTTTCAAATGAAATGGGGGGTGGTGGGGGGGAGAGATGGGAAGAGGTAGGGGAGTGGCATTGTAATCAGGGATGGTATCACAGCTGCAGAAAGGGAGGTCGCCAAGGAGGGTTTGTTTACTAAGTCAGTCTGGGGGGATGTCAGAAACGGGAAACAAGCAGTCACTTTATTGATAAGTTATCCACAGATTCCCCCATTAGCAACAAAGACACAGAGGAGCAGGTTGGGAGACAGGTTTTGGAAAGATTTAGAAGGAACAGGGTTGTTGTCATGGGTGACTTTAACTTCCCTAATATTGATTGGAACCTTTTAGTTCAAATAATTTGTATGGAGCAGATTTTGTCAGGAGTGTGCAGGAAGGATTCCTGATTTAATACTAGAGGGGAGGCCATATCAGATATGATGCTTGGCAATGAGCCAGGCCAGATGTCAGATCTTTCGGTGGGAGAGCATTTCGGTGATATTGATCACAACTCCCTGACCTTTACTATACACATGGAGAGGGATAGGAGCAGATGGTATGGGAACATATTTAATTGGGGAAGGGGGAATTTCAATGCTGTGAGGCAGGAACTGGGGCATCTAAACTGGGAAAAGGTGCTCTCAGGGAAATGCATGACAGAAATATAGAGGTTGTTTAGGGAGCACTTGTTGATAGTGCTGGATAAGTTTGTACCACTGAGGCATGGAAGGGATGGTAGGGTGAAGGAAACTTGGGTGACAAAGGATGTAGAACATCTAGTCAAGAGGAAGAAGGAAACTTACTTAAGGTTGAGGTTGCAAGAATCAGTCAAGGCTGTATAGGGTTACAAGCTATCCAGAAGAGAATTGAAGAATGGACTTAAGAGAGCTACAAGGGGACATGAAAAAGCATTAGCGGGTAGGATTAGGGAAAACCCTAAGACATTCTACACTTATGCGAGGAACAAGAGGATGGCCAGAGTGAGGGTAGGGCCAATCAGGGATAGTGGAGGGAACTTGTGCCTGGAGTGGGAGGAGGTAGAGAAGGTCCTTAATGAATACTTGCTCCTGTATTCACTACTAAGAGGACTGTGACTTTAGTCAGCACAGTGTGAAATAGACTGATATTCTTGAATAAGTTGATGTTAAGAAGAAGGGTGAGCTGAACATTTTGAAAAATGTAAGGTTAGATAAGTCCCCAGGGCCAGAACGGGATATAGGAGAAAGTGAGGACTGCAGATGTTGGAGATCAGAGCTGAAAATGTGTTGCTGGAAAAGCGCAGCAGGTCAGGAAGCATCCAAGGACCAGGAGAGTACGTTTCGGGCATGCTCCTTGGATGCTGCCTGACCTGCTGCGCTTTTCCAGCAACACATTTTCAGCCCAGATGGGATATACTCTAGGTTACTACAGGAAGCAAGGGAAGAGATTGCTGTGCCTTTGGCGATGATCTTTGTCTCCTCACTGTACACTGGACTAGTGCCAGATTGGTGGAGGTTGGCAAATGTCATTCCCTTGTTCAAGAAAGTGAACACTGATAAACCTGGGAATTGTAGACCAGTCAGTCTTATGTCTGTGATAGGCAAATTAGATTAGATTAGATTACTTACAGTGTGGAAACAGGCCCTTCGGCCCAACAAGTCCACACCGACCCGCCGAAGCGCAACCCACCATACCCCTACATTTACCCCTTACCTAACACTACGGGCAATTTAGCATGGCCAATTAACCTGACCCGCACATCTTTGGACTGTGGGAGGAAACCGGAGCACCTGGAGGAAACCCACGCAGACACGGGGAGAACGTGCAAACTCCACACAGTCAGTCGCCTGAGTCGGGAATTGAACCCAGGTCTCAGGCGCTGTGAGGCAGCAGTGCAAACCAATGTGCCAATGGAGAGGATTCTGAGAAACAGGATTTATGATTACTTCGAAAACCATAGTTTGATTAGAGATAGTCAGCATGGGGTTTTGAGGGGCATATCATGCCTCACAAGCCTTATTGAATTCTTTGAGAATGTGACAAAACATATTGATGAAGGTAGAGCAGTGGATGTAGTGTACATGGATCTTAGCAAGACATTTGATAAGGTTCCCATGGTAAGCCCATTCAGAAAGTAAGGAGGTATAGAATACAGGGAAATTTGGCTGTCTGGATACAGAATTGGCTGGCCCATAGAAGACAGAGGGTTGTAGTAGGTGGAAAGTATTCAGCCTGGAGCTCAGTGACCAGTGCTGTTCCAAAAGGATCGGTTCTGGGACCTCTGATGTTTGTGATTTTATAAATGACATGGATGAGCAATAAGTTTGCCAATGACACAAATGTTGATGGAGTGGTGGGTAGTGTGGAGGGCTGTTGTTGGTTGCAACAGGATATTGACAGGATGTAGAACTGGGCTGACAAGTGGCAGATGGAGTTCAACCTGGAAAAGTGTGAAGTGATTCATTTTGGAAGATGAATCTGAATGCAGAATACAGGGTTAAAGGCAGGATTCTTGGCCGTGTGGTGGAACAGAGGGATCTTGGAGTCCATGTTCATAGATCCCTCAAAGTTGCCACCCAAGTTGAAAGGGTTGTTAAGAAAGCATCTGGTTTGTTGGCATTCATCAACAGGGGGATTGAGTTTAAGAGCCATGAGATTGTGCTGCAGAGTCCTGGTTAGACCACACTTGGAATACCATGTTCAATTCTGGTCTCCTCATTATAGGGAAGATATGGAATCTTTAGAAAGGGTGCAAAGGAAATTTACCAGGATCCTGCCTGGACTGGAGGATATGTCTTAAAAGAAACATTGAGGGAGCTAGGCTTTTCTCACTGGAGATGAGATGTATGAGTGGTGACTTGATCGAGGTGTACAAGATGAGGAGAGACGTAGATAGAGGGAATAGTCAGAGACGTTTTCCAAGGGCAGAAATGGCTATCACAAGGGGACATAATTTTAAGGTGATTGGTGGAAGGTTTAGGGAAGATATCAGAGGTAGGTTCTTTACACAGAGTGATGGGTGCATGGAATGCACTTCAAGCGGTGGTATTAGAGTCAGATGCATTAGGGATATTTAAGCAACTCTTGGATAACCACATGGATGATAGTAAAATGAAGGGTATGTCGATTAGTGTGATTTTAGAGTAGGATTAAAGGTCGGCACAACATCAAGGGCCGAATGGCCTATACCATGCTGTACTGTTCTATGTTCTATAACTTGGCCCCCATCCAGGCACCTCTGCATCAACCCTTAAAAAAGGGTCAGCCTTGGAAATGGTCACATAGCTGAGCTTTCAGGGAAGTGAAGAAACACCTGTCATCCTCTAAGATATTGGCACACTATGATTTGGTATTGATATGCGGTGCCTCCCCATATGACCCTAAATGAGTTTTTTGCTTCTGTCTTTACGAAAGAAATTAACTTTGTAGTGAATGAAACCTTTGAAAAGCAGGCGTGCATGCTGGAATGGATAGAGATAGAGGAAGCTGATGTGCTGAAAATTTTGTCAAACATTAAGATTGACACGTCGCCAGGCCCGGACCAGATTTGTCCTCGGCTGCTTTGGGAAACAAGAAATGCAATTGCGTCGCCACTTGCGAAGATCTTTGCATCCTCGTTCTCCACTGGAGTCGTACCTGAGGACTGGAGAGAGGCAAATGTAATTACTCTCTTCAAGAAAGGAAATAGGGAAATCCCTGGCAATTACAGACCAGTAAGTCTCACTTCTGTCGTCTGTAAGGTGTTAGAAAGGATTCTGAGGGATAGGATTTATGACCATCTGGAAGAGCATGGCTTAATTAAATGCAGTCAACACAATTTTGTGAGGGGCAGGTCGTGCCTCACAAAACTTATCGAGCTCTTTGAGGATGTGACTAGAAAAGTTGATGAGGGTCAAACTGTGGATGTGGTGTATATGGACTTCAGCAAGGCATTTGATAAGGTTCCCCATGGTAGGTTCATTCAGAAGGTCAGGAGGAATGGGATACAGAGTAACTTAGCTGTCTGGATACAGAATTGGTTGGCCAACAGAAGACAACGAGTGGTAGTAGAAGGAAAATATTCTGCCTGGAAGTCAGTGGTGAGTGGTGTTCCAAAGGGCTCTGTCCTTGGGCCTCTACTGTTTGTAATATTTAATAATGACTTGGATGAGGGAATTGAAGGGTGGGTCAGCAAGTTTGCAGATGACACAAAGGTTGGAGGTGTCGTTGACAGTATAGAGGGCTGTTGTAGGCTGCAGCGGGACATTGACAGGATGCAGAGATGGGCTGAGAGGTGGCAGATGGAGTTCAACCTGGATAAATGCGAGGTGATGCATTTTGGAAGGTCGAATTTGAAAGCTGAGTACAGGATTAAGGATAGGATTCTTGGCAGTGTGGAGGAACAGAGGGATCTTGGTGTGCAGGTACATAGATCCCTTAAAATGGCTACCCAAGTGGACAGGGTTGTTAAGAAAGCATATGGTGTTTTGGCTTTCATTAACAGGGGGATTGAGTTTAAGAGTCGTGAGATCTTGTTGCAGCTCTATAAAACTTTGGTTAGACTGCACTTGGAATATGCATCTACTTCTAGGAAAGATGTGGATGCTTTGGAGAGGGTTCATAGGAGGTTTACCAGGATGCTGCCTGGACTGGAGGGCTTATCTTATGAAGAGAGGTTGACTGAGCTCGGATGTTTTTAATTGGAGAAAAGAAGGAGGAGAGGGGATCTAATTGAGGTATAAAAGATAATGAGAGGCATAGATAGAGTCGATAGCCAGAGACTATATCCCAGGGCAGAAATGACTAACACAAGGGGTCATAGTTTTAAGCTGGTTGGAGGAAAGTATAGAGGGGATGTCAGAGGCGGGTTCTTTACACAGAGAGTTGTGAGAGCATGGAATGCGTTGCCAGAAGCAGTTGTGGAAGCGAGGTCATTGGGGACATTTAAGAGACTGCTGGACATGCATATGGTCACAGAAATTTCAGGGTGCATACAAGAGGATCAATGGACGACACAACGTCATGGGCTGAAGGGCCTGTTATGTGCTGTAATGTTCTATGTTCTATGACATCCAGGCAGTATTATTTCCTCGGTGGCCCAATGAAGAGGAACACCCTCTTATGCATCCTGGACTTTGGCTAATGCAGAGTGTAAATACACCCAGGTTGAGAAGGAAGCTTTGGTGGCCATATTCCAAGTCAGGAAATTCCAGCAATACCTTTATAGACATAAATTTGTAATATGAATGAACCCCAAACCCCTACAAGATCTACTTAAAGAGGATAATGCAGTGCCACCCATAGCTTCAGGCCAAATTCAGTGGTGGGCTCACATGCAAAGTGCATATGATTACAAATTGGAATGGAGGTCATGAGGCCCCTCCATTGGCAGATATCAGGTAGTATCACAACTGGAAGGGTTTGTAATGGTTTTAAATTTTTTTGGACACACTTCCAGTTACAGCTTACTGTATCAAGGCTATGGGAACAGAAGGATCTGGTCCAGTGAAACAGCTGATGGTGATGGGGTAATCCAAAGGGCTGTCACAACCAGAAATGAAACTGTTTTGGATCAAGAGAGACCAGATCACAGTAGACAAAGACATTTATTATGGGGAGCAAGTGTGATTGGCCGAAGCAAAGGCTGCTGCTGGATATTGGCTGAACTCCACCAGGATCATCCAGGGTTTCCAAAATGAATGTCTTGGTGAGTGGTTATGCTTGGTGGCCAGGATTGGATGTAGACTTAGCTGCATTGATGGGGGAGTTGACCAGAATGCCAACAAGGGCAAACATTGCCACCAGCTGCTTCCCCAACTTTGTGGGAATGGCTGAGTAAACCCTGAACTGGGTTACACATTGAGCCCATGAAAGGACCTGCATAATCAATGTTCTTAGTCATCCTGGATGTCCACTCAAAGCGGCTGGATGAGCATTGAGTTTATTCATCAAATACACGGATGATGATTTTTTTTAAAAACTGTGCATCTTTTGCAATACGTGGACTCTCAGAAATGTTTGTCACAGATAATGGGCCATCATTTACTGTCAGAGAATTTGAATATTTCCTAATGACAAATGGAATTCGACATATGGGGACAGTTCCACACCATCCATTATCCAATGGTTTGCCAGAAGGAACAGTCCAGGTTTTGAAGGCAGGTTTACAGAAACAGCTGCCAGATTATAGGACCACCCCTCATGCACCTTTACAGATAGCTCCTGCAGAGTTACTAAGAGGGGAGAAGACTCCACACCAGATTAAATCTGATCTTCCTGGACCTGGGGAGGGGGAGGGTGAATTGCCATCGGGAAGGCCTATGCCAGACAAGCAAGAGAGGCAGTTTACTTCAGGGGGTAAAATTTGGTATAGGATCCATGAGATCAGCCCTGCATCGGTAAGAACCATGGGCGGCGCGAGATCAGCTCCAGGGACGTGTAAAGTTCAGGTAGGTGCGACCATCCTGAATAAGCATGTGGGCCAAATGAAAACTGCAAACTTGTAAACAATGCAGGAGCATAACCTTCCCAGCTCCTGGACTGTCTTTGACTCTTTCGGAACCCAGGGTTCTCCCTGTTCAAATCTCAGAATCTGAGATGGACACAATGGATGTCGCCACTTCATCACCTTTGCTGCCTGAAGGGGAGAATGAACTTCTTCCGAGATGCTCTGGGTGCAAGAAGCGATCTATTGTGCATTATATGCTGCCCGTATCAGAGGCAGAGTTGGAGGAGCCAATGCTAAATGGACCCAGGAGGAGCTACAAAAAGGAGCTACATTCTGAGACCTGGCTCCGAGGGAGTTGGATCAGTGTTAGGGATTCTCCATGTGTAAATAAAGGATGCCTTGGTGACAGGACACCCGCTTTTGTGAAGTTATTTTACTTACTTAAAGAACAGGAACAGATGAACTCGATGTGCACAGTTTGTAATATGTGTTCACATGTTGTGTGCACACAGAAACTGGAAGTTGAATTTTTACTTCTAAGAATCATCATTGTTTTAAGTAGAATATATCTTGCCAGTGATTGTCAGTCAAAGGCAGTTCTTTTGTGTTATGCAAAGCCAACACATCACACATGTGCAAGCCAGCTACCAGAGGCCATCCTTGGTATGTGTGAAGGGACAATTGGAACTCATCCATCGTGGTTTGGTTACAACCCATCACTCTCACTACACTTCCAATTTCAAGTTCATGGAAATGCTGTTGCCAAATGAGTGTAATACTTTCCATTATTTTAAGCCTGAACTGTCTGTTTGTATTTTTACATTTGTATGATGAGATATTTTTGTATTTTAATAATTGTGAAGTAACATATTTTTGAGTAGAAGTCCAATAGCATGCGTGAATACGTTCCCAGCGTTCTGGCTTTTTCCAGCTTGCTTTGATTCCTACGTATTAACTTTAATGATTGGTGGTTGTTCAAAGATGTTTCATATCACTTTCCTCACACCAGAAGGAGTTATTTCTTTTATTTGGGTATATCAGTTCACTACAGTGCCCATAATTCCGGTGACATCATCATAGCGGGTGGTGCTGTTTGGTCTGTTTAGTGTAAACCCGTTCAGACCAATGTACAAACATCTGCAGAGCTGGTTAATTCAGGAATTAAAATAACTAAATGCAACAATACTTCACCAACTATTTTATATACATTCCAGAAAATAATTAGATGCTTTACAAAATGTTACTACTACATTATTTTACCTTTCGGAAAAAAACGTTAAGATGATATGCCTTGCATTCCTGAAGAAGGGTAGTATCTGAAACGTCTGCTTTTCCACCTCCTTCTGCTGCCTGGCCTGCTGTGTTCTTCCAACCTCCTGCTTGTCTACTTTGGATTCCAGTATCTGTAGTTTTTTTGTCTCTGAGATGATATGCTTACCTATGAAATGTAACCTGATTCGTGGCATTGCACTAAAGATAGAGCTGAACAGTTGATGTGCAGCTGATGCAAAATTTGTTTGTACTTTCTAAATTCTGTGGGTGGCATTAACTTCAAATCATCATGGATTGAATGAGGCACAATGACCGTCAGTGTTAGGAGTGAAAACTGCACAGAGGACAGCACAGAGTGATTTTTAATTTATAGTTACAGTCTACAGGAAGTTCTGTCAGCAATTTACGATAACAGGTAAGAATTTCTGGCACAAAGATGAAACTGATAGGATGAGATTATACCAAATGCGATTAGAGTAAAATGTACCCCATCAGAAATAACAACGGTGATTGTGATGCAGATTCACAGAGAATTTCCATTTCAGCACATAATATAAACACAGCATGAAAATAGTACACTAACTGCTGAAACTACCGCAAAAAGAGACTGCGCTATAATAATCACATTGTTAAGGATGCTCATTTAATGAGCAGGTGCCAGCATGATGGGCTGAATGGCCTCTTTCTGCACTGTAACACTTCTGTGATTTTGCAACATCAGATGTCAATGGCTGTAAGTGCAGGAATGCATTTTGGGAGGGAAAGAAACTCTCCTATTCTGAAGGAATGCCACGCAAAGAAATGGCAATTTGTTTACAGTCGTTGGGTGTGAAATAGCAACAGTTAGTGAACTGCTTTCAGGTATGAATGAACAGCCTGGTCCACAGAATTATTCAAATAACTACAACTTAGTTGTGTGTTCTACATTATTATATTCTTTTTCTTTTAAATACATTTATAAGTAACTTGCATATAACTAATCAGTCACAAAATTGATGGATTAGTTTAATTATGAAAAACTGTAAGTTTACTAAAAGTTACTGAGTAGTGTGAGATGGTATGGCAATGGAATGAAACAAAGAGGTAGTTAAAATGGAATAAGGTTTTCCACCTGAAGAATGCTCAAGCTGCAATGAAAAACTGTCGGAGCACCTTTTGTGTACCCAAAGAATTGATTATGTCTGGATAATTCACTTTTCAAGAAGACTTAAATGTCTATTCGGCATTCCCACCCAAAATAGCTGGGAGATCATTTGTAGAATGTGGTTGTAATTTCCATGTGCAATTGGCCAGATACTCATTGTGCATACTAAAACTATTTGTACTGGACATTGAGACCTATCCAGTGATCCTCTAAGGGCACCTCCTTTTTTAGGACTTACTTCTGTGATAAACTTTTGATCATGTGCTTTAACAACTCCTTATCCTTGTCAGTCATGGCCCAGTTTGTAGCACTTTTGCTTTTGAGTCGGAAAGTTGTGACGTTAAGTCTCACTCTTGTGCAGAGGTGTAATCTTTTGGAGGGGAAGTTAACCTAAAGCTCAGCTGTACTTGCAGTTGGATCTTTTGAAGAAATTGCATGAGAGTTCCCTGATGAGAGTGATCTGGTAAATAGTTATCCTTCAATCAATGTTACAACAACAGGATATCTGGCAATTATGACACAGCTGTTTGAGGGAGCTTATGGTGTACAGATTGGCCACTGTTTTCCCTTTGTTACAACAGGGGCTAACTGCCAAAGGTTGACTTTGAAGCAGTTTGAGATTTGTTGAGTTCATCAAAGGAGATATGTAAATGTAAATCTTCATTTTCCATTTTTATACACAGCTTCATGTTAAAATTTGGTTTGGAATGATGTTGTGAAGTTCTTGGGACATTTTTGTATCTTTGTTTTTGTACAGGATTCTGTGAAAAAAAACATAGCAACACTTGGAAAAAAGGCAACCCTTAGGACTTCAGTCATTATTAATGTTATTCTTGTCATTAAGCAGTGAGATTTGGAATTATGTTCATTTATGACCAGAACATGTCAGGAAACCAAGTAATTATGCACTCAGTATTGGTGAATTACCAGGAAATAGCTGTTTCATTTTCAGTATAGTAATAATGTCTTTTGAAGAATGGAATTGAACTTTCAACTGGAAAGGTTTGTAAACTGCTACTTCAATGGAAATAAATAACTGTTTTATTACAATATGTGATTGAAGCTTTTGGATTTTAGCACCACATTATTACCTCAGAAAGTGGTATCATGCCACACTACTACAGTTTTTCCAATATAGTTTTTAAAAGTTTAAATATTTAAGAAGATGGAAGATTTAAAATAATTATGTATTTTAATTGCACATGTTATGCAGACTAATGACTTTTAATGATGTTTTTATATGGCTAGAAATATTTTTTGAACTTGAGCCAAACAGCAGGATAGCATACATCAAAGTGAAAAATATTAACCGCACAGTCTATTTAATTGTCACATGAGGTTTAAGCCCTGAGTGGTGCCTGAGATCTTATGAAATTATGTTAGCAGGAGGAATACCTGACTGAATTCATTAGATCAATGAAGGCAGGGATAATGACGAACACTTGTCGATCTTTGATGATAATGACAACCTCTGATTCATCCCCACTTAACATAGATTCTCAAATGACATGAAGTCAGACTTCCACAATGAATAAATTTTCCCATATTTAGGATGTGAGTTTGTCCTAATGGATGATCCTTCCTTACTATAAGTTTTCTTTTCTTCAGTTAGTTGGATATGATTTGTTTCAGGAATTGTGATGTTATTACAAATCATCTTTTGCCACATTTTCCTTCCACAAAAAAGCAACACTTTTTTTCCAGTTGAAATGTTACATTTTTAAAAAACTTGTTCTTTAGGTAATTCTTATTTTTGAATTGATTAACACAAGGTCAGTTCACTGTAGAATACCCTTTAGCAGAGTACAGTCAATTCTGCTATAACGCGCTTTTCTTCAACACAAATTGGCTTTAATACAATTGAAGAATTTAGACCGTTATTTGTAGAATGTGTACTTTATTTCCCTGCATTAGCTATAATGTGATTCCAGCCCTATTAGTTTAAAATGGCGTGGCTATTGTACAATGTTCTTATAATGCAAGATCACACAAGAGTAGAACTATTGCGTTATATCAGAACTGACATATTCAGCCTTTACTCTTGTTGCATCGATACCTGCATTTTATCTCACTATTGGATTTTCATGATCATTTTGAGGAAAATTATTAAAGTAATCAATATTGGAATGCTTTATGCCAGTAGCCACAACACATACTTTAAACTGGATACAAGGGCATTGTCGCTCAACTTTAAATGGTTACTGGGTGATAACCTGCAGCCTTCCTTCATCTAACCACAAGCCAAAGGCCAACTTCAGGCAACATTAGGACAGGAAGCTGAAGAAATTGTTGACACAACGGTTGGGTGTGAGCAAAGAAGTTCACTGCTCTGCAGGAGAGGTTGCATAACATTCAGTCTATCTCTCAAAATAAATGCTGCTATCAGCCAAGAAGATGCATTTTCACAGCAAATCCTGAAACCCTTTAAAGGCCTGAGAAAACTGCACACTGCATACCATATTATGCTGATGCCAACCCCATCTGCTGTTCACACCCAGGGAAGTCCCACACATAAAGACAAGGTAAAAACTGCAGTTGGGCCCATGCTCCACAAGGAGGTTATTTTGAAAGTCACGCTATCGACCACATGATGCTCTGTGATGGTGACAGTTGCTGAACTGATCTATTAGAATCACGTTTACTTTACACATTTGAAGAAAGCTGTACAATGAGAGATACATTCAATGGCACCTGTAGACAAGAGCCCAGTTAAACTTACAAATAGCATAACCTTCACCAAACTGGACACAAACAGCAGCTTCTCACAATATCCCTAGAAAAACAGCCCAAACCATCAGCCATATTCATCACGTGTTATTGTTTTAACCATATGCCTCTTGATATCACATCCGCAACTGGGGCTTTTCCAACAGATAATATTTTCAACATGCTAGGAAGGATGGAAGGCATTTTCATCCATGAGTGCATTGAGTCCCAACATGAAGAAAGTGTAAGGAGAGTCTTAAGATAGTTGCAGGATGTTGGCTTGTTAATTAATGACAAGTATCAATTCTCAAGTCCAAAGACTGAACCATATTGTTCTGGAAATGGGGATCTTGGCAGACCCACAGAAGTCAGAAGCCATTAGATCATTCCCACACTTCAGTGATTTATGAAAATGGCGAACCAGTTGAAAAGTTCATACTCCACTTAATCCGTATCAATGAGTCTCTCGGTCAAAGTTTGAAGCAAACTCAGGCTTGATGTTGGACTGAACATTAGCCACACTCATTCAACTGAATCAATGACTTGCTTATTTAGTCTGAGGTCCTTTAGCACCAAAGTCCTCACTTTCCAATTATGAGACTGACAAGTGCATCATCCACAAATCTGGGAGGAGCCTTATTTCAGGTTCAATTTGAAGGAATTAGAAGTCAATCTTCTACACTTCCAAAGTTACTAATTTCACCAAATAAAGATGGGCTGTCAATAAGAACAAAGCATTTGCAACAACTTGTGCATATCACAATCTGACAACACTATAGGCCCATTGAATAAAATTGAAACTGACCACTTGTAACTTGTTAAGTATAAAGGAGTTAGTGTAGATTTATCCCAGAATCCATTAATTTTGATAATCGTTGATATGGTCTGACATGGTCATGGAATATAGAGTGAAAATGTCAGTCTACTATTCACACATTAGATTAGACTTACTGTGTGGAAACAGGCCCTTTGGCCCAACAAGTCCACACCGACCCGCCAAAGCGAAACGCACCCATACCCCTACATTTACCCCTTACCTAAGGGTACGGGCAATTTAGCATGGCCAATTCACCTGACCCGCACATCTTTGGACTGTGGGAGGAAACTGGAGCACACGGAGGAAACCCACGCTGACACGGGGAGAACGTGCAAACTCCACACAGTCAGTTGCCTGAGTCGGGAATTGAACCTGGGTCTCAGGCGCTGTGAGGCAGCAGTGCTAACCTCTGTGCCACCGTGCTGCCCACTACATTATGGAGAATACCCATTAACAGTTCAGGCAAAAAGGGAAAACACTTATTCAAGGACTGAAGGTGTCTCCAGCCTTAAACACTCACTAATTGCCAGCCAAGGAGAAGATGTTGCAGGAATGTTGGGAAGCTCAATTTCCTGATGAAGAATATGTACAGATCAGTATGTTCTGTCTTGATGGTTGACTGGAGTATGTCTCAGCAACCCTGTCTTGTGGCAGCATTTTGAACTATACTTTATCCTTATACTTAACCATGGCATTTTTGTTTGTAATGAAAAGGTGCTGATCACATGAGCTCTCTGTTGGACATCCTTCAGTAATCCACCAAGGAGATCTGGAAACTAAAAGGTTCAGGCAAAAGCCCTACAACCTTTATAGTGGACATGATCTCATGGGTTCCCTCAAAGACTTGGTCTCCAACTGCACTACCCTCAGAAAGTAGTGGGGTGGAATGGTGGCTTAGAGGT